>NC_083734.1:33446074-33755834 GCF_028564815.1 Eubalaena glacialis | reverse complement strand
TAGATGACAACAGAGAAGCTTGCCCATGGAACTTGAGACCGGCTTATGTGCAACTCTACCCAAAATGGAAGAGCCGTTTCCTCCTGCCCTCAGGGACACGTTCCGTACTTTGCCTGGGCAGAGGCTGTGAGGCTTTGTTGATCCAGCTCGTGGGAAACGGATATATAAATTCTGTGAGGAACGAGGATTTCCTTCCCTGCAGCAGCGCCTGTGCTTCCACGTTGCCTTTGGCACACGGTGCTCGAGCGGCGCTCTCAATGAACTGGAAAGAGCCAAATGACAGGAATGTTAATCACCACACTTCATGCACCACCCTCACCGTTCACATACATCTTCCCCTCAGAGAAATATCCCTGAAGGGTAGTCGAGTCTTAGGGGGAGAAACAAGTGCCTGCAAACTTAGGGTGATATGCAGGTTTCACTCTGCCATCTGAAAAATCTTGCCCTGCACGTGACTGAGATCACGGCGTGTTAGATCCGTACCCAATCGCACATACAATTCCGCTGGTGGGCACACAGAGCTCCGGCAGAGCTCGAAGTTCCCAGAGCACGTGCAATACTCCTGGTGCCTGCAACAAGCAATGTCGTACACAGCACACTTCGACCTTGACTTCCTTTCAAGGAAAGGCCGCAGGGCAGGGTCATTGAATCGAGAGAGGGAAACACTTGTCTGCATTCCTCAGGTGAGACACAGGTCAAACTGTGCCGGCTGAAAAGCTCAGGTTCCCTTTGGGAAGCTCTTCGTTGTATGCGGGACGGGAAGGCCTTTGCTTGCAGGCTGTGGCCATTGCCAGGCTAGGACGGAGGAAACACCGCCTATCCCAGCACGCTTGTTAGCACGCATGGGAGAGAACTCACGCCCTGTTTCAGTCCCCTGCCAGCCATACATACACGTCAAGGACAGTGTTCCCAGAGATACCTTCCTGTAAATGGGAGAGAGGAAGTTTGACTGGGCAAAACTCAGCCTTGGCAGGCCGTCTGAACAGCTTACTCCCTTGATGGCTTTGGAGCAGAGAGCATCACGCAGCGTTCCGTGAAGCTCATGGTAGGCTGATTTTAGGGCTCTCGCCGACACTCCTCGGGCTCTAGCACTCTCAACCTCTTCCGGCCCTTACTGGCCTTCTCTGACACACCTCGGCGAGTACAGAGCTTAGGGCGACACATTCCGTTTACGATGGGCAGCAGGAATTCACAGCAGTGTGTCAAGCCCTCCGGCCTTCTCTCCTTCGGCACGCAGAGCTTTTGCACTTCTTGCAAACACCTCAGCGGAGAGCCCAAAGTATTCCTGATCTCTTCAACAATGTAGTGCTGCACTAGACTTCAAATATGTCTTCGCTGCGAGATACATTAGAGCGTGTAGTCGTTGCTTCTGAAGGTGAGGAACGCTTCCCTAATGGGCTTTCAGGGAGAAACCTGCTGCGAGTGGCCGTCTGCAAGCCCTTGCGATCACATTCGTCAGCGGCTGTGGTGGCAGTCAAGTTCTGACAGCAAATGGAAATATCAGCTCTCCATGTTTACGAAACGCACCCCTCCGTGTGTCAAAGGGAAAAGTCTACCTTTCCTTCAGAGTCCTCAACCCTGTGAGACAAACATGGTGTGGGTGGCTCCATTCAAAGTGTTTCTCAGGATACCGGGGGAAACTTCCCATTCTAAGAGGACGAATAGGCTCTGTTTCCTGTCCGGTCAAGTCCATTTCCAGGAACACAGCAGAGTCCTTGGTAAAGCGCGTTGTGTGAATGGGCAGAGGAAGAAAGCACTCAGTGCTGGAGAAGGTTAGCTGGCTGACATTGCAGGCACAGTACGCAGCACTTTGTACTTGCACGTTGCCTCTGGCAAATGCATACATACTCTGATGAGGAAGAGACAAGCGGTGCAGGTCCTCTACTGGCTTTCCCACTTATTTGTAGATGACAACAGAGAAGCTTGCCCATGGAACTTGAGACCGGCTTATGTGCAACTCTACCCAAAATGGAAGAGCCGTTTCCTCCTGCCCCCAGGGACACGTTCCGTACTTTGCCTGGGCAGAGGCTGTGAGGCTTTGTTGATCCAGCTCGTGGGAAACGGATATATAAATTCTGTGAGGAACGAGGATTTCCTTCCCTGCAGCAGCGCCTGTGCTTCCACGTTGCCTTTGGCACACGGTGCTCGAGCGGCGCTCTCAATGAACTGGAAAGAGCCAAATGACAGGAATGTTAATCACCACGCTTCATGCACCACCCTCACCGTTCACATACATCTTCCCCTCAGAGAAATATCCCTGAAGGGTAGTCGAGTCTTAGGGGGAGAAACAAGTGCCTGCAAACTTAGGGTGATATGCAGGTTTCACTCTGCCATCTGAAAAATCTTGCCCTGCACGTGACTGAGATCACGGCGTGTTAGATCCGTACCCAATCGCACATACAATTCCGCTGGTGGGCACACAGAGCTCCGGCAGAGCTCGAAGTTCCCAGAGCACGTGCAATACTCCTGGTGGCTGCAACAAGCAATGTCGTACACAGCACACTTCGACCTTGACTTCCTTTCAAGGAAAGGCCGCAGGGCAGGGTCATTGAATCGAGAGAGGGAAACACTTGGCTGCATTCCTCAGGTGAGACACAGGTCAAACTGTGCCGGCTGAAAAGCTCAGGTTCCCTTTGGGAAGCTCTTCGTTGTAGGCGGGACGGGAAGGCCTTTGCTTGCAGGCTGTGGCCATTGCCAGGCTAGGACGGAGGAAACACCGCCTATCCCAGCACGCTTGTTAGCACGCATGGGAGAGAGCTCACGCCCTGTTTCAGTCCCCTGCCAGCCATACATACCCGTCAAGGACAGTGTTCCCAGAGATACCTTCCTGTAAATGGGAGAGAGGAAGTTTGACTGGGCAAAACTCAGCCTTGGCAGGCCGTCTGAACAGCTTACTCCCTTGATGGCTTTGGAGCAGAGAGCATCACGCAGCGTTCCGTGAAGCTCATGGTAGGCTGATTTTAGGGCTCTCGCCGACACTCCTCGGGCTCTAGCCCTCTCAACCTCTTCCGGCCCTTACTGGCCTTCTTTGACACACCTCGGCGAGTACAGAGCTTAGGGCGACACATTCCGTTTACGATGGGCAGCAGGAATTCACAGCAGTGTGTCAAGCCCTCCGGCCTTCTCTCCTTCGGCACGCAGAGGTTTTGCACTTCTTGCAAACACCTCAGCGGAGAGCCCAAAGTATTCCTGATCTCTTCAACAATGTAGTGCTGCACTAGACTTCAAATATGTCTTCGCTGCGAGATACATTAGAGCGTGTAGTCGTTGCTTCTGAAGGTGAGGAACGCTTCCCTAATGGGCTTTCAGGGAGAAACCTGCTGCGAGTGGCCGTCTGCAAGCCCTTGCGATCACATTCGTCAGCGGCTGTGGTGGCAGTCAAGTTCTGACAGCAAATGGAAATATCAGCTCTCCATGTTTACGAAACGCACCCCTCCGTGTGTCAAAGGGAAAAGTCTACCTTTCCTTCAGAGTCCTCAACCCTGTGAGACAAACATGGTGTGGGTGGCTCCATTCAAAGTGTTTCGCAGGATACCGGGGGAAACTTCCCATTCTAAGAGGGACGAATAGGCTCTGTTTCCTGTCCGGTCAAGTCCATTTCCAGGAACACATCAGAGTCCTTGGTAAAGCGCGTTGTGTGAATGGGCAGAGGAAGAAAGCACTCAGTGCTGGAGAAGGTTAGCTGGCTGACATTGCAGGCACAGTACGCAGCACTCTGTACTTTCACCTTGCCTGTGGCAAATGCATACATACTCTGATGAGGAAGAGACAAGCGGTGCAGGTCCTCTACTGGCTTTCCCACTTATTTGTAGATGACAACAGAGAAGCTTGCCCATGGAACTTGAGACCGGCTTATGTGCAAGTCTACCCAAAATGGAAGAGCCGTTTCCTCCTGCCCCCAGGGACACGTTCCGTACTTTGCCTGGGCAGAGGCTGTGAGGCTTTGTTGATCCAGCTCGTGGGAAACGGATATATAAATTCTGTGAGGAACGAGGATTTCCTTCCCTGCAGCAGCGCCTGTGCTTCCACGTTGCCTTTGGCACACGGTGCTCGAGCGGCGCTCTCAATGAACTGGAAAGAGCCAAATGACAGGAATGTTAATCACCACGCTTCATGCACCACCCTCACCGTTCACATACATCTTCCCCTCAGAGAAATATCCCTGAAGGGTAGTCGAGTCTTAGGGGGAGAAACAAGTGCCTGCAAACTTAGGGTGAAATGCAGGTTTCACTCTGCCATCTGAAAAATCTTGCCCTGCACGTGACTGAGATCACGGCGTGTTAGATCCGTACCCAATCGCACATACAATTCCGCTGGTGGGCACACAGAGCTCCGGCAGAGCTCGAAGTTCCCAGAGCACGTGCAATACTCCTGGTGGCTGCAACAAGCAATGTCGTACACAGCACACTTGGACCTTGACTTCCTTTCAAGGAAAGGCCGCAGGGCAGGGTCATTGAATCGAGAGAGGGAAACACTTGGCTGCATTCCTCAGGTGAGACACAGGTCAAACTGTGCCGGCTGAAAAGCTCAGGTTCCCTTTGGGAAGCTCTTCGTTGTATGCGGGACGGGAAGGCCTTTGCTTGCAGGCTGTGGCCATTGCCAGGCTAGGACGGAGGAAACACCGCCTATCCCAGCACGCTTGTTAGCACGCATGGGAGAGAACTCACGCCCTGTTTCAGTCCCCTGCCAGCCATACATACACGTCAAGGACAGTGTTCCCAGAGATACCTTCCTGTAAATGGGAGAGAGGAAGTTTGACTGGGCAAAACTCAGCCTTGGCAGGCCGTCTGAACAGCTTACTCCCTTGACGGCTTTGGAGCAGAGAGCATCACGCAGCGTTCCGTGAAGCTCATGGTAGGCTGATTTTAGGGCTCTCGCCGACACTCCTCGGGCTCTAGCACTCTCAACCTCTTCCGGCCCTTACTGGCCTTCTCTGACACACCTCGGCGAGTACAGAGCTTAGGGCGACACATTCCGTTTACGATGGGCAGCAGGAATTCACAGCAGTGTGTCAAGCCCTCCGGCCTTCTCTCCTTCGGCACGCAGAGGTTTTGCACTTCTTGCAAACACCTCAGCGGAGAGCCCAAAGTATTCCTGATCTCTTCAACAATGTAGTGCTGCACTAGACTTCAACTATGTCTTCGCTGCGAGATACATTAGAGCGTGTAGTCGTTGCTTCTGAAGGTGAGGAACGCTTCCCTAATGGGCTTTCAGGGTGAAACCTGCTGCGAGTGGCCGTCTGCAAGCCCTTGCGATCACATTCGTCAGCGGCTGTGGTGGCAGTCAAGTTCTGACAGCAAATGGAAATATCAGCTCTCCATGTTTACGAAACGCACCCCTCCGTGTGTCAAAGGGAAAAGTCTACCTTTCCTTCAGAGTCCTCAACCCTGTGAGACAAACATGGTGTGGGTGGCTCCATTCAAAGTGTTTCGCAGGATACCGGGGGAAACTTCCCATTCTAAGAGGGACGAATAGGCTCTGTTTCCTGTCCGGTCAAGTCCATTTCCAGGAACACATCAGAGTCCTTGGTAAAGCTCGTTGTGTGAATGGGCAGAGGAAGAAAGCACTCAGTGCTGGAGAAGGTTAGCTGGCTGTCATTGCAGGCACAGTACGCAGCACTCTGTACTTGCACCTTGCCTGTGGCAAATGCATACATACTCTGATGAGGAAGAGACAAGCGGTGCAGGTCCTCTACTGGCTTTCCCACTTATTTGTAGATGACAACAGAGAAGCTTGCCCATGGAACTTGAGACCGGCTTATGTGCAAGTCTACCCAAAATGGAAGAGCCGTTTCCTCCTGCCCCCAGGGACACGTTCCGTACTTTGCCTGGGCAGAGGCTGTGAAGCTTTGTTGATCCAGCTCGTGGGAAACGGATATATAAATTCTGTGAGGAACGAGGATTTCCTTCCCTGCAGCAGCGCCTGTGCTTCCACGTTGCCTTTGGCACACGGCGCTCGAGCGGCGCTCTCAATTAACTGGAAAGAGCCAAATGACAGGAATGTTAATCACGACGCTTGATGCACCACCCTCACCGTTCACATACATCTTCCCCTCAGAGAAATATCCCTGAAGGGTAGTAGATTCCTGGGGGAGAAACAAGTGCCTGCAAAGTTAGGGTGAAATGCAGGTTTCACTCTACCGTCTGAAAAATCTTGCCCTGCACGTGACTGAGATCACGGCGTGTTAGATCCGTACCCAATCGCACATACAATTCCGCTGGTGGGCACACAGAGCTCCGGCAGAGTTCGAAGTTCCCAGAGCACGTGCATTACTCCTTGTGCCTGCAACAAGCAACGTCGTACACAGCACACTTCGACCTTGACTTCCTTTCAAGGAAAGGCCGCAGGGCAGGGTCATTGAATCGAGAGAGGGAAACACTTGGCTGCATTCCTCAGGTGAGACACAGGTCAAACTGTGCCGCCTGAAAAGCTCAGGTTCCCTTTGGGAAGCTCTTCGTTGTATGCGGGACGGGAAGGCCTTTGCTTGCAGGCTGTGCACATTGCCAGGCTAGGACGGAGGAAACACCGCCTATCCCAGCACGCTTGTTAGCACGCATGGGAGAGAACTCACGCCCTGTTTCAGTCCCCTGCCAGCCATACATACACGTCAAGGACAGTGTTCCCAGAGATACCTTCCTGTAAATGGGAGAGAGGAAGTTTGACTGGGCAAAACTCAACCTTGGCAGGCCGTCTGAACAGCTTACTCCCTTGATGGCTTTGGAGCAGAGAGAATCACGCAGCGTTCCGTGAAGCTCATGGTAGGCTGATTTTAGGGCTCTCGCCGACACTCCTCGGGCTCTAGCACTCTCAACCTCTTCCAGCCCTTACTGGCCTTCTCTGACACACCTCGGCGAGTACAGAGCTTAGGGCGACACATTCCGTTTACGATGGGCAGCAGGAATTCACAGCAGTGTGTCAAGCCCTCCGGCCTTCTCTCCTTCGGCACGCAGAGGTTTTGCACTTCTTGCAAACACCTCAGCGGAGAGCCCAAAGTATTCCTGATCTCTTCAACAATGTAGTGCTGCACTAGATTTCAAATATGTCTTCACTGCGAGATACATTAGAGCGTGTAGTCGTTGCTTCTGAAGGTAAGGAACGCTTCCCTAATGGGCTTTCAGGGTGCAACCTGCTGCGAGTGGCCGTCTGCAAGCCCTTGCGATCACATTCGTCAGCGGCTGTGGTGGCAGTCAAGTTCTGACAGCAAATGGAAATATCAGCTCTCCATGTTTACGAAACGCGCCCCTCCGTGTGTCAAAGGCAAAAGTCTACCTTTCCTTCAGAGTCCTCAACCCTGTGAGACAAACATGGTGTGGGTGGCTCCATTCAAAGTGTTTCTCAGGATACCGGGGGAAACTTCCCATTCTAAGAGGGATGAATAGGCTCTGTTTCCTGTCTGGTCAAGTCCATTTCCAGGAACACATCAGAGTCCTTGGTAAAGCGCGTTGTGTGAATGGGCAGAGGAAGAAAGCACTCAGTGCTGGAGAAGGTTAGCTGGCTGACATTGCAGGCACAGTACACAGCACTCTGTACTTGCACCTTGCCTGTGGCAAATGCATACATACTCTGATGAGGAAGAGACAAGCGGTGCAGGTCCTCTACTGGCTTTCCCACTTATTTGTAGATGACAACAGAGAAGCTTGCCCATGGAACTTGAGACCGGCTTATGTGCAAGTCTACCCAAAATGGAAGAGCCGTTTCCTCCTGCCCTCAGGGACACGTTCCGTACTTTGCCTGGGCAGAGGCTGTGAGGCTTTGTTGATCCAGCTCGTGGGAAACGGATATATAAATTCTGTGAGGAACGAGGATTTCCTTCCCTGCAGCAGCGCCTGTGCTTCCACGTTGCCTTTGGCACACGGTGCTCGAGCGGCGCTCTCAATGAACTGGAAAGAGCCAAATGACAGGAATGTTAATCACCACACTTCATGCACCACCCTCACCGTTCACATACATCTTCCCCTCAGAGAAATATCCCTGAAGGGTAGTCGAGTCTTAGGGGGAGAAACAAGTGCCTGCAAACTTAGGGTGATATGCAGGTTTCACTCTGCCATCTGAAAAATCTTGCCCTGCACGTGACTGAGATCACGGCGTGTTAGATCCGTACCCAATCGCACATACAATTCCGCTGGTGGGCACACAGAGCTCCGGCAGAGCTCGAAGTTCCCAGAGCACGTGCAATACTCCTGGTGGCTGCAACAAGCAATGTCGTACACAGCACACTTCGACCTTGACTTCCTTTCAAGGAAAGGCCGCAGGGCAGGGTCATTGAATCGAGAGAGGGAAACACTTGTCTGCATTCCTCAGGTGAGACACAGGTCAAACTGTGCCGGCTGAAAAGCTCAGGTTCCCTTTGGGAAGCTCTTCGTTGTATGCGGGACGGGAAGGCCTTTGCTTGCAGGCTGTGGCCATTGCCAGGCTAGGACGGAGGAAACACCGCCTATCCCAGCACGCTTGTTAGCACGCATGGGAGAGAGCTCACGCCCTGTTTCAGTCCCCTGCCAGCCATACATACCCGTCAAGGACAGTGTTCCCAGAGATACCTTCCTGTAAATGGGAGAGAGGAAGTTTGACTGGGCAAAACTCAGCCTTGGCAGGCCGTCTGAACAGCTTACTCCCTTGATGGCTTTGGAGCAGAGAGCATCACGCAGCGTTCCGTGAAGCTCATGGTAGGCTGATTTTAGGGCTCTCGCCGACACTCCTCGGGCTCTAGCCCTCTCAACCTCTTCCGGCCCTTACTGGCCTTCTTTGACACACCTCGGCGAGTACAGAGCTTAGGGCGACACATTCCGTTTACGATGGGCAGCAGGAATTCACAGCAGTGTGTCAAGCCCTCCGGCCTTCTCTCCTTCGGCACGCAGAGGTTTTGCACTTCTTGCAAACACCTCAGCGGAGAGCCCAAAGTATTCCTGATCTCTTCAACAATGTAGTGCTGCACTAGACTTCAAATATGTCTTCGCTGCGAGATACATTAGAGCGTGTAGTCGTTGCTTCTGAAGGTGAGGAACGCTTCCCTAATGGGCTTTCAGGGAGAAACCTGCTGCGAGTGGCCGTCTGCAAGCCCTTGCGATCACATTCGTCAGCGGCTGTGGTGGCAGTCAAGTTCTGACAGCAAATGGAAATATCAGCTCTCCATGTTTACGAAACGCACCCCTCCGTGTGTCAAAGGGAAAAGTCTACCTTTCCTTCAGAGTCCTCAACCCTGTGAGACAAACATGGTGTGGGTGGCTCCATTCAAAGTGTTTCGCAGGATACCGGGGGAAACTTCCCATTCTAAGAGGGACGAATAGGCTCTGTTTCCTGTCCGGTCAAGTCCATTTCCAGGAACACATCAGAGTCCTTGGTAAAGCGCGTTGTGTGAATGGGCAGAGGAAGAAAGCACTCAGTGCTGGAGAAGGTTAGCTGGCTGACATTGCAGGCACAGTACGCAGCACTCTGTACTTTCACCTTGCCTGTGGCAAATGCATACATACTCTGATGAGGAAGAGACAAGCGGTGCAGGTCCTCTACTGGCTTTCCCACTTATTTGTAGATGACAACAGAGAAGCTTGCCCATGGAACTTGAGACCGGCTTATGTGCAAGTCTACCCAAAATGGAAGAGCCGTTTCCTCCTGCCCCCAGGGACACGTTCCGTACTTTGCCTGGGCAGAGGCTGTGAGGCTTTGTTGATCCAGCTCGTGGGAAACGGATATATAAATTCTGTGAGGAACGAGGATTTCCTTCCCTGCAGCAGCGCCTGTGCTTCCACGTTGCCTTTGGCACACGGTGCTCGAGCGGCGCTCTCAATGAACTGGAAAGAGCCAAATGACAGGAATGTTAATCACCACGCTTCATGCACCACCCTCACCGTTCACATACATCTTCCCCTCAGAGAAATATCCCTGAAGGGTAGTCGAGTCTTAGGGGGAGAAACAAGTGCCTGCAAACTTAGGGTGAAATGCAGGTTTCACTCTGCCATCTGAAAAATCTTGCCCTGCACGTGACTGAGATCACGGCGTGTTAGATCCGTACCCAATCGCACATACAATTCCGCTGGTGGGCACACAGAGCTCCGGCAGAGCTCGAAGTTCCCAGAGCACGTGCAATACTCCTGGTGGCTGCAACAAGCAATGTCGTACACAGCACACTTGGACCTTGACTTCCTTTCAAGGAAAGGCCGCAGGGCAGGGTCATTGAATCGAGAGAGGGAAACACTTGGCTGCATTCCTCAGGTGAGACACAGGTCAAACTGTGCCGGCTGAAAAGCTCAGGTTCCCTTTGGGAAGCTCTTCGTTGTATGCGGGACGGGAAGGCCTTTGCTTGCAGGCTGTGGCCATTGCCAGGCTAGGACGGAGGAAACACCGCCTATCCCAGCACGCTTGTTAGCACGCATGGGAGAGAACTCACGCCCTGTTTCAGTCCCCTGCCAGCCATACATACACGTCAAGGACAGTGTTCCCAGAGATACCTTCCTGTAAATGGGAGAGAGGAAGTTTGACTGGGCAAAACTCAGCCTTGGCAGGCCGTCTGAACAGCTTACTCCCTTGACGGCTTTGGAGCAGAGAGCATCACGCAGCGTTCCGTGAAGCTCATGGTAGGCTGATTTTAGGGCTCTCGCCGACACTCCTCGGGCTCTAGCACTCTCAACCTCTTCCGGCCCTTACTGGCCTTCTCTGACACACCTCGGCGAGTACAGAGCTTAGGGCGACACATTCCGTTTACGATGGGCAGCAGGAATTCACAGCAGTGTGTCAAGCCCTCCGGCCTTCTCTCCTTCGGCACGCAGAGGTTTTGCACTTCTTGCAAACACCTCAGCGGAGAGCCCAAAGTATTCCTGATCTCTTCAACAATGTAGTGCTGCACTAGACTTCAACTATGTCTTCGCTGCGAGATACATTAGAGCGTGTAGTCGTTGCTTCTGAAGGTGAGGAACGCTTCCCTAATGGGCTTTCAGGGTGAAACCTGCTGCGAGTGGCCGTCTGCAAGCCCTTGCGATCACATTCGTCAGCGGCTGTGGTGGCAGTCAAGTTCTGACAGCAAATGGAAATATCAGCTCTCCATGTTTACGAAACGCACCCCTCCGTGTGTCAAAGGGAAAAGTCTACCTTTCCTTCAGAGTCCTCAACCCTGTGAGACAAACATGGTGTGGGTGGCTCCATTCAAAGTGTTTCGCAGGATACCGGGGGAAACTTCCCATTCTAAGAGGGACGAATAGGCTCTGTTTCCTGTCCGGTCAAGTCCATTTCCAGGAACACATCAGAGTCCTTGGTAAAGCTCGTTGTGTGAATGGGCAGAGGAAGAAAGCACTCAGTGCTGGAGAAGGTTAGCTGGCTGTCATTGCAGGCACAGTACGCAGCACTCTGTACTTGCACCTTGCCTGTGGCAAATGCATACATACTCTGATGAGGAAGAGACAAGCGGTGCAGGTCCTCTACTGGCTTTCCCACTTATTTGTAGATGACAACAGAGAAGCTTGCCCATGGAACTTGAGACCGGCTTATGTGCAAGTCTACCCAAAATGGAAGAGCCGTTTCCTCCTGCCCCCAGGGACACGTTCCGTACTTTGCCTGGGCAGAGGCTGTGAAGCTTTGTTGATCCAGCTCGTGGGAAACGGATATATAAATTCTGTGAGGAACGAGGATTTCCTTCCCTGCAGCAGCGCCTGTGCTTCCACGTTGCCTTTGGCACACGGCGCTCGAGCGGCGCTCTCAATTAACTGGAAAGAGCCAAATGACAGGAATGTTAATCACGACGCTTGATGCACCACCCTCACCGTTCACATACATCTTCCCCTCAGAGAAATATCCCTGAAGGGTAGTAGATTCCTGGGGGAGAAACAAGTGCCTGCAAACTTAGGGTGAAATGCAGGTTTCACTCTGCCGTCTGAAAAATCTTGCCCTGCACGTGACTGAGATCACGGCGTGTTAGATCCGTACCCAATCGCACATACAATTCCGCTGGTGGGCACACAGAGCTCCGGCAGAGTTCGAAGTTCCCAGAGCACGTGCATTACTCCTTGTGCCTGCAACAAGCAACGTCGTACACAGCACACTTCGACCTTGACTTCCTTTCAAGGAAAGGCCGCAGGGCAGGGTCATTGAATCGAGAGAGGGAAACACTTGGCTGCATTCCTCAGGTGAGACACAGGTCAAACTGTGCCGCCTGAAAAGCTCAGGTTCCCTTTGGGAAGCTCTTCGTTGTATGCGGGACGGGAAGGCCTTTGCTTGCAGGCTGTGCACATTGCCAGGCTAGGACGGAGGAAACACCGCCTATCCCAGCACGCTTGTTAGCACGCATGGGAGAGAACTCACGCCCTGTTTCAGTCCCCTGCCAGCCATACATACACGTCAAGGACAGTGTTCCCAGAGATACCTTCCTGTAAATGGGAGAGAGGAAGTTTGACTGGGCAAAACTCAACCTTGGCAGGCCGTCTGAACAGCTTACTCCCTTGATGGCTTTGGAGCAGAGAGAATCACGCAGCGTTCCGTGAAGCTCATGGTAGGCTGATTTTAGGGCTCTCGCCGACACTCCTCGGGCTCTAGCACTCTCAACCTATTCCAGCCCTTACTGGCCTTCTCTGACACACCTCGGCGAGTACAGAGCTTAGGGCGACACATTCCGTTTACGATGGGCAGCAGGAATTCACAGCAGTGTGTCAAGCCCTCCGGCCTTCTCTCCTTCGGCACGCAGAGGTTTTGCACTTCTTGCAAACACCTCAGCGGAGAGCCCAAAGTATTCCTGATCTCTTCAACAATGTAGTGCTGCACTAGATTTCAAATATGTCTTCACTGCGAGATACATTAGAGCGTGTAGTCGTTGCTTCTGAAGGTAAGGAACGCTTCCCTAATGGGCTTTCAGGGTGCAACCTGCTGCGAGTGGCCGTCTGCAAGCCCTTGCGATCACATTCGTCAGCGGCTGTGGTGGCAGTCAAGTTCTGACAGCAAATGGAAATATCAGCTCTCCATGTTTACGAAACGCGCCCCTCCGTGTGTCAAAGGCAAAAGTCTACCTTTCCTTCAGAGTCCTCAACCCTGTGAGACAAACATGGTGTGGGTGGCTCCATTCAAAGTGTTTCTCAGGATACCGGGGGAAACTTCCCATTCTAAGAGGGATGAATAGGCTCTGTTTCCTGTCTGGTCAAGTCCATTTCCAGGAACACATCAGAGTCCTTGGTAAAGCGCGTTGTGTGAATGGGCAGAGGAAGAAAGCACTCAGTGCTGGAGAAGGTTAGCTGGCTGACATTGCAGGCACAGTACACAGCACTCTGTACTTGCACCTTGCCTGTGGCAAATGCATACATACTCTGATGAGGAAGAGACAAGCGGTGCAGGTCCTCTACTGGCTTTCCCACTTATTTGTAGATGACAACAGAGAAGCTTGCCCATGGAACTTGAGACCGGCTTATGTGCAAGTCTACCCAAAATGGAAGAGCCGTTTCCTCCTGCCCTCAGGGACACGTTCCGTACTTTGCCTGGGCAGAGGCTGTGAGGCTTTGTTGATCCAGCTCGTGGGAAACGGATATATAAATTCTGTGAGGAACGAGGATTTCCTTCCCTGCAGCAGCGCCTGTGCTTCCACGTTGCCTTTGGCACACGGTGCTCGAGCGGCGCTCTCAATGAACTGGAAAGAGCCAAATGACAGGAATGTTAATCACCACACTTCATGCACCACCCTCACCGTTCACATACATCTTCCCCTCAGAGAAATATCCCTGAAGGGTAGTCGAGTCTTAGGGGGAGAAACAAGTGCCTGCAAACTTAGGGTGATATGCAGGTTTCACTCTGCCATCTGAAAAATCTTGCCCTGCACGTGACTGAGATCACGGCGTGTTAGATCCGTACCCAATCGCACATACAATTCCGCTGGTGGGCACACAGAGCTCCGGCAGAGCTCGAAGTTCCCAGAGCACGTGCAATACTCCTGGTGCCTGCAACAAGCAATGTCGTACACAGCACACTTCGACCTTGACTTCCTTTCAAGGAAAGGCCGCAGGGCAGGGTCATTGAATCGAGAGAGGGAAACACTTGTCTGCATTCCTCAGGTGAGACACAGGTCAAACTGTGCCGGCTGAAAAGCTCAGGTTCCCTTTGGGAAGCTCTTCGTTGTATGCGGGACGGGAAGGCCTTTGCTTGCAGGCTGTGGCCATTGCCAGGCTAGGACGGAGGAAACACCGCCTATCCCAGCACGCTTGTTAGCACGCATGGGAGAGAACTCACGCCCTGTTTCAGTCCCCTGCCAGCCATACATACACGTCAAGGACAGTGTTCCCAGAGATACCTTCCTGTAAATGGGAGAGAGGAAGTTTGACTGGGCAAAACTCAGCCTTGGCAGGCCGTCTGAACAGCTTACTCCCTTGACGGCTTTGGGCAGACAGCATCACGCAGCGTTCCGTGAAGCTCATGGTAGGCTGATTTTAGGGCTCTCGCCGACACTCCTCGGGCTCTAGCACTCTCAACCTCTTCCGGCCCTTACTGGCCTTCTCTGACACACCTCGGCGAGTACAGAGCTTAGGGCGACACATTCCGTTTACGATGGGCAGCAGGAATTCACAGCAGTGTGTCAAGCCCTCCGGCCTTCTCTCCTTCAGCACGCAGAGGTTTTGCACTTCTTGCAAACACCTCAGCGGAGAGCCCAAAGTATTCCTGATCTCTTCAACAATGTAGTGCTGCACTAGACTTCAAATATGTCTTCGCTGCGAGATACATTAGAGCGTGTAGTCGTTGCTTCTGAAGGTGAGGAACGCTTCCCTAATGGGCTTTCAGGGAGAAACCTGCTGCGAGTGGCCGTCTGCAAGCCCTTGCGATCACATTCGTCAGCGGCTGTGGTGGCAGTCAAGTTCTGACAGCAAATGGAAATATCAGCTCTCCATGTTTACGAAACGCACCCCTCCGTGTGTCAAAGGGAAAAGTCTACCTTTCCTTCAGAGTCCTCAACCCTGTGAGACAAACATGGTGTGGGTGGCTCCATTCAAAGTGTTTCGCAGGATACCGGGGGAAACTTCCCATTCTAAGAGGGACGAATAGGCTCTGTTTCCTGTCCGGTCAAGTCCATTTCCAGGAACACATCAGAGTCCTTGGTAAAGCGCGTTGTGTGAATGGGCAGAGGAAGAAAGCACTCAGTGCTGGAGAAGGTTAGCTGGCTGACATTGCAGGCACAGTACGCAGCACTCTGTAATTGCACGTTGCCTCTGGCAAATGCATACATACTCTGATGAGGAAGAGACAAGCGGTGCAGGTCCTCTACTGGCTTTCCCACTTATTTGTAGATGACAACAGAGAAGCTTGCCCATGGAACTTGAGACCGGCTTATGTGCAAGTCTACCCAAAATGGAAGAGCCGTTTCCTCCTGCCCCCAGGGACACGTTCCGTACTTTGCCTGGGCAGAGGCTGTGAGGCTTTGTTGATCCAGCTCGAGGGAAACGGATATATAAATTCTGTGAGGAACGAGGATTTCCTTCCCTGCAGCAGCGCCTGTGCTTCCACGTTGCCTTTGGCACACGGTGCTCGAGCGGCGCTCTCAATGAACTGGAAAGAGCCAAATGACAGGAATGTTAATCACCACGCTTCATGCACCACCCTCACCGTTCACATACATCTTCCCCTCAGAGAAATATCCCTGAAGGGTAGTCGAGTCTTAGGGGGAGAAACAAGTGCCTGCAAACTTAGGGTGATATGCAGGTTTCACTCTGCCATCTGAAAAATCTTGCCCTGCACGTGACTGAGATCACGGCGTGTTAGATCCGTACCCAATCGCACATACAATTCCGCTGGTGGGCACACAGAGCTCCGGCAGAGCTCGAAGTTCCCAGAGCACGTGCAATACTCCTGGTGGCTGCAACAAGCAATGTCGTACACAGCACACTTCGACCTTGACTTCCTTTCAAGGAAAGGCCGCAGGGCAGGGTCATTGAATCGAGAGAGGGAAACACTTGGCTGCATTCCTCAGGTGAGACACAGGTCAAATTGTGCCGGCTGAAAAGCTCAGGTTCCCTTTGGGAAGCTCTTCGTTGTATGCGGGACGGGAAGGCCTTTGCTTGCAGGCTGTGGCCATTGCCAGGCTAGGACGGAGGAAACACCGCCTATCCCAGCACGCTTGTTAGCACGCATGGGAGAGAACTCACGCCCTGTTTCAGTCCCCTGCCAGCCATACATACACGTCAAGGACAGTGTTCCCAGAGATACCTTCCTGTAAATGGGAGAGAGGAAGTTTGACTGGGCAAAACTCAGCCTTGGCAGGCCGTCTGAACAGCTTACTCCCTTGATGGCTTTGGAGCAGAGAGCATCACACAGCGTTCCGTGAAGCTCATGGTAGGCTGATTTTAGGGCTCTCGCTGACACTCCTCGGGCTCTAGCCCTCTCAACCTCTTCCGGCCCTTACTGGCCTTCTCTGACACACCTCGGCGAGTACAGAGCTTAGGACGACACATTCCGTTTACGATGGGAAGCAGGAATTCACAGCAGTGTGTCAAGCCCTCCGGCCTTCTCTCCTTCGGCACGCAGAGGTTTTGCACTTCTTGCAAACACCTCAGCGGAGAGCCCAAAGTATTCCTGATCTCTTCAACAATGTAGTGCTGCACTAGACTTCAAATATGTCTTCGCTGCGAGATACATTAGAGCGTGTAGTCGTTGCTTCTGAAGGTAAGGAACGCTTCCCTAATGGGCTTTCAGGGTGCAACCTGCTGCGATTGGCCGTCTGCAAGCCCTTGCGATCACATTCGTCAGCGGCTGTGGTGGCAGTCAAGTTCTGACAGCAAATGGAAATATCAGCTCTCCATGTTTACGAAACGCGCCCCTCCGTGTGTCAAAGGCAAAAGTCTACCTTTCCTTCAGAGTCCTCAACCCTGTGAGACAAACATGGTGTGGGTGGCTCCATTCAAAGTGTTTCTCAGGATACCGGGGGAAACTTCCCATTCTAAGAGGGATGAATAGGCTCTGTTTCCTGTCTGGTCAAGTCCATTTCCAGGAACACATCAGAGTCCTTGGTAAAGCGCGTTGTGTGAATGGGCAGAGGAAGAAAGCACTCAGTGCTGGAGAAGGTTAGCTGGCTGACATTGCAGGCACAGTACACAGCACTCTGTACTTGCACCTTGCCTGTGGCAAATGCATACATACTCTGATGAGGAAGAGACAAGCGGTGCAGGTCCTCTACTGGCTTTCCCACTTATTTGTAGATGACAACAGAGAAGCTTGCCCATGGAACTTGAGACCGGCTTATGTGCAAGTCTACCCAAAATGGAAGAGCCGTTTCCTCCTGCCCTCAGGGACACGTTCCGTACTTTGCCTGGGCAGAGGCTGTGAGGCTTTGTTGATCCAGCTCGTGGGAAACGGATATATAAATTCTGTGAGGAACGAGGATTTCCTTCCCTGCAGCAGCGCCTGTGCTTCCACGTTGCCTTTGGCACACGGTGCTCGAGCGGCGCTCTCAATGAACTGGAAAGAGCCAAATGACAGGAATGTTAATCACCACACTTCATGCACCACCCTCACCGTTCACATACATCTTCCCCTCAGAGAAATATCCCTGAAGGGTAGTCGAGTCTTAGGGGGAGAAACAAGTGCCTGCAAACTTAGGGTGATATGCAGGTTTCACTCTGCCATCTGAAAAATCTTGCCCTGCACGTGACTGAGATCACGGCGTGTTAGATCCGTACCCAATCGCACATACAATTCCGCTGGTGGGCACACAGAGCTCCGGCAGAGCTCGAAGTTCCCAGAGCACGTGCAATACTCCTGGTGCCTGCAACAAGCAATGTCGTACACAGCACACTTCGACCTTGACTTCCTTTCAAGGAAAGGCCGCAGGGCAGGGTCATTGAATCGAGAGAGGGAAACACTTGTCTGCATTCCTCAGGTGAGACACAGGTCAAACTGTGCCGGCTGAAAAGCTCAGGTTCCCTTTGGGAAGCTCTTCGTTGTATGCGGGACGGGAAGGCCTTTGCTTGCAGGCTGTGGCCATTGCCAGGCTAGGACGGAGGAAACACCGCCTATCCCAGCACGCTTGTTAGCACGCATGGGAGAGAACTCACGCCCTGTTTCAGTCCCCTGCCAGCCATACATACACGTCAAGGACAGTGTTCCCAGAGATACCTTCCTGTAAATGGGAGAGAGGAAGTTTGACTGGGCAAAACTCAGCCTTGGCAGGCCGTCTGAACAGCTTACTCCCTTGACGGCTTTGGGCAGACAGCATCACGCAGCGTTCCGTGAAGCTCATGGTAGGCTGATTTTAGGGCTCTCGCCGACACTCCTCGGGCTCTAGCACTCTCAACCTCTTCCGGCCCTTACTGGCCTTCTCTGACACACCTCGGCGAGTACAGAGCTTAGGGCGACACATTCCGTTTACGATGGGCAGCAGGAATTCACAGCAGTGTGTCAAGCCCTCCGGCCTTCTCTCCTTCGGCACGCAGAGGTTTTGCACTTCTTGCAAACACCTCAGCGGAGAGCCCAAAGTATTCCTGATCTCTTCAACAATGTAGTGCTGCACTAGACTTCAAATATGTCTTCGCTGCGAGATACATTAGAGCGTGTAGTCGTTGCTTCTGAAGGTGAGGAACGCTTCCCTAATGGGCTTTCAGGGAGAAACCTGCTGCGAGTGGCCGTCTGCAAGCCCTTGCGATCACATTCGTCAGCGGCTGTGGTGGCAGTCAAGTTCTGACAGCAAATGGAAATATCAGCTCTCCATGTTTACGAAACGCACCCCTCCGTGTGTCAAAGGGAAAAGTCTACCTTTCCTTCAGAGTCCTCAACCCTGTGAGACAAACATGGTGTGGGTGGCTCCATTCAAAGTGTTTCGCAGGATACCGGGGGAAACTTCCCATTCTAAGAGGGACGAATAGGCTCTGTTTCCTGTCCGGTCAAGTCCATTTCCAGGAACACATCAGAGTCCTTGGTAAAGCGCGTTGTGTGAATGGGCAGAGGAAGAAAGCACTCAGTGCTGGAGAAGGTTAGCTGGCTGACATTGCAGGCACAGTACGCAGCACTCTGTAATTGCACGTTGCCTCTGGCAAATGCATACATACTCTGATGAGGAAGAGACAAGCGGTGCAGGTCCTCTACTGGCTTTCCCACTTATTTGTAGATGACAACAGAGAAGCTTGCCCATGGAACTTGAGACCGGCTTATGTGCAAGTCTACCCAAAATGGAAGAGCCGTTTCCTCCTGCCCCCAGGGACACGTTCCGTACTTTGCCTGGGCAGAGGCTGTGAGGCTTTGTTGATCCAGCTCGAGGGAAACGGATATATAAATTCTGTGAGGAACGAGGATTTCCTTCCCTGCAGCAGCGCCTGTGCTTCCACGTTGCCTTTGGCACACGGTGCTCGAGCGGCGCTCTCAATGAACTGGAAAGAGCCAAATGACAGGAATGTTAATCACCACGCTTCATGCACCACCCTCACCGTTCACATACATCTTCCCCTCAGAGAAATATCCCTGAAGGGTAGTCGAGTCTTAGGGGGAGAAACAAGTGCCTGCAAACTTAGGGTGATATGCAGGTTTCACTCTGCCATCTGAAAAATCTTGCCCTGCACGTGACTGAGATCACGGCGTGTTAGATCCGTACCCAATCGCACATACAATTCCGCTGGTGGGCACACAGAGCTCCGGCAGAGCTCGAAGTTCCCAGAGCACGTGCAATACTCCTGGTGGCTGCAACAAGCAATGTCGTACACAGCACACTTCGACCTTGACTTCCTTTCAAGGAAAGGCCGCAGGGCAGGGTCATTGAATCGAGAGAGGGAAACACTTGGCTGCATTCCTCAGGTGAGACACAGGTCAAATTGTGCCGGCTGAAAAGCTCAGGTTCCCTTTGGGAAGCTCTTCGTTGTATGCGGGACCGGAAGGCCTTTGCTTGCAGGCTGTGGCCATTGCCAGGCTAGGACGGAGGAAACACCGCCTATCCCAGCACGCTTGTTAGCACGCATGGGAGAGAACTCACGCCCTGTTTCAGTCCCCTGCCAGCCATACATACACGTCAAGGACAGTGTTCCCAGAGATACCTTCCTGTAAATGGGAGAGAGGAAGTTTGACTGGGCAAAACTCAGCCTTGGCAGGCCGTCTGAACAGCTTACTCCCTTGATGGCTTTGGAGCAGAGAGCATCACACAGCGTTCCGTGAAGCTCATGGTAGGCTGATTTTAGGGCTCTCGCTGACACTCCTCGGGCTCTAGCCCTCTCAACCTCTTCCGGCCCTTACTGGCCTTCTCTGACACACCTCGGCGAGTACAGAGCTTAGGACGACACATTCCGTTTACGATGGGAAGCAGGAATTCACAGCAGTGTGTCAAGCCCTCCGGCCTTCTCTCCTTCGGCACGCAGAGGTTTTGCACTTCTTGCAAACACCTCAGCGGAGAGCCCAAAGTATTCCTGATCTCTTCAACAATGTAGTGCTGCACTAGACTTCAAATATGTCTTCGCTGCGAGATACATTAGAGCGTGTAGTCGTTGCTTCTGAAGGTGAGGAACGCTTCCCTAATGGGCTTTCAGAGTGAAACCTGTTGCGAGTGGCCATCTGCAAGCCCTTGCGATCACATGCGTCAGCGGCTGTGGTGGCAGTCAAGTTCTGACAGCAAATGGAAATATCAGCTCTCCATGTTTACGAAACGCACCCCTCCGTGTGTCAAAGGGAAAAGTCTACCTTTCCTTCAGAGTCCTCAACCCTGTGAGACAAACATGGTGTGGGTGGCTCCATTCAAAGTGTTTCGCAGGATACCGGGGGAAACTTCCCATTCTAAGAGGGACGAATAGGCTCTGTTTCCTGTCCGGTCAAGTCCATTTCCAGGAACACATCAGAGTCCTTGGTAAAGCGCGTTGTGTGAATGGGCAGAGGAAGAAAGCACTCAGTGCTGGAGAAGGTTAGCTGGCTGACATTGCAGGCACAGTACGCAGCACTCTGTACTTGCACCTTGCCTGTGGCAAATGCATACATACTCTGATGAGGAAGAGACAAGCGGTGCAGGTCCTCTACTGGCTTTCCCACTTATTTGTAGATGACAACAGAGAAGCTTGCCCATGGAACTTGAGACCGGCTTATGTGCAAGTCTACCCAAAATGGAAGAGCCGTTTCCTCCTGCCCTCAGGGACACGTTCCGTACTTTGCCTGGGCAGAGGCTGTGAGGCTTTGTTGATCCAGCTCGTGGGAAACGGATATATAAATTCTGTGAGGAACGAGGATTTCCTTCCCTGCAGCAGCGCCTGTGCTTCCACGTTGCCTTTGGCACACGGTGCTCGAGCGGCGCTCTCAATGAACTGGAAAGAGCCAAATGACAGGAATGTTAATCACGACGCTTCATGCACCACCCTCACCCTTCACATACATCTTCCCCTCAGAGAAATATCCCTGAAGGGTAGTCGAGTCTTAGGGGGAGAAACAAGTGCCTGCAAACTTAGGGTGAAATGCAGGTTTCACTCTGCCATCTGAAAAATCTTGCCCTGCACGTGACTGAGATCACGGCGTGTTAGATCCGTACCCAATCGCACATACAATTCCGCTGGTGGGCACACAGAGCTCCGGCAGAGCTCGAAGTTCCCAGAGCACGTGCAATACTCCTGGTGGCTGCAACAAGCAATGTCGTACACAGCACACTTGGACCTTGACGTCCTTTCAAGGAAAGGCCGCAGGGCAGGGTCATTGAATCGAGAGAGGGAAACACTTGGCTGCATTCCTCAGGTGAGACACAGGTCAAACTGTGCCGTCTGAAAAGCTCAGGTTCCCTTTGGGAAGCTCTTCGTTTTGTGCGGGACGGGAAGGCCTTTACTTGCAGTCTGAGGCCATTGCCCGGCTAGGACGGAGGAAACACCGCCTATCCCAGCACGCTTGTTAGCACGCATGGGAGAGAACTCACGCCCTGTTTCAGTCCCCTGCCAGCCATACATACACGTCAAGGACAGTGTTCCCAGAGATACCTTCCTGTAAATGGGAGAGAGGAAGTTTGACTGGGCAAAACTCAGCCTTGGCAGGCCGTCTGAACAGCTTACTCCCTTGATGGCTTTGGAGCAGAGAGCATCACACAGCGTTCCGTGAAGCTCATGGTAGGCTGATTTTAGGGCTCTCGCTGACACTCCTCGGGCTCTAGCCCTCTCAACCTCTTCCGGCCCTTACTGGCCTTCTCTGACACACCTCGGCGAGTACAGAGCTTAGGACGACACATTCCGTTTACGATGGGAAGCAGGAATTCACAGCAGTGTGTCAAGCCCTCCGGCCTTCTCTCCTTCGGCACGCAGAGGTTTTGCACTTCTTGCAAACACCTCAGCGGAGAGCCCAAAGTATTCCTGATCTCTTCAACAATGTAGTGCTGCACTAGACTTCAAATATGTCTTCGCTGCGAGATACATTAGAGCGTGTAGTCGTTGCTTCTGAAGGTGAGGAACGCTTCCCTAATGGGCTTTCAGAGTGAAACCTGTTGCGAGTGGCCATCTGCAAGCCCTTGCGATCACATGCGTCAGCGGCTGTGGTGGCAGTCAAGTTCTGACAGCAAATGGAAATATCAGCTCTCCATGTTTACGAAACGCACCCCTCCGTGTGTCAAAGGGAAAAGTCTACCTTTCCTTCAGAGTCCTCAACCCTGTGAGACAAACATGCTGTGGGTGGCTCCATTCAAAGTATTTCTCAGGATACCGGGGAAAACTTCCCATTCCAAGAGGGACGAATAGGATCTGTTTTTTTACTGTCCGGTCAAGTCCATTTCCAGGAACACATCAGAGTCCTTAGTCAAGCTCATTGTGTGAATGGCCAGAGGAAGAAAGCACTCAGTGCTGGAGAAGGTTAGCTGGCTGACATTGCAGGCACAGTACACAGCACTCTGTACTTGCACCTTGCCTGTGGCAAATGCATACATACTCTGATGAGGAAGAGACAAGCGGTGCAGGTCCTCTACTGGCTTTCCCACTTATTTGTAGATGACAACAGAGAAGCTTGCCCATGGAACTTGAGACCGGCTTATGTGCAAGTCTACCCAAAATGGAAGAGCCGTTTCCTCCTGCCCTCAGGGACACGTTCCGTACTTTGCCTGGGCAGAGGCTGTGAGGCTTTGTTGATCCAGCTCGTGGGAAACGGATATATAAATTCTGTGAGGAACGAGGATTTCCTTCCCTGCAGCAGCGCCTGTGCTTCCACGTTGCCTTTGGCACACGGTGCTCGAGCGGCGCTCTCAATGAACTGGAAAGAGCCAAATGACAGGAATGTTAATCACCACACTTCATGCACCACCCTCACCGTTCACATACATCTTCCCCTCAGAGAAATATCCCTGAAGGGTAGTCGAGTCTTAGGGGGAGAAACAAGTGCCTGCAAACTTAGGGTGATATGCAGGTTTCACTCTGCCATCTGAAAAATCTTGCCCTGCACGTGACTGAGATCACGGCGTGTTAGATCCGTACCCAATCGCACATACAATTCCGCTGGTGGGCACACAGAGCTCCGGCAGAGCTCGAAGTTCCCAGAGCACGTGCAATACTCCTGGTGCCTGCAACAAGCAATGTCGTACACAGCACACTTCGACCTTGACTTCCTTTCAAGGAAAGGCCGCAGGGCAGGGTCATTGAATCGAGAGAGGGAAACACTTGGCTGCATTCCTCAGGTGAGACACAGGTCAAACTGTGCCGGCTGAAAAGCTCAGGTTCCCTTTGGGAAGCTCTTCGTTGTATGCGGGACGGGAAGGCCTTTGCTTGCAGGCTGTGGCCATTGCCAGGCTAGGACGGAGGAAACACCGCCTATCCCAGCACGCTTGTTAGCACGCATGGGAGAGAACTCACGCCCTGTTTCAGTCCCCTGCCAGCCATACATACACGTCAAGGACAGTGTTCCCAGAGATACCTTCCTGTAAATGGGAGAGAGGAAGTTTGACTGGGCAAAACTCAGCCTTGGCAGGCCGTCTGAACAGCTTACTCCCTTGACGGCTTTGGAGCAGACAGCATCACGCAGCGTTCCGTGAAGCTCATGGTAGGCTGATTTTAGGGCTCTCGCCGACACTCCTCAGGCTCTAGCACTCTCAACCTCTTCCGGCCCTTACTGGCCTTCTCTGACACACCTCGGCGAGTACAGAGCTTAGGGCGACACATTCCGTTTACGATGGGCAGCAGGAATTCACAGCAGTGTGTCAAGCCCTCCGGCCTTCTCTCCTTCGGCACGCAGAGGTTTTGCACTTCTTGCAAACACCTCAGTGGAGAGCCCAAAGTATTCCTGATCTCTTCAACAATGTAGTGCTGCACTAGACTTCAACTATGTCTTCGCTGCGAGATACATTAGAGCGTGTAGTCGTTGCTTCTGAAGGTGAGGAACGCTTCCCTAATGGGCTTTCAGGGTGAAACCTGCTGCGAGTGGCCGTCTGCAAGCCCTTGCGATCACATTCGTCAGCGGCTGTGGTGGCAGTCAAGTTCTGACAGCAAATGGAAATATCAGCTCTCCATGTTTACGAAACGCACCCCTCCGTGTGTCAAAGGGAAAAGTCTACCTTTCCTTCAGAGTCCTCAACCCTGTGAGACAAACATGGTGTGGGTGGCTCCATTCAAAGTGTTTCGCAGGATACCGGGGGAAACTTCCCATTCTAAGAGGGACGAATAGGCTCTGTTTCCTGTCCGGTCAAGTCCATTTCCAGGAACACATCAGAGTCCTTGGTAAAGCGCGTTGTGTGAATGGGCAGAGGAAGAAAGCACTCAGTGCTGGAGAAGGTTAGCTGGCTGTCATTGCAGGCACAGTACGCAGCACTCTGTACTTGCACCTTGCCTGTGGCAAATGCATACATACTCTGATGAGGAAGAGACAAGCGGTGCAGGTCCTCTACTGGCTTTCCCACTTATTTGTAGATGACAACAGAGAAGCTTGCCCATGGAACTTGAGACCGGCTTATGTGCAAGTCTACCCAAAATGGAAGAGCCGTTTCCTCCTGCCCCCAGGGACACGTTCCGTACTTTGCCTGGGCAGAGGCTGTGAAGCTTTGTTGATCCAGCTCGTGGGAAACGGATATATAAATTCTGTGAGGAACGAGGATTTCCTTCCCTGCAGCAGCGCCTGTGCTTCCACGTTGCCTTTGGCACACGGCGCTCGAGCGGCGCTCTCAATTAACTGGAAAGAGCCAAATGACAGGAATGTTAATCACGACGCTTGATGCACCACCCTCACCGTTCACATACATCTTCCCCTCAGAGAAATATCCCTGAAGGGTAGTAGATTCCTGGGGGAGAAACAAGTGCCTGCAAACTTAGGGTGAAATGCAGGTTTCACTCTGCCGTCTGAAAAATCTTGCCCTGCACGTGACTGAGATCACGGCGTGTTAGATCCGTACCCAATCGCACATACAATTCCGCTGGTGGGCACACAGAGCTCCGGCAGAGTTCGAAGTTCCCAGAGCACGTGCATTACTCCTTGTGCCTGCAACAAGCAACGTCGTACACAGCACACTTCGACCTTGACTTCCTTTCAAGGAAAGGCCGCAGGGCAGGGTCATTGAATCGAGAGAGGGAAACACTTGGCTGCATTCCTCAGGTGAGACACAGGTCAAACTGTGCCGCCTGAAAAGCTCAGGTTCCCTTTGGGAAGCTCTTCGTTGTATGCGGGACGGGAAGGCCTTTGCTTGCAGGCTGTGCACATTGCCAGGCTAGGACGGAGGAAACACCGCCTATCCCAGCACGCTTGTTAGCACGCATGGGAGAGAACTCACGCCCTGTTTCAGTCCCCTGCCAGCCATACATACACGTCAAGGACAGTGTTCCCAGAGATACCTTCCTGTAAATGGGAGAGAGGAAGTTTGACTGGGCAAAACTCAGCCTTGGCAGGCCGTCTGAACAGCTTACTCCCTTGATGGCTTTGGAGCAGAGAGCATCACGCAGCGTTCCGTGAAGCTCATGGTAGGCTGATTTTAGGGCTCTCGCCGACACTCCTCGGGCTCTAGCACTCTCAACCTATTCCAGCCCTTACTGGCCTTCTCTGACACACCTCGGCGAGTACAGAGCTTAGGACGACACATTCCGTTTACGATGGGCAGCAGGAATTCACAGCAGTGTGTCAAGCCCTCCGGCCTTCTCTCCTTCGGCACGCAGAGGTTTTGCACTTCTTGCAAACACCTCAGCGGAGAGCCCAAAGTATTCCTGATCTCTTCAACAATGTAGTGCTGCACTAGATTTCAAATATGTCTTCACTGCGAGATACATTAGAGCGTGTAGTCGTTGCTTCTGAAGGTAAGGAACGCTTCCCTAATGGGCTTTCAGGGTGCAACCTGCTGCGAGTGGCCGTCTGCAAGCCCTTGCGATCACATTCGTCAGCGGCTGTGGTGGCAGTCAAGTTCTGACAGCAAATGGAAATATCAGCTCTCCATGTTTACGAAACGCGCCCCTCCGTGTGTCAAAGGCAAAAGTCTACCTTTCCTTCAGAGTCCTCAACCCTGTGAGACAAACATGGTGTGGGTGGCTCCATTCAAAGTGTTTCGCAGGATACCGGGGGAAACTTCCCATTCTAAGAGGGATGAATAGGCTCTGTTTCCT
Source organism: Eubalaena glacialis (assembly GCF_028564815.1). NCBI lineage: Eukaryota > Metazoa > Chordata > Mammalia > Artiodactyla > Balaenidae > Eubalaena > Eubalaena glacialis. The sequence goes on along the minus strand of NC_083734.1, from coordinate 33,729,393 downwards.
GTCTGGTCAAGTCCATTTCCAGGAACACATCAGAGTCCTTGGTAAAGCGCGTTGTGTGAATGGGCAGAGGAAGAAAGCACTCAGTGCTGGAGAAGGTTAGCTGGCTGACATTGCAGGCACAGTACACAGCACTCTGTACTTGCACCTTGCCTGTGGCAAATGCATACATACTCTGATGAGGAAGAGACAAGCGGTGCAGGTCCTCTACTGGCTTTCCCACTTATTTGTAGATGACAACAGAGAAGCTTGCCCATGGAACTTGAGACCGGCTTATGTGCAAGTCTACCCAAAATGGAAGAGCCGTTTCCTCCTGCCCCCAGGGACACGTTCCGTACTTTGCCTGGGCAGAGGCTGTGAGGCTTTGTTGATCCAGCTCGTGGGAAACGGATATATAAATTCTGTGAGGAACGAGGATTTCCTTCCCTGCAGCAGCGCCTGTGCTTCCACGTTGCCTTTGGCACACGGTGCTCGAGCGGCGCTCTCAATGAACTGGAAAGAGCCAAATGACAGGAATGTTAATCACCACACTTCATGCACCACCCTCACCGTTCACATACATCTTCCCCTCAGAGAAATATCCCTGAAGGGTAGTCGAGTCTTAGGGGGAGAAACAAGTGCCTGCAAACTTAGGGTGATATGCAGGTTTCACTCTGCCATCTGAAAAATCTTGCCCTGCACGTGACTGAGATCACGGCGTGTTAGATCCGTACCCAATCGCACATACAATTCCGCTGGTGGGCACACAGAGCTCCGGCAGAGCTCGAAGTTCCCAGAGCACGTGCAATACTCCTGGTGCCTGCAACAAGCAATGTCGTACACAGCACACTTGGACCTTGACTTCCTTTCAAGGAAAGGCCGCAGGGCAGGGTCATTGAATCGAGAGAGGGAAACACTTGTCTGCATTCCTCAGGTGAGACACAGGTCAAACTGTGCCGGCTGAAAAGCTCAGGTTCCCTTTGGGAAGCTCTTCGTTGTATGCGGGACGGGAAGGCCTTTGCTTGCAGGCTGTGGCCATTGCCAGGCTAGGACGGAGGAAACACCGCCTATCCCAGCACGCTTGTTAGCACGCATGGGAGAGAACTCACGCCCTGTTTCAGTCCCCTGCCAGCCATACATACACGTCAAGGACAGTGTTCCCAGAGATACCTTCCTGTAAATGGGAGAGAGGAAGTTTGACTGGGCAAAACTCAGCCTTGGCAGGCCGTCTGAACAGCTTACTCCCTTGACGGCTTTGGAGCAGAGAGCATCACGCAGCGTTCCGTGAAGCTCATGGTAGGCTGATTTTAGGGCTCTCGCCGACACTCCTCGGGCTCTAGCACTCTCAACCTCTTCCGGGCCTTACTGGCCTTCTCTGACACACCTCGGCGAGTACAGAGCTTAGGGCGACACATTCCGTTTACGATGGGCAGCAGGAATTCACAGCAGTGTGTCAAGCCCTCCGGCCTTCTCTCCTTCGGCACGCAGAGGTTTTGCACTTCTTGCAAACACCTCAGCGGAGAGCCCAAAGTATTCCTGATCTCTTCAACAATGTAGTGCTGCACTAGACTTCAACTATGTCTTCGCTGCGAGATACATTAGAGCGTGTAGTCGTTGCTTCTGAAGGTGAGGAACGCTTCCCTAATGGGCTTTCAGGGTGAAACCTGCTGCGAGTGGCCGTCTGCAAGCCCTTGCGATCACATTCGTCAGCGGCTGTGGTGGCAGTCAAGTTCTGACAGCAAATGGAAATATCAGCTCTCCATGTTTACGAAACGCACCCCTCCGTGTGTCAAAGGGAAAAGTCTACCTTTCCTTCAGAGTCCTCAACCCTGTGAGACAAACATGGTGTGGGTGGCTCCATTCAAAGTGTTTCGCAGGATACCGGGGGAAACTTCCCATTCTAAGAGGGACGAATAGGCTCTGTTTCCTGTCCGGTCAAGTCCATTTCCAGGAACACATCAGAGTCCTTGGTAAAGCGCGTTGTGTGAATGGGCAGAGGAAGAAAGCACTCAGTGCTGGAGAAGGTTAGCTGGCTGTCATTGCAGGCACAGTACGCAGCACTCTGTACTTGCACCTTGCCTGTGGCAAATGCATACATACTCTGATGAGGAAGAGACAAGCGGTGCAGGTCCTCTACTGGCTTTCCCACTTATTTGTAGATGACAACAGAGAAGCTTGCCCATGGAACTTGAGACCGGCTTATGTGCAAGTCTACCCAAAATGGAAGAGCCGTTTCCTCCTGCCCCCAGGGACACGTTCCGTACTTTGCCTGGGCAGAGGCTGTGAAGCTTTGTTGATCCAGCTCGTGGGAAACGGATATATAAATTCTGTGAGGAACGAGGATTTCCTTCCCTGCAGCAGCGCCTGTGCTTCCACGTTGCCTTTGGCACACGGCGCTCGAGCGGCGCTCTCAATGAACTGGAAAGAGCCAAATGACAGGAATGTTAATCACGACGCTTGATGCACCACCCTCACCGTTCACATACATCTTCCCCTCAGAGAAATATCCCTGAAGGGTAGTAGATTCCTGGGGGAGAAACAAGTGCCTGCAAACTTAGGGTGAAATGCAGGTTTCACTCTGCCGTCTGAAAAATCTTGCCCTGCACGTGACTGAGATCACGGCGTGTTAGATCCGTACCCAATCGCACATACAATTCCGCTGGTGGGCACACAGAGCTCCGGCAGAGTTCGAAGTTCCCAGAGCACGTGCATTACTCCTTGTGCCTGCAACAAGCAACGTCGTACACAGCACACTTCGACCTTGACTTCCTTTCAAGGAAAGGCCGCAGGGCAGGGTCATTGAATCGAGAGAGGGAAACACTTGGCTGCATTCCTCAGGTGAGACACAGGTCAAACTGTGCCGCCTGAAAAGCTCAGGTTCCCTTTGGGAAGCTCTTCGTTGTATGCGGGACGGGAAGGCCTTTGCTTGCAGGCTGTGCACATTGCCAGGCTAGGACGGAGGAAACACCGCCTATCCCAGCACGCTTGTTAGCACGCATGGGAGAGAACTCACGCCCTGTTTCAGTCCCCTGCCAGCCATACATACACGTCAAGGACAGTGTTCCCAGAGATACCTTCCTGTAAATGGGAGAGAGGAAGTTTGACTGGGCAAAACTCAGCCTTGGCAGGCCGTCTGAACAGCTTACTCCCTTGATGGCTTTGGAGCAGAGAGCATCACGCAGCGTTCCGTGAAGCTCATGGTAGGCTGATTTTAGGGCTCTCGCCGACACTCCTCGGGCTCTAGCACTCTCAACCTCTTCCAGCCCTTACTGGCCTTCTCTGACACACCTCGGCGAGTACAGAGCTTAGGGCGACACATTCCGTTTACGATGGGCAGCAGGAATTCACAGCAGTGTGTCAAGCCCTCCGGCCTTCTCTCCTTCGGCACGCAGAGGTTTTGCACTTCTTGCAAACACCTCAGCGGAGAGCCCAAAGTATTCCTGATCTCTTCAACAATGTAGTGCTGCACTAGATTTCAAATATGTCTTCACTGCGAGATACATTAGAGCGTGTAGTCGTTGCTTCTGAAGGTAAGGAACGCTTCCCTAATGGGCTTTCAGGGTGCAACCTGCTGCGAGTGGCCGTCTGCAAGCCCTTGCGATCACATTCGTCAGCGGCTGTGGTGGCAGTCAAGTTCTGACAGCAAATGGAAATATCAGCTCTCCATGTTTACGAAACGCGCCCCTCCGTGTGTCAAAGGCAAAAGTCTACCTTTCCTTCAGAGTCCTCAACCCTGTGAGACAAACATGGTGTGGGTGGCTCCATTCAAAGTGTTTCGCAGGATACCGGGGGAAACTTCCCATTCTAAGAGGGATGAATAGGCTCTGTTTCCTGTCTGGTCAAGTCCATTTCCAGGAACACATCAGAGTCCTTGGTAAAGCGCGTTGTGTGAATGGGCAGAGGAAGAAAGCACTCAGTGCTGGAGAAGGTTAGCTGGCTGACATTGCAGGCACAGTACACAGCACTCTGTACTTGCACCTTGCCTGTGGCAAATGCATACATACTCTGATGAGGAAGAGACAAGCGGTGCAGGTCCTCTACTGGCTTTCCCACTTATTTGTAGATGACAACAGAGAAGCTTGCCCATGGAACTTGAGACCGGCTTATGTGCAAGTCTACCCAAAATGGAAGAGCCGTTTCCTCCTGCCCTCAGGGACACGTTCCGTACTTTGCCTGGGCAGAGGCTGTGAGGCTTTGTTGATCCAGCTCGTGGGAAACGGATATATAAATTCTGTGAGGAACGAGGATTTCCTTCCCTGCAGCAGCGCCTGTGCTTCCACGTTGCCTTTGGCACACGGTGCTCGAGCGGCGCTCTCAATGAACTGGAAAGAGCCAAATGACAGGAATGTTAATCACCACACTTCATGCACCACCCTCACCGTTCACATACATCTTCCCCTCAGAGAAATATCCCTGAAGGGTAGTCGAGTCTTAGGGGGAGAAACAAGTGCCTGCAAACTTAGGGTGATATGCAGGTTTCACTCTGCCATCTGAAAAATCTTGCCCTGCACGTGACTGAGATCACGGCGTGTTAGATCCGTACCCAATCGCACATACAATTCCGCTGGTGGGCACACAGAGCTCCGGCAGAGCTCGAAGTTCCCAGAGCACGTGCAATACTCCTGGTGCCTGCAACAAGCAATGTCGTACACAGCACACTTCGACCTTGACTTCCTTTCAAGGAAAGGCCGCAGGGCAGGGTCATTGAATCGAGAGAGGGAAACACTTGTCTGCATTCCTCAGGTGAGACACAGGTCAAACTGTGCCGGCTGAAAAGCTCAGGTTCCCTTTGGGAAGCTCTTCGTTGTATGCGGGACGGGAAGGCCTTTGCTTGCAGGCTGTGGCCATTGCCAGGCTAGGACGGAGGAAACACCGCCTATCCCAGCACGCTTGTTAGCACGCATGGGAGAGAACTCACGCCCTGTTTCAGTCCCCTGCCAGCCATACATACACGTCAAGGACAGTGTTCCCAGAGATACCTTCCTGTAAATGGGAGAGAGGAAGTTTGACTGGGCAAAACTCAGCTTTGGCAGGCCGTCTGAACAGCTTACTCCCTTGACGGCTTTGGAGCAGACAGCATCACGCAGCGTTCCGTGAAGCTCATGGTAGGCTGATTTTAGGGCTCTCGCCGACACTCCTCGGGCTCTAGCACTCTCAACCTCTTCCGGCCCTTACTGGCCTTCTCTGACACACCTCGGCGAGTACAGAGCTTAGGGCGACACATTCCGTTTACGATGGGCAGCAGGAATTCACAGCAGTGTGTCAAGCCCTCCGGCCTTCTCTCCTTCGGCACGCAGAGGTTTTGCACTTCTTGCAAACACCTCAGCGGAGAGCCCAAAGTATTCCTGATCTCTTCAACAATGTAGTGCTGCACTAGACTTCAACTATGTCTTCGCTGCGAGATACATTAGAGCGTGTAGTCGTTGCTTCTGAAGGTGAGGAACGCTTCCCTAATGGGCTTTCAGGGAGAAACCTGCTGCGAGTGGCCGTCTGCAAGCCCTTGCGATCACATTCGTCAGCGGCTGTGGTGGCAGTCAAGTTCTGACAGCAAATGGAAATATCAGCTCTCCATGTTTACGAAACGCACCCCTCCGTGTGTCAAAGGGAAAAGTCTACCTTTCCTTCAGAGTCCTCAACCCTGTGAGACAAACATGGTGTGGGTGGCTCCATTCAAAGTGTTTCTCAGGATACCGGGGGAAACTTCCCATTCTAAGAGGGACGAAGAGGCTCTGTTTCCTGTCCGGTCAAGTCCATTTCCAGGAACACATCAGAGTCCTTGGTAAAGCGCGTTGTGTGAATGGGCAGAGGAAGAAAGCACTCAGTGCTGGAGAAGGTTAGCTGGCTGACATTGCAGGCACAGTACGCAGCACTCTGTACTTGCACCTTGCCTGTGGCAAATGCATACATACTCTGATGAGGAAGAGACAAGCGGTGCAGGTCCTCTACTGGCTTTCCCACTTATTTGTAGATGACAACAGAGAAGCTTGCCCATGGAACTTGAGACCGGCTTATGTGCAAGTCTACCCAAAATGGAAGAGCCGTTTCCTCTTGCCCCCAGGGACACGTTCCGTACTTTGCCTGGGCAGAGGCTGTGAAGCTTTGTTGATCCAGCTCGTGGGAAACGGATATATAAATTCTGTGAGGAACGAGGATTTCCTTCCCTGCAGCAGCGCCTGTGCTTCCACGTTGCCTTTGGCACACGGTGCTCGAGCGGCGCTCTCAATGAACTGGAAAGAGCCAAATGACAGGAATGTTAATCACCACGCTTCATGCACCACCCTCACCGTTCACATACATCTTCCCCTCAGAGAAATATCCCTGAAGGGTAGTCGAGTCTTAGGGGGAGAAACAAGTGCCCGCAAACTTAGGGTGAAATGCAGGTTTCACTCTGCCATCTGAAAAATCTTGCCCTGCACGTGACTGAGATCACGGCGTGTTAGATCCGTACCCAATCGCACATACAATTCCGCTGGTGGGCACACAGAGCTCCGGCAGAGCTCGAAGTTCCCAGAGCACGTGCAATACTCCTGGTGGCTGCAACAAGCAATGTCGTACACAGCACACTTGGACCTTGACTTCCTTTCAAGGAAAGGCCGCAGGGCAGGGTCATTGAATCGAGAGAGGGAAACAATTGTCTGCATTCCTCAGGTGAGACACAGGTCAAACTGTGCCGGCTGAAAAGCTCAGGTTCCCTTTGGGAAGCTCTTCGTTGTATGCGGGACGGGAAGGCCTTTGCTTGCAGGCTGTGGCCATTGCCAGGCTAGGACGGAGGAAACACCGCCTATCCCAGCACGCTTGTTAGCACGCATGGGAGAGAACTCACGCCCTGTTTCAGTCCCCTGCCAGCCATACATACACGTCAAGGACAGTGTTCCCAGAGATACCTTCCTGTAAATGGGAGAGAGGAAGTTTGACTGGGCAAAACTCAGCCTTGGCAGGCCGTCTGAACAGCTTACTCCCTTGACGGCTTTGGAGCAGAGAGCATCACGCAGCGTTCCGTGAAGCTCATGGTAGGCTGATTTTAGGGCTCTCGCCGACACTCCTCGGGCTCTAGCACTCTCAACCTCTTCCGGCCCTTACTGGCCTTCTCTGACACACCTCGGCGAGTACAGAGCTTAGGGCGACACATTCCGTTTACGATGGGCAGCAGGAATTCACAGCAGTGTGTCAAGCCCTCCGGCCTTCTCTCCTTCGGCACGCAGAGGTTTTGCACTTCTTGCAAACACCTCAGCGGAGAGCCCAAAGTATTCCTGATCTCTTCAACAATGTAGTGCTGCACTAGACTTCAACTATGTCTTCGCTGCGAGATACATTAGAGCGTGTAGTCGTTGCTTCTGAAGGTGAGGAACGCTTCCCTAATGGGCTTTCAGGGAGAAACCTGCTGCGAGTGGCCGTCTGCAAGCCCTTGCGATCACATTCGTCAGCGGCTGTGGTGGCAGTCAAGTTCTGACAGCAAATGGAAATATCAGCTCTCCATGTTTACGAAACGCACCCCTCCGTGTGTCAAAGGGAAAAGTCTACCTTTCCTTCAGAGTCCTCAACCCTGTGAGACAAACATGGTGTGGGTGGCTCCATTCAAAGTGTTTCTCAGGATACTGGGGGAAACTTCCCATTCTAAGAGGGACGAAGAGGCTCTGTTTCCTGTCCGGTCAAGTCCATTTCCAGGAACACATCAGAGTCCTTGGTAAAGCGCGTTGTGTGAATGGGCAGAGGAAGAAAGCACTCAGTGCTGGAGAAGGTTAGCTGGCTGACATTGCAGGCACAGTACGCAGCACTCTGTACTTGCACCTTGCCTGTGGCAAATGCATACATACTCTGATGAGGAAGAGACAAGCGGTGCAGGTCCTCTACTGGCTTTCCCACTTATTTGTAGATGACAACAGAGAAGCTTGCCCATGGAACTTGAGACCGGCTTATGTGCAAGTCTACCCAAAATGGAAGAGCCGTTTCCTCTTGCCCCCAGGGACACGTTCCGTACTTTGCCTGGGCAGAGGCTGTGAAGCTTTGTTGATCCAGCTCGTGGGAAACGGATATATAAATTCTGTGAGGAACGAGGATTTCCTTCCCTGCAGCAGCGCCTGTGCTTCCACGTTGCCTTTGGCACACGGTGCTCGAGCGGCGCTCTCAATGAACTGGAAAGAGCCAAATGACAGGAATGTTAATCACCACGCTTCATGCACCACCCTCACCGTTCACATACATCTTCCCCTCAGAGAAATATCCCTGAAGGGTAGTCGAGTCTTAGGGGGAGAAACAAGTGCCCGCAAACTTAGGGTGAAATGCAGGTTTCACTCTGCCATCTGAAAAATCTTGCCCTGCACGTGACTGAGATCACGGCGTGTTAGATCCGTACCCAATCGCACATACAATTCCGCTGGTGGGCACACAGAGCTCCGGCAGAGCTCGAAGTTCCCAGAGCACGTGCAATACTCCTGGTGCCTGCAACAAGCAATGTCGTACACAGCACACTTGGACCTTGACTTCCTTTCAAGGAAACGCCGCAGGGCAGGGTCATTGAATCGAGAGAGGGAAACACTTGTCTGCATTCCTCAGGTGAGACACAGGTCAAACTGTGCCGGCTGAAAAGCTCAGGTTCCCTTTGGGAAGCTCTTCGTTGTATGCGGGACGGGAAGGCCTTTGCTTGCAGGCTGTGGCCATTGCCAGGCTAGGACGGAGGAAACACCGCCTATCCCAGCACGCTTGTTAGCACGCATGGGAGAGAACTCACGCCCTGTTTCAGTCCCCTGCCAGCCATACATACACGTCAAGGACAGTGTTCCCAGAGATACCTTCCTGTAAATGGGAGAGAGGAAGTTTGACTGGGCAAAACTCAGCCTTGGCAGGCCGTCTGAACAGCTTACTCCCTTGACGGCTTTGGAGCAGAGAGCATCACGCAGCGTTCCGTGAAGCTCATGGTAGGCTGATTTTAGGGCTCTCGCCGACACTCCTCGGGCTCTAGCACTCTCAACCTCTTCCGGCCCTTACTGGCCTTCTCTGACACACCTCGGCGAGTACAGAGCTTAGGGCGACACATTCCGTTTACGATGGGCAGCAGGAATTCACAGCAGTGTGTCAAGCCCTCCGGCCTTCTCTCCTTCGGCACGCAGAGGTTTTGCACTTCTTGCAAACACCTCAGCGGAGAGCCCAAAGTATTCCTGATCTCTTCAACAATGTAGTGCTGCACTAGACTTCAACTATGTCTTCGCTGCGAGATACATTAGAGCGTGTAGTCGTTGCTTCTGAAGGTGAGGAACGCTTCCCTAATGGGCTTTCAGGGAGAAACCTGCTGCGAGTGGCCGTCTGCAAGCCCTTGCGATCACATTCGTCAGCGGCTGTGGTGGCAGTCAAGTTCTGACAGCAAATGGAAATATCAGCTCTCCATGTTTACGAAACGCACCCCTCCGTGTGTCAAAGGGAAAAGTCTACCTTTCCTTCAGAGTCCTCAACCCTGTGAGACAAACATGGTGTGGGTGGCTCCATTCAAAGTGTTTCTCAGGATACCGGGGGAAACTTCCCATTCTAAGAGGGACGAAGAGGCTCTGTTTCCTGTCCGGTCAAGTCCATTTCCAGGAACACATCAGAGTCCTTGGTAAAGCGCGTTGTGTGAATGGGCAGAGGAAGAAAGCACTCAGTGCTGGAGAAGGTTAGCTGGCTGACATTGCAGGCACAGTACGCAGCACTCTGTACTTGCACCTTGCCTGTGGCAAATGCATACATACTCTGATGAGGAAGAGACAAGCGGTGCAGGTCCTCTACTGGCTTTCCCACTTATTTGTAGATGACAACAGAGAAGCTTGCCCATGGAACTTGAGACCGGCTTATGTGCAAGTCTACCCAAAATGGAAGAGCCGTTTCCTCCTGCCCCCAGGGACACGTTCCGTACTTTGCCTGGGCAGAGGCTGTGAAGCTTTGTTGATCCAGCTCGTGGGAAACGGATATATAAATTCTGTGAGGAACGAGGATTTCCTTCCCTGCAGCAGCGCCTGTGCTTCCACGTTGCCTTTGGCACACGGTGCTCGAGCGGCGCTCTCAATGAACTGGAAAGAGCCAAATGACAGGAATGTTAATCACGACGCTTCATGCACCACCCTCACCGTTCACATACATCTTCCCCTCAGAGAAATATCCCTGAAGGGTAGTAGATTCCTGGGGGAGAAACAAGTGCCTGCAAACTTAGGGTGAAATGCAGGTTTCACTCTGCCGTCTGAAAAATCTTGCCCTGCACGTGACTGAGATCACGGCGTGTTAGATCCGTACCCAATCGCACATACAATTCCGCTGGTGGGCACACAGAGCTCCGGCAGAGTTCGAAGTTCCCAGAGCACGTGCATTACTCCTTGTGCCTGCAACAAGCAACGTCGTACACAGCACACTTCGACCTTGACTTCCTTTCAAGGAAAGGCCGCAGGGCAGGGTCATTGAATCGAGAGAGGGAAACACTTGGCTGCATTCCTCAGGTGAGACACAGGTCAAACTGTGCCGCCTGAAAAGCTCAGGTTCCCTTTGGGAAGCTCTTCGTTGTATGCGGGACGGGAAGGCCTTTGCTTGCAGGCTGTGCACATTGCCAGGCTAGGACGGAGGAAACACCGCCTATCCCAGCACGCTTGTTAGCACGCATGGGAGAGAACTCACGCCCTGTTTCAGTCCCCTGCCAGCCATACATACACGTCAAGGACAGTGTTCCCAGAGATACCTTCCTGTAAATGGGAGAGAGGAAGTTTGACTGGGCAAAACTCAGCCTTGGCAGGCCGTCTGAACAGCTTACTCCCTTGACGGCTTTGGAGCAGAGAGCATCACGCAGCGTTCCGTGAAGCTCATGGTAGGCTGATTTTAGGGCTCTCGCCGACACTCCTCGGGCTCTAGCACTCTCAACCTCTTCCAGCCCTTACTGGCCTTCTCTGACACACCTCGGCGAGTACAGAGCTTAGGGCGACACATTCCGTTTACGATGGGCAGCAGGAATTCACAGCAGTGTGTCAAGCCCTCCGGCCTTCTCTCCTTCGGCACGCAGAGGTTTTGCACTTCTTGCAAACACCTCAGCGGAGAGCCCAAAGTATTCCTGATCTCTTCAACAATGTAGTGCTGCACTAGATTTCAAATATGTCTTCACTGCGAGATACATTAGAGCGTGTAGTCGTTGCTTCTGAAGGTAAGGAACGCTTCCCTAATGGGCTTTCAGGGTGCAACCTGCTGCGAGTGGCCGTCTGCAAGCCCTTGCGATCACATTCGTCAGCGGCTGTGGTGGCAGTCAAGTTCTGACAGCAAATGGAAATATCAGCTCTCCATGTTTACGAAACGCGCCCCTCCGTGTGTCAAAGGCAAAAGTCTACCTTTCCTTCAGAGTCCTCAACCCTGTGAGACAAACATGGTGTGGGTGGCTCCATTCAAAGTGTTTCGCAGGATACCGGGGGAAACTTCCCATTCTAAGAGGGATGAATAGGCTCTGTTTCCTGTCTGGTCAAGTCCATTTCCAGGAACACATCAGAGTCCTTGGTAAAGCGCGTTGTGTGAATGGGCAGAGGAAGAAAGCACTCAGTGCTGGAGAAGGTTAGCTGGCTGACATTGCAGGCACAGTACACAGCACTCTGTACTTGCACCTTGCCTGTGGCAAATGCATACATACTCTGATGAGGAAGAGACAAGCGGTGCAGGTCCTCTACTGGCTTTCCCACTTATTTGTAGATGACAACAGAGAAGCTTGCCCATGGAACTTGAGACCGGCTTATGTGCAAGTCTACCCAAAATGGAAGAGCCGTTTCCTCCTGCCCTCAGGGACACGTTCCGTACTTTGCCTGGGCAGAGGCTGTGAGGCTTTGTTGATCCAGCTCGTGGGAAACGGATATATAAATTCTGTGAGGAACGAGGATTTCCTTCCCTGCAGCAGCGCCTGTGCTTCCACGTTGCCTTTGGCACACGGTGCTCGAGCGGCGCTCTCAATGAACTGGAAAGAGCCAAATGACAGGAATGTTAATCACCACACTTCATGCACCACCCTCACCGTTCACATACATCTTCCCCTCAGAGAAATATCCCTGAAGGGTAGTCGAGTCTTAGGGGGAGAAACAAGTGCCTGCAAACTTAGGGTGATATGCAGGTTTCACTCTGCCATCTGAAAAATCTTGCCCTGCACGTGACTGAGATCACGGCGTGTTAGATCCGTACCCAATCGCACATACAATTCCGCTGGTGGGCACACAGAGCTCCGGCAGAGCTCGAAGTTCCCAGAGCACGTGCAATACTCCTGGTGCCTGCAACAAGCAATGTCGTACACAGCACACTTCGACCTTGACTTCCTTTCAAGGAAAGGCCGCAGGGCAGGGTCATTGAATCGAGAGAGGGAAACACTTGGCTGCATTCCTCAGGTGAGACACAGGTCAAACTGTGCCGGCTGAAAAGCTCAGGTTCCCTTTGGGAAGCTCTTCGTTGTATGCGGGACGGGAAGGCCTTTGCTTGCAGGCTGTGGCCATTGCCAGGCTAGGACGGAGGAAACACCGCCTATCCCAGCACGCTTGTTAGCACGCATGGGAGAGAACTCACGCCCTGTTTCAGTCCCCTGCCAGCCATACATACACGTCAAGGACAGTGTTCCCAGAGATACCTTCCTGTAAATGGGAGAGAGGAAGTTTGACTGGGCAAAACTCAGCCTTGGCAGGCCGTCTGAACAGCTTACTCCCTTGACGGCTTTGGAGCAGACAGCATCACGCAGCGTTCCGTGAAGCTCATGGTAGGCTGATTTTAGGGCTCTCGCCGACACTCCTCGGGCTCTAGCACTCTCAACCTCTTCCGGCCCTTACTGGCCTTCTCTGACACACCTCGGCGAGTACAGAGCTTAGGGCGACACATTCCGTTTACGATGGGCAGCAGGAATTCACAGCAGTGTGTCAAGCCCTCCGGCCTTCTCTCCTTCGGCACGCAGAGGTTTTGCACTTCTTGCAAACACCTCAGCGGAGAGCCCAAAGTATTCCTGATCTCTTCAACAATGTAGTGCTGCACTAGACTTCAAATATGTCTTCGCTGCGAGATACATTAGAGCGTGTAGTCGTTGCTTCTGAAGGTGAGGAACGCTTCCCTAATGGGCTTTCAGGGAGAAACCTGCTGCGAGTGGCCGTCTGCAAGCCCTTGCGATCACATTCGTCAGCGGCTGTGGTGGCAGTCAAGTTCTGACAGCAAATGGAAATATCAGCTCTCCATGTTTACGAAACGCACCCCTCCGTGTGTCAAAGGGAAAAGTCTACCTTTCCTTCAGAGTCCTCAACCCTGTGAGACAAACATGGTGTGGGTGGCTCCATTCAAAGTGTTTCTCAGGATACCGGGGGAAACTTCCCATTCTAAGAGGGACGAAGAGGCTCTGTTTCCTGTCCGGTCAAGTCCATTTCCAGGAACACATCAGAGTCCTTGGTAAAGCGCGTTGTGTGAATGGGCAGAGGAAGAAAGCACTCAGTGCTGGAGAAGGTTAGCTGGCTGACATTGCAGGCACAGTACGCAGCACTCTGTACTTGCACCTTGCCTGTGGCAAATGCATACATACTCTGATGAGGAAGAGACAAGCGGTGCAGGTCCTCTACTGGCTTTCCCACTTATTTGTAGATGACAACAGAGAAGCTTGCCCATGGAACTTGAGACCGGCTTATGTGCAAGTCTACCCAAAATGGAAGAGCCGTTTCCTCTTGCCCCCAGGGACACGTTCCGTACTTTGCCTGGGCAGAGGCTGTGAAGCTTTGTTGATCCAGCTCGTGGGAAACGGATATATAAATTCTGTGAGGAACGAGGATTTCCTTCCCTGCAGCAGCGCCTGTGCTTCCACGTTGCCTTTGGCACACGGTGCTCGAGCGGCGCTCTCAATGAACTGGAAAGAGCCAAATGACAGGAATGTTAATCACCACGCTTCATGCACCACCCTCACCGTTCACATACATCTTCCCCTCAGAGAAATATCCCTGAAGGGTAGTCGAGTCTTAGGGGGAGAAACAAGTGCCCGCAAACTTAGGGTGAAATGCAGGTTTCACTCTGCCATCTGAAAAATCTTGCCCTGCACGTGACTGAGATCACGGCGTGTTAGATCCGTACCCAATCGCACATACAATTCCGCTGGTGGGCACACAGAGCTCCGGCAGAGCTCGAAGTTCCCAGAGCACGTGCAATACTCCTGGTGGCTGCAACAAGCAATGTCGTACACAGCACACTTGGACCTTGACTTCCTTTCAAGGAAAGGCCGCAGGGCAGGGTCATTGAATCGAGAGAGGGAAACACTTGTCTGCATTCCTCAGGTGAGACACAGGTCAAACTGTGCCGGCTGAAAAGCTCAGGTTCCCTTTGGGAAGCTCTTCGTTGTATGCGGGACGGGAAGGCCTTTGCTTGCAGGCTGTGGCCATTGCCAGGCTAGGACGGAGGAAACACCGCCTATCCCAGCACGCTTGTTAGCACGCATGGGAGAGAACTCACGCCCTGTTTCAGTCCCCTGCCAGCCATACATACACGTCAAGGACAGTGTTCCCAGAGATACCTTCCTGTAAATGGGAGAGAGGAAGTTTGACTGGGCAAAACTCAGCCTTGGCAGGCCGTCTGAACAGCTTACTCCCTTGACGGCTTTGGAGCAGAGAGCATCACGCAGCGTTCCGTGAAGCTCATGATAGGCTGATTTTAGGGCTCTCGCCGACACTCCTCGGGCTCTAGCACTCTCAACCTCTTCCGGCCCTTACTGGCCTTCTCTGACACACCTCGGCGAGTACAGAGCTTAGGGCGACACATTCCGTTTACGATGGGCAGCAGGAATTCACAGCAGTGTGTCAAGCCCTCCGGCCTTCTCTCCTTCGGCACGCAGAGGTTTTGCACTTCTTGCAAACACCTCAGCGGAGAGCCCAAAGTATTCCTGATCTCTTCAACAATGTAGTGCTGCACTAGACTTCAACTATGTCTTCGCTGCGAGATACATTAGAGCGTGTAGTCGTTGCTTCTGAAGGTGAGGAACGCTTCCCTAATGGGCTTTCAGGGAGAAACCTGCTGCGAGTGGCCGTCTGCAAGCCCTTGCGATCACATTCGTCAGCAGCTGTGGTGGCAGTCAAGTTCTGACAGCAAATGGAAATATCAGCTCTCCATGTTTACGAAACGCACCCCTCCGTGTGTCAAAGGGAAAAGTCTACCTTTCCTTCAGAGTCCTCAACCCTGTGAGACAAACATGGTGTGGGTGGCTCCATTCAAAGTGTTTCTCAGGATACCGGGGGAAACTTCCCATTCTAAGAGGGACGAAGAGGCTCTGTTTCCTGTCCGGTCAAGTCCATTTCCAGGAACACATCAGAGTCCTTGGTAAAGCGCGTTGTGTGAATGGGCAGAGGAAGAAAGCACTCAGTGCTGGAGAAGGTTAGCTGGCTGACATTGCAGGCACAGTACGCAGCACTCTGTACTTGCACCTTGCCTGTGGCAAATGCATACATACTCTGATGAGGAAGAGACAAGCGGTGCAGGTCCTCTACTGGCTTTCCCACTTATTTGTAGATGACAACAGAGAAGCTTGCCCATGGAACTTGAGACCGGCTTATGTGCAAGTCTACCCAAAATGGAAGAGCCGTTTCCTCTTGCCCCCAGGGACACGTTCCGTACTTTGCCTGGGCAGAGGCTGTGAAGCTTTGTTGATCCAGCTCGTGGGAAACGGATATATAAATTCTGTGAGGAACGAGGATTTCCTTCCCTGCAGCAGCGCCTGTGCTTCCACGTTGCCTTTGGCACACGGTGCTCGAGCGGCGCTCTCAATGAACTGGAAAGAGCCAAATGACAGGAATGTTAATCACCACGCTTCATGCACCACCCTCACCGTTCACATACATCTTCCCCTCAGAGAAATATCCCTGAAGGGTAGTCGAGTCTTAGGGGGAGAAACAAGTGCCCGCAAACTTAGGGTGAAATGCAGGTTTCACTCTGCCATCTGAAAAATCTTGCCCTGCACGTGACTGAGATCACGGCGTGTTAGATCCGTACCCAATCGCACATACAATTCCGCTGGTGGGCACACAGAGCTCCGGCAGAGCTCGAAGTTCCCAGAGCACGTGCAATACTCCTGGTGCCTGCAACAAGCAATGTCGTACACAGCACACTTGGACCTTGACTTCCTTTCAAGGAAACGCCGCAGGGCAGGGTCATTGAATCGAGAGAGGGAAACACTTGTCTGCATTCCTCAGGTGAGACACAGGTCAAACTGTGCCGGCTGAAAAGCTCAGGTTCCCTTTGGGAAGCTCTTCGTTGTATGCGGGACGGGAAGGCCTTTGCTTGCAGGCTGTGGCCATTGCCAGGCTAGGACGGAGGAAACACCGCCTATCCCAGCACGCTTGTTAGCACGCATGGGAGAGAACTCACGCCCTGTTTCAGTCCCCTGCCAGCCATACATACACGTCAAGGACAGTGTTCCCAGAGATACCTTCCTGTAAATGGGAGAGAGGAAGTTTGACTGGGCAAAACTCAGCCTTGGCAGGCCGTCTGAACAGCTTACTCCCTTGACGGCTTTGGAGCAGAGAGCATCACGCAGCGTTCCGTGAAGCTCATGGTAGGCTGATTTTAGGGCTCTCGCCGACACTCCTCGGGCTCTAGCACTCTCAACCTCTTCCGGCCCTTACTGGCCTTCTCTGACACACCTCGGCGAGTACAGAGCTTAGGGCGACACATTCCGTTTACGATGGGCAGCAGGAATTCACAGCAGTGTGTCAAGCCCTCCGGCCTTCTCTCCTTCGGCACGCAGAGGTTTTGCACTTCTTGCAAACACCTCAGCGGAGAGCCCAAAGTATTCCTGATCTCTTCAACAATGTAGTGCTGCACTAGACTTCAACTATGTCTTCGCTGCGAGATACATTAGAGCGTGTAGTCGTTGCTTCTGAAGGTGAGGAACGCTTCCCTAATGGGCTTTCAGGGTGAAACCTGCTGCGAGTGGCCGTCTGCAAGCCCTTGCGATCACATTCGTCAGCGGCTGTGGTGGCAGTCAAGTTCTGACAGCAAATGGAAATATCAGCTCTCCATGTTTACGAAACGCACCCCTCCGTGTGTCAAAGGGAAAAGTCTACCTTTCCTTCAGAGTCCTCAACCCTGTGAGACAAACATGGTGTGGGTGGCTCCATTCAAAGTGTTTCTCAGGATACCGGGGGAAACTTCCCATTCTAAGAGGGACGAAGAGGCTCTGTTTCCTGTCCGGTCAAGTCCATTTCCAGGAACACATCAGAGTCCTTGGTAAAGCGCGTTGTGTGAATGGGCAGAGGAAGAAAGCACTCAGTGCTGGAGAAGGTTAGCTGGCTGTCATTGCAGGCACAGTACGCAGCACTCTGTACTTGCACCTTGCCTGTGGCAAATGCATACATACTCTGATGAGGAAGAGACAAGCGGTGCAGGTCCTCTACTGGCTTTCCCACTTATTTGTAGATGACAACAGAGAAGCTTGCCCATGGAACTTGAGACCGGCTTATGTGCAAGTCTACCCAAAATGGAAGAGCCGTTTCCTCCTGCCCCCAGGGACACGTTCCGTACTTTGCCTGGGCAGAGGCTGTGAAGCTTTGTTGATCCAGCTCGTGGGAAACGGATATATAAATTCTGTGAGGAACGAGGATTTCCTTCCCTGCAGCAGCGCCTGTGCTTCCACGTTGCCTTTGGCACACGGCGCTCGAGCGGCGCTCTCAATGAACTGGAAAGAGCCAAATGACAGGAATGTTAATCACGACGCTTGATGCACCACCCTCACCGTTCACATACATCTTCCCCTCAGAGAAATATCCCTGAAGGGTAGTAGATTCCTGGGGGAGAAACAAGTGCCTGCAAACTTAGGGTGAAATGCAGGTTTCACTCTGCCGTCTGAAAAATCTTGCCCTGCACGTGACTGAGATCACGGCGTGTTAGATCCGTACCCAATCGCACATACAATTCCGCTGGTGGGCACACAGAGCTCCGGCAGAGTTCGAAGTTCCCAGAGCACGTGCATTACTCCTTGTGCCTGCAACAAGCAACGTCGTACACAGCACACTTCGACCTTGACTTCCTTTCAAGGAAAGGCCGCAGGGCAGGGTCATTGAATCGAGAGAGGGAAACACTTGGCTGCATTCCTCAGGTGAGACACAGGTCAAACTGTGCCGCCTGAAAAGCTCAGGTTCCCTTTGGGAAGCTCTTCGTTGTATGCGGGACG
Source organism: Eubalaena glacialis (assembly GCF_028564815.1). Taxonomy (NCBI): domain Eukaryota; kingdom Metazoa; phylum Chordata; class Mammalia; order Artiodactyla; family Balaenidae; genus Eubalaena; species Eubalaena glacialis. The sequence goes on along the minus strand of NC_083734.1, from coordinate 33,711,266 downwards.
GGAAGGCCTTTGCTTGCAGGCTGTGCACATTGCCAGGCTAGGACGGAGGAAACACCGCCTATCCCAGCACGCTTGTTAGCACGCATGGGAGAGAACTCACGCCCTGTTTCAGTCCCCTGCCAGCCATACATACACGTCAAGGACAGTGTTCCCAGAGATACCTTCCTGTAAATGGGAGAGAGGAAGTTTGACTGGGCAAAACTCAGCCTTGGCAGGCCGTCTGAACAGCTTACTCCCTTGATGGCTTTGGAGCAGAGAGCATCACGCAGCGTTCCGTGAAGCTCATGGTAGGCTGATTTTAGGGCTCTCGCCGACACTCCTCGGGCTCTAGCACTCTCAACCTCTTCCAGCCCTTACTGGCCTTCTCTGACACACCTCGGCGAGTACAGAGCTTAGGGCGACACATTCCGTTTACGATGGGCAGCAGGAATTCACAGCAGTGTGTCAAGCCCTCCGGCCTTCTCTCCTTCGGCACGCAGAGGTTTTGCACTTCTTGCAAACACCTCAGCGGAGAGCCCAAAGTATTCCTGATCTCTTCAACAATGTAGTGCTGCACTAGATTTCAAATATGTCTTCACTGCGAGATACATTAGAGCGTGTAGTCGTTGCTTCTGAAGGTAAGGAACGCTTCCCTAATGGGCTTTCAGGGTGCAACCTGCTGCGAGTGGCCGTCTGCAAGCCCTTGCGATCACATTCGTCAGCGGCTGTGGTGGCAGTCAAGTTCTGACAGCAAATGGAAATATCAGCTCTCCATGTTTACGAAACGCGCCCCTCCGTGTGTCAAAGGCAAAAGTCTACCTTTCCTTCAGAGTCCTCAACCCTGTGAGACAAACATGGTGTGGGTGGCTCCATTCAAAGTGTTTCGCAGGATACCGGGGGAAACTTCCCATTCTAAGAGGGATGAATAGGCTCTGTTTCCTGTCTGGTCAAGTCCATTTCCAGGAACACATCAGAGTCCTTGGTAAAGCGCGTTGTGTGAATGGGCAGAGGAAGAAAGCACTCAGTGCTGGAGAAGGTTAGCTGGCTGACATTGCAGGCACAGTACACAGCACTCTGTACTTGCACCTTGCCTGTGGCAAATGCATACATACTCTGATGAGGAAGAGACAAGCGGTGCAGGTCCTCTACTGGCTTTCCCACTTATTTGTAGATGACAACAGAGAAGCTTGCCCATGGAACTTGAGACCGGCTTATGTGCAAGTCTACCCAAAATGGAAGAGCCGTTTCCTCCTGCCCTCAGGGACACGTTCCGTACTTTGCCTGGGCAGAGGCTGTGAGGCTTTGTTGATCCAGCTCGTGGGAAACGGATATATAAATTCTGTGAGGAACGAGGATTTCCTTCCCTGCAGCAGCGCCTGTGCTTCCACGTTGCCTTTGGCACACGGTGCTCGAGCGGCGCTCTCAATGAACTGGAAAGAGCCAAATGACAGGAATGTTAATCACCACACTTCATGCACCACCCTCACCGTTCACATACATCTTCCCCTCAGAGAAATATCCCTGAAGGGTAGTCGAGTCTTAGGGGGAGAAACAAGTGCCTGCAAACTTAGGGTGATATGCAGGTTTCACTCTGCCATCTGAAAAATCTTGCCCTGCACGTGACTGAGATCACGGCGTGTTAGATCCGTACCCAATCGCACATACAATTCCGCTGGTGGGCACACAGAGCTCCGGCAGAGCTCGAAGTTCCCAGAGCACGTGCAATACTCCTGGTGCCTGCAACAAGCAATGTCGTACACAGCACACTTCGACCTTGACTTCCTTTCAAGGAAAGGCCGCAGGGCAGGGTCATTGAATCGAGAGAGGGAAACACTTGTCTGCATTCCTCAGGTGAGACACAGGTCAAACTGTGCCGGCTGAAAAGCTCAGGTTCCCTTTGGGAAGCTCTTCGTTGTATGCGGGACGGGAAGGCCTTTGCTTGCAGGCTGTGGCCATTGCCAGGCTAGGACGGAGGAAACACCGCCTATCCCAGCACGCTTGTTAGCACGCATGGGAGAGAACTCACGCCCTGTTTCAGTCCCCTGCCAGCCATACATACACGTCAAGGACAGTGTTCCCAGAGATACCTTCCTGTAAATGGGAGAGAGGAAGTTTGACTGGGCAAAACTCAGCCTTGGCAGGCCGTCTGAACAGCTTACTCCCTTGACGGCTTTGGAGCAGACAGCATCACGCAGCGTTCCGTGAAGCTCATGGTAGGCTGATTTTAGGGCTCTCGCCGACACTCCTCGGGCTCTAGCACTCTCAACCTCTTCCGGCCCTTACTGGCCTTCTCTGACACACCTCGGCGAGTACAGAGCTTAGGGCGACACATTCCGTTTACGATGGGCAGCAGGAATTCACAGCAGTGTGTCAAGCCCTCCGGCCTTCTCTCCTTCGGCACGCAGAGGTTTTGCACTTCTTGCAAACACCTCAGCGGAGAGCCCAAAGTATTCCTGATCTCTTCAACAATGTAGTGCTGCACTAGACTTCAACTATGTCTTCGCTGCGAGATACATTAGAGCGTGTAGTCGTTGCTTCTGAAGGTGAGGAACGCTTCCCTAATGGGCTTTCAGGGAGAAACCTGCTGCGAGTGGCCGTCTGCAAGCCCTTGCGATCACATTCGTCAGCGGCTGTGGTGGCAGTCAAGTTCTGACAGCAAATGGAAATATCAGCTCTCCATGTTTACGAAACGCACCCCTCCGTGTGTCAAAGGGAAAAGTCTACCTTTCCTTCAGAGTCCTCAACCCTGTGAGACAAACATGGTGTGGGTGGCTCCATTCAAAGTGTTTCTCAGGATACCGGGGGAAACTTCCCATTCTAAGAGGGACGAAGAGGCTCTGTTTCCTGTCCGGTCAAGTCCATTTCCAGGAACACATCAGAGTCCTTGGTAAAGCGCGTTGTGTGAATGGGCAGAGGAAGAAAGCACTCAGTGCTGGAGAAGGTTAGCTGGCTGACATTGCAGGCACAGTACGCAGCACTCTGTACTTGCACCTTGCCTGTGGCAAATGCATACATACTCTGATGAGGAAGAGACAAGCGGTGCAGGTCCTCTACTGGCTTTCCCACTTATTTGTAGATGACAACAGAGAAGCTTGCCCATGGAACTTGAGACCGGCTTATGTGCAAGTCTACCCAAAATGGAAGAGCCGTTTCCTCTTGCCCCCAGGGACACGTTCCGTACTTTGCCTGGGCAGAGGCTGTGAAGCTTTGTTGATCCAGCTCGTGGGAAACGGATATATAAATTCTGTGAGGAACGAGGATTTCCTTCCCTGCAGCAGCGCCTGTGCTTCCACGTTGCCTTTGGCACACGGTGCTCGAGCGGCGCTCTCAATGAACTGGAAAGAGCCAAATGACAGGAATGTTAATCACCACGCTTCATGCACCACCCTCACCGTTCACATACATCTTCCCCTCAGAGAAATATCCCTGAAGGGTAGTCGAGTCTTAGGGGGAGAAACAAGTGCCCGCAAACTTAGGGTGAAATGCAGGTTTCACTCTGCCATCTGAAAAATCTTGCCCTGCACGTGACTGAGATCACGGCGTGTTAGATCCGTACCCAATCGCACATACAATTCCGCTGGTGGGCACACAGAGCTCCGGCAGAGCTCGAAGTTCCCAGAGCACGTGCAATACTCCTGGTGGCTGCAACAAGCAATGTCGTACACAGCACACTTGGACCTTGACTTCCTTTCAAGGAAAGGCCGCAGGGCAGGGTCATTGAATCGAGAGAGGGAAACAATTGTCTGCATTCCTCAGGTGAGACACAGGTCAAACTGTGCCGGCTGAAAAGCTCAGGTTCCCTTTGGGAAGCTCTTCGTTGTATGCGGGACGGGAAGGCCTTTGCTTGCAGGCTGTGGCCATTGCCAGGCTAGGACGGAGGAAACACCGCCTATCCCAGCACGCTTGTTAGCACGCATGGGAGAGAACTCACGCCCTGTTTCAGTCCCCTGCCAGCCATACATACACGTCAAGGACAGTGTTCCCAGAGATACCTTCCTGTAAATGGGAGAGAGGAAGTTTGACTGGGCAAAACTCAGCCTTGGCAGGCCGTCTGAACAGCTTACTCCCTTGACGGCTTTGGAGCAGAGAGCATCACGCAGCGTTCCGTGAAGCTCATGGTAGGCTGATTTTAGGGCTCTCGCCGACACTCCTCGGGCTCTAGCACTCTCAACCTCTTCCGGCCCTTACTGGCCTTCTCTGACACACCTCGGCGAGTACAGAGCTTAGGGCGACACATTCCGTTTACGATGGGCAGCAGGAATTCACAGCAGTGTGTCAAGCCCTCCGGCCTTCTCTCCTTCGGCACGCAGAGGTTTTGCACTTCTTGCAAACACCTCAGCGGAGAGCCCAAAGTATTCCTGATCTCTTCAACAATGTAGTGCTGCACTAGACTTCAACTATGTCTTCGCTGCGAGATACATTAGAGCGTGTAGTCGTTGCTTCTGAAGGTGAGGAACGCTTCCCTAATGGGCTTTCAGGGAGAAACCTGCTGCGAGTGGCCGTCTGCAAGCCCTTGCGATCACATTCGTCAGCGGCTGTGGTGGCAGTCAAGTTCTGACAGCAAATGGAAATATCAGCTCTCCATGTTTACGAAACGCACCCCTCCGTGTGTCAAAGGGAAAAGTCTACCTTTCCTTCAGAGTCCTCAACCCTGTGAGACAAACATGGTGTGGGTGGCTCCATTCAAAGTGTTTCTCAGGATACCGGGGGAAACTTCCCATTCTAAGAGGGACGAAGAGGCTCTGTTTCCTGTCCGGTCAAGTCCATTTCCAGGAACACATCAGAGTCCTTGGTAAAGCGCGTTGTGTGAATGGGCAGAGGAAGAAAGCACTCAGTGCTGGAGAAGGTTAGCTGGCTGACATTGCAGGCACAGTACGCAGCACTCTGTACTTGCACCTTGCCTGTGGCAAATGCATACATACTCTGATGAGGAAGAGACAAGCGGTGCAGGTCCTCTACTGGCTTTCCCACTTATTTGTAGATGACAACAGAGAAGCTTGCCCATGGAACTTGAGACCGGCTTATGTGCAAGTCTACCCAAAATGGAAGAGCCGTTTCCTCTTGCCCCCAGGGACACGTTCCGTACTTTGCCTGGGCAGAGGCTGTGAAGCTTTGTTGATCCAGCTCGTGGGAAACGGATATATAAATTCTGTGAGGAACGAGGATTTCCTTCCCTGCAGCAGCGCCTGTGCTTCCACGTTGCCTTTGGCACACGGTGCTCGAGCGGCGCTCTCAATGAACTGGAAAGAGCCAAATGACAGGAATGTTAATCACCACGCTTCATGCACCACCCTCACCGTTCACATACATCTTCCCCTCAGAGAAATATCCCTGAAGGGTAGTCGAGTCTTAGGGGGAGAAACAAGTGCCCGCAAACTTAGGGTGAAATGCAGGTTTCACTCTGCCATCTGAAAAATCTTGCCCTGCACGTGACTGAGATCACGGCGTGTTAGATCCGTACCCAATCGCACATACAATTCCGCTGGTGGGCACACAGAGCTCCGGCAGAGCTCGAAGTTCCCAGAGCACGTGCAATACTCCTGGTGCCTGCAACAAGCAATGTCGTACACAGCACACTTGGACCTTGACTTCCTTTCAAGGAAACGCCGCAGGGCAGGGTCATTGAATCGAGAGAGGGAAACACTTGTCTGCATTCCTCAGGTGAGACACAGGTCAAACTGTGCCGGCTGAAAAGCTCAGGTTCCCTTTGGGAAGCTCTTCGTTGTATGCGGGACGGGAAGGCCTTTGCTTGCAGGCTGTGGCCATTGCCAGGCTAGGACGGAGGAAACACCGCCTATCCCAGCACGCTTGTTAGCACGCATGGGAGAGAACTCACGCCCTGTTTCAGTCCCCTGCCAGCCATACATACACGTCAAGGACAGTGTTCCCAGAGATACCTTCCTGTAAATGGGAGAGAGGAAGTTTGACTGGGCAAAACTCAGCCTTGGCAGGCCGTCTGAACAGCTTACTCCCTTGACGGCTTTGGAGCAGAGAGCATCACGCAGCGTTCCGTGAAGCTCATGGTAGGCTGATTTTAGGGCTCTCGCCGACACTCCTCGGGCTCTAGCACTCTCAACCTCTTCCGGCCCTTACTGGCCTTCTCTGACACACCTCGGCGAGTACAGAGCTTAGGGCGACACATTCCGTTTACGATGGGCAGCAGGAATTCACAGCAGTGTGTCAAGCCCTCCGGCCTTCTCTCCTTCGGCACGCAGAGGTTTTGCACTTCTTGCAAACACCTCAGCGGAGAGCCCAAAGTATTCCTGATCTCTTCAACAATGTAGTGCTGCACTAGACTTCAAATATGTCTTCGCTGCGAGATACATTAGAGCGTGTAGTCGTTGCTTCTGAAGGTGAGGAACGCTTCCCTAATGGGCTTTCAGGGAGAAACCTGCTGCGAGTGGCCGTCTGCAAGCCCTTGCGATCACATTCGTCAGCGGCTGTGGTGGCAGTCAAGTTCTGACAGCAAATGGAAATATCAGCTCTCCATGTTTACGAAACGCACCCCTCCGTGTGTCAAAGGGAAAAGTCTACCTTTCCTTCAGAGTCCTCAACCCTGTGAGACAAACATGGTGTGGGTGGCTCCATTCAAAGTGTTTCTCAGGATACCGGGGGAAACTTCCCATTCTAAGAGGGACGAAGAGGCTCTGTTTCCTGTCCGGTCAAGTCCATTTCCAGGAACACATCAGAGTCCTTGGTAAAGCGCGTTGTGTGAATGGGCAGAGGAAGAAAGCACTCAGTGCTGGAGAAGGTTAGCTGGCTGACATTGCAGGCACAGTACGCAGCACTCTGTACTTGCACCTTGCCTGTGGCAAATGCATACATACTCTGATGAGGAAGAGACAAGCGGTGCAGGTCCTCTACTGGCTTTCCCACTTATTTGTAGATGACAACAGAGAAGCTTGCCCATGGAACTTGAGACCGGCTTATGTGCAAGTCTACCCAAAATGGAAGAGCCGTTTCCTCCTGCCCCCAGGGACACGTTCCGTACTTTGCCTGGGCAGAGGCTGTGAAGCTTTGTTGATCCAGCTCGTGGGAAACGGATATATAAATTCTGTGAGGAACGAGGATTTCCTTCCCTGCAGCAGCGCCTGTGCTTCCACGTTGCCTTTGGCACACGGTGCTCGAGCGGCGCTCTCAATGAACTGGAAAGAGCCAAATGACAGGAATGTTAATCACGACGCTTCATGCACCACCCTCACCGTTCACATACATCTTCCCCTCAGAGAAATATCCCTGAAGGGTAGTAGATTCCTGGGGGAGAAACAAGTGCCTGCAAACTTAGGGTGAAATGCAGGTTTCACTCTGCCGTCTGAAAAATCTTGCCCTGCACGTGACTGAGATCACGGCGTGTTAGATCCGTACCCAATCGCACATACAATTCCGCTGGTGGGCACACAGAGCTCCGGCAGAGTTCGAAGTTCCCAGAGCACGTGCATTACTCCTTGTGCCTGCAACAAGCAACGTCGTACACAGCACACTTCGACCTTGACTTCCTTTCAAGGAAAGGCCGCAGGGCAGGGTCATTGAATCGAGAGAGGGAAACACTTGGCTGCATTCCTCAGGTGAGACACAGGTCAAACTGTGCCGCCTGAAAAGCTCAGGTTCCCTTTGGGAAGCTCTTCGTTGTATGCGGGACGGGAAGGCCTTTGCTTGCAGGCTGTGCACATTGCCAGGCTAGGACGGAGGAAACACCGCCTATCCCAGCACGCTTGTTAGCACGCATGGGAGAGAACTCACGCCCTGTTTCAGTCCCCTGCCAGCCATACATACACGTCAAGGACAGTGTTCCCAGAGATACCTTCCTGTAAATGGGAGAGAGGAAGTTTGACTGGGCAAAACTCAGCCTTGGCAGGCCGTCTGAACAGCTTACTCCCTTGACGGCTTTGGAGCAGAGAGCATCACGCAGCGTTCCGTGAAGCTCATGGTAGGCTGATTTTAGGGCTCTCGCCGACACTCCTCGGGCTCTAGCACTCTCAACCTCTTCCAGCCCTTACTGGCCTTCTCTGACACACCTCGGCGAGTACAGAGCTTAGGGCGACACATTCCGTTTACGATGGGCAGCAGGAATTCACAGCAGTGTGTCAAGCCCTCCGGCCTTCTCTCCTTCGGCACGCAGAGGTTTTGCACTTCTTGCAAACACCTCAGCGGAGAGCCCAAAGTATTCCTGATCTCTTCAACAATGTAGTGCTGCACTAGATTTCAAATATGTCTTCACTGCGAGATACATTAGAGCGTGTAGTCGTTGCTTCTGAAGGTAAGGAACGCTTCCCTAATGGGCTTTCAGGGTGCAACCTGCTGCGAGTGGCCGTCTGCAAGCCCTTGCGATCACATTCGTCAGCGGCTGTGGTGGCAGTCAAGTTCTGACAGCAAATGGAAATATCAGCTCTCCATGTTTACGAAACGCGCCCCTCCGTGTGTCAAAGGCAAAAGTCTACCTTTCCTTCAGAGTCCTCAACCCTGTGAGACAAACATGGTGTGGGTGGCTCCATTCAAAGTGTTTCGCAGGATACCGGGGGAAACTTCCCATTCTAAGAGGGATGAATAGGCTCTGTTTCCTGTCTGGTCAAGTCCATTTCCAGGAACACATCAGAGTCCTTGGTAAAGCGCGTTGTGTGAATGGGCAGAGGAAGAAAGCACTCAGTGCTGGAGAAGGTTAGCTGGCTGACATTGCAGGCACAGTACACAGCACTCTGTACTTGCACCTTGCCTGTGGCAAATGCATACATACTCTGATGAGGAAGAGACAAGCGGTGCAGGTCCTCTACTGGCTTTCCCACTTATTTGTAGATGACAACAGAGAAGCTTGCCCATGGAACTTGAGACCGGCTTATGTGCAAGTCTACCCAAAATGGAAGAGCCGTTTCCTCCTGCCCTCAGGGACACGTTCCGTACTTTGCCTGGGCAGAGGCTGTGAGGCTTTGTTGATCCAGCTCGTGGGAAACGGATATATAAATTCTGTGAGGAACGAGGATTTCCTTCCCTGCAGCAGCGCCTGTGCTTCCACGTTGCCTTTGGCACACGGTGCTCGAGCGGCGCTCTCAATGAACTGGAAAGAGCCAAATGACAGGAATGTTAATCACCACACTTCATGCACCACCCTCACCGTTCACATACATCTTCCCCTCAGAGAAATATCCCTGAAGGGTAGTCGAGTCTTAGGGGGAGAAACAAGTGCCTGCAAACTTAGGGTGATATGCAGGTTTCACTCTGCCATCTGAAAAATCTTGCCCTGCACGTGACTGAGATCACGGCGTGTTAGATCCGTACCCAATCGCACATACAATTCCGCTGGTGGGCACACAGAGCTCCGGCAGAGCTCGAAGTTCCCAGAGCACGTGCAATACTCCTGGTGCCTGCAACAAGCAATGTCGTACACAGCACACTTCGACCTTGACTTCCTTTCAAGGAAAGGCCGCAGGGCAGGGTCATTGAATCGAGAGAGGGAAACACTTGGCTGCATTCCTCAGGTGAGACACAGGTCAAACTGTGCCGGCTGAAAAGCTCAGGTTCCCTTTGGGAAGCTCTTCGTTGTATGCGGGACGGGAAGGCCTTTGCTTGCAGGCTGTGGCCATTGCCAGGCTAGGACGGAGGAAACACCGCCTATCCCAGCACGCTTGTTAGCACGCATGGGAGAGAACTCACGCCCTGTTTCAGTCCCCTGCCAGCCATACATACACGTCAAGGACAGTGTTCCCAGAGATACCTTCCTGTAAATGGGAGAGAGGAAGTTTGACTGGGCAAAACTCAGCCTTGGCAGGCCGTCTGAACAGCTTACTCCCTTGACGGCTTTGGAGCAGACAGCATCACGCAGCGTTCCGTGAAGCTCATGGTAGGCTGATTTTAGGGCTCTCGCCGACACTCCTCGGGCTCTAGCACTCTCAACCTCTTCCGGCCCTTACTGGCCTTCTCTGACACACCTCGGCGAGTACAGAGCTTAGGGCGACACATTCCGTTTACGATGGGCAGCAGGAATTCACAGCAGTGTGTCAAGCCCTCCGGCCTTCTCTCCTTCGGCACGCAGAGGTTTTGCACTTCTTGCAAACACCTCAGCGGAGAGCCCAAAGTATTCCTGATCTCTTCAACAATGTAGTGCTGCACTAGACTTCAAATATGTCTTCGCTGCGAGATACATTAGAGCGTGTAGTCGTTGCTTCTGAAGGTGAGGAACGCTTCCCTAATGGGCTTTCAGGGAGAAACCTGCTGCGAGTGGCCGTCTGCAAGCCCTTGCGATCACATTCGTCAGCGGCTGTGGTGGCAGTCAAGTTCTGACAGCAAATGGAAATATCAGCTCTCCATGTTTACGAAACGCACCCCTCCGTGTGTCAAAGGGAAAAGTCTACCTTTCCTTCAGAGTCCTCAACCCTGTGAGACAAACATGGTGTGGGTGGCTCCATTCAAAGTGTTTCTCAGGATACCGGGGGAAACTTCCCATTCTAAGAGGGACGAAGAGGCTCTGTTTCCTGTCCGGTCAAGTCCATTTCCAGGAACACATCAGAGTCCTTGGTAAAGCGCGTTGTGTGAATGGGCAGAGGAAGAAAGCACTCAGTGCTGGAGAAGGTTAGCTGGCTGACATTGCAGGCACAGTACGCAGCACTCTGTACTTGCACCTTGCCTGTGGCAAATGCATACATACTCTGATGAGGAAGAGACAAGCGGTGCAGGTCCTCTACTGGCTTTCCCACTTATTTGTAGATGACAACAGAGAAGCTTGCCCATGGAACTTGAGACCGGCTTATGTGCAAGTCTACCCAAAATGGAAGAGCCGTTTCCTCTTGCCCCCAGGGACACGTTCCGTACTTTGCCTGGGCAGAGGCTGTGAAGCTTTGTTGATCCAGCTCGTGGGAAACGGATATATAAATTCTGTGAGGAACGAGGATTTCCTTCCCTGCAGCAGCGCCTGTGCTTCCACGTTGCCTTTGGCACACGGTGCTCGAGCGGCGCTCTCAATGAACTGGAAAGAGCCAAATGACAGGAATGTTAATCACCACGCTTCATGCACCACCCTCACCGTTCACATACATCTTCCCCTCAGAGAAATATCCCTGAAGGGTAGTCGAGTCTTAGGGGGAGAAACAAGTGCCCGCAAACTTAGGGTGAAATGCAGGTTTCACTCTGCCATCTGAAAAATCTTGCCCTGCACGTGACTGAGATCACGGCGTGTTAGATCCGTACCCAATCGCACATACAATTCCGCTGGTGGGCACACAGAGCTCCGGCAGAGCTCGAAGTTCCCAGAGCACGTGCAATACTCCTGGTGGCTGCAACAAGCAATGTCGTACACAGCACACTTGGACCTTGACTTCCTTTCAAGGAAAGGCCGCAGGGCAGGGTCATTGAATCGAGAGAGGGAAACACTTGTCTGCATTCCTCAGGTGAGACACAGGTCAAACTGTGCCGGCTGAAAAGCTCAGGTTCCCTTTGGGAAGCTCTTCGTTGTATGCGGGACGGGAAGGCCTTTGCTTGCAGGCTGTGGCCATTGCCAGGCTAGGACGGAGGAAACACCGCCTATCCCAGCACGCTTGTTAGCACGCATGGGAGAGAACTCACGCCCTGTTTCAGTCCCCTGCCAGCCATACATACACGTCAAGGACAGTGTTCCCAGAGATACCTTCCTGTAAATGGGAGAGAGGAAGTTTGACTGGGCAAAACTCAGCCTTGGCAGGCCGTCTGAACAGCTTACTCCCTTGACGGCTTTGGAGCAGAGAGCATCACGCAGCGTTCCGTGAAGCTCATGATAGGCTGATTTTAGGGCTCTCGCCGACACTCCTCGGGCTCTAGCACTCTCAACCTCTTCCGGCCCTTACTGGCCTTCTCTGACACACCTCGGCGAGTACAGAGCTTAGGGCGACACATTCCGTTTACGATGGGCAGCAGGAATTCACAGCAGTGTGTCAAGCCCTCCGGCCTTCTCTCCTTCGGCACGCAGAGGTTTTGCACTTCTTGCAAACACCTCAGCGGAGAGCCCAAAGTATTCCTGATCTCTTCAACAATGTAGTGCTGCACTAGACTTCAACTATGTCTTCGCTGCGAGATACATTAGAGCGTGTAGTCGTTGCTTCTGAAGGTGAGGAACGCTTCCCTAATGGGCTTTCAGGGAGAAACCTGCTGCGAGTGGCCGTCTGCAAGCCCTTGCGATCACATTCGTCAGCGGCTGTGGTGGCAGTCAAGTTCTGACAGCAAATGGAAATATCAGCTCTCCATGTTTACGAAACGCACCCCTCCGTGTGTCAAAGGGAAAAGTCTACCTTTCCTTCAGAGTCCTCAACCCTGTGAGACAAACATGGTGTGGGTGGCTCCATTCAAAGTGTTTCTCAGGATACCGGGGGAAACTTCCCATTCTAAGAGGGACGAAGAGGCTCTGTTTCCTGTCCGGTCAAGTCCATTTCCAGGAACACATCAGAGTCCTTGGTAAAGCGCGTTGTGTGAATGGGCAGAGGAAGAAAGCACTCAGTGCTGGAGAAGGTTAGCTGGCTGACATTGCAGGCACAGTACGCAGCACTCTGTACTTGCACCTTGCCTGTGGCAAATGCATACATACTCTGATGAGGAAGAGACAAGCGGTGCAGGTCCTCTACTGGCTTTCCCACTTATTTGTAGATGACAACAGAGAAGCTTGCCCATGGAACTTGAGACCGGCTTATGTGCAAGTCTACCCAAAATGGAAGAGCCGTTTCCTCTTGCCCCCAGGGACACGTTCCGTACTTTGCCTGGGCAGAGGCTGTGAAGCTTTGTTGATCCAGCTCGTGGGAAACGGATATATAAATTCTGTGAGGAACGAGGATTTCCTTCCCTGCAGCAGCGCCTGTGCTTCCACGTTGCCTTTGGCACACGGTGCTCGAGCGGCGCTCTCAATGAACTGGAAAGAGCCAAATGACAGGAATGTTAATCACCACGCTTCATGCACCACCCTCACCGTTCACATACATCTTCCCCTCAGAGAAATATCCCTGAAGGGTAGTCGAGTCTTAGGGGGAGAAACAAGTGCCCGCAAACTTAGGGTGAAATGCAGGTTTCACTCTGCCATCTGAAAAATCTTGCCCTGCACGTGACTGAGATCACGGCGTGTTAGATCCGTACCCAATCGCACATACAATTCCGCTGGTGGGCACACAGAGCTCCGGCAGAGCTCGAAGTTCCCAGAGCACGTGCAATACTCCTGGTGCCTGCAACAAGCAATGTCGTACACAGCACACTTGGACCTTGACTTCCTTTCAAGGAAACGCCGCAGGGCAGGGTCATTGAATCGAGAGAGGGAAACACTTGTCTGCATTCCTCAGGTGAGACACAGGTCAAACTGTGCCGGCTGAAAAGCTCAGGTTCCCTTTGGGAAGCTCTTCGTTGTATGCGGGACGGGAAGGCCTTTGCTTGCAGGCTGTGGCCATTGCCAGGCTAGGACGGAGGAAACACCGCCTATCCCAGCACGCTTGTTAGCACGCATGGGAGAGAACTCACGCCCTGTTTCAGTCCCCTGCCAGCCATACATACACGTCAAGGACAGTGTTCCCAGAGATACCTTCCTGTAAATGGGAGAGAGGAAGTTTGACTGGGCAAAACTCAGCCTTGGCAGGCCGTCTGAACAGCTTACTCCCTTGACGGCTTTGGAGCAGAGAGCATCACGCAGCGTTCCGTGAAGCTCATGGTAGGCTGATTTTAGGGCTCTCGCCGACACTCCTCGGGCTCTAGCACTCTCAACCTCTTCCGGCCCTTACTGGCCTTCTCTGACACACCTCGGCGAGTACAGAGCTTAGGGCGACACATTCCGTTTACGATGGGCAGCAGGAATTCACAGCAGTGTGTCAAGCCCTCCGGCCTTCTCTCCTTCGGCACGCAGAGGTTTTGCACTTCTTGCAAACACCTCAGCGGAGAGCCCAAAGTATTCCTGATCTCTTCAACAATGTAGTGCTGCACTAGACTTCAACTATGTCTTCGCTGCGAGATACATTAGAGCGTGTAGTCGTTGCTTCTGAAGGTGAGGAACGCTTCCCTAATGGGCTTTCAGGGTGAAACCTGCTGCGAGTGGCCGTCTGCAAGCCCTTGCGATCACATTCGTCAGCGGCTGTGGTGGCAGTCAAGTTCTGACAGCAAATGGAAATATCAGCTCTCCATGTTTACGAAACGCACCCCTCCGTGTGTCAAAGGGAAAAGTCTACCTTTCCTTCAGAGTCCTCAACCCTGTGAGACAAACATGGTGTGGGTGGCTCCATTCAAAGTGTTTCTCAGGATACCGGGGGAAACTTCCCATTCTAAGAGGGACGAAGAGGCTCTGTTTCCTGTCCGGTCAAGTCCATTTCCAGGAACACATCAGAGTCCTTGGTAAAGCGCGTTGTGTGAATGGGCAGAGGAAGAAAGCACTCAGTGCTGGAGAAGGTTAGCTGGCTGTCATTGCAGGCACAGTACGCAGCACTCTGTACTTGCACCTTGCCTGTGGCAAATGCATACATACTCTGATGAGGAAGAGACAAGCGGTGCAGGTCCTCTACTGGCTTTCCCACTTATTTGTAGATGACAACAGAGAAGCTTGCCCATGGAACTTGAGACCGGCTTATGTGCAAGTCTACCCAAAATGGAAGAGCCGTTTCCTCCTGCCCCCAGGGACACGTTCCGTACTTTGCCTGGGCAGAGGCTGTGAAGCTTTGTTGATCCAGCTCGTGGGAAACGGATATATAAATTCTGTGAGGAACGAGGATTTCCTTCCCTGCAGCAGCGCCTGTGCTTCCACGTTGCCTTTGGCACACGGCGCTCGAGCGGCGCTCTCAATTAACTGGAAAGAGCCAAATGACAGGAATGTTAATCACGACGCTTGATGCACCACCCTCACCGTTCACATACATCTTCCCCTCAGAGAAATATCCCTGAAGGGTAGTAGATTCCTGGGGGAGAAACAAGTGCCTGCAAACTTAGGGTGAAATGCAGGTTTCACTCTGCCGTCTGAAAAATCTTGCCCTGCACGTGACTGAGATCACGGCGTGTTAGATCCGTACCCAATCGCACATACAATTCCGCTGGTGGGCACACAGAGCTCCGGCAGAGTTCGAAGTTCCCAGAGCACGTGCATTACTCCTTGTGCCTGCAACAAGCAACGTCGTACACAGCACACTTCGACCTTGACTTCCTTTCAAGGAAAGGCCGCAGGGCAGGGTCATTGAATCGAGAGAGGGAAACACTTGGCTGCATTCCTCAGGTGAGACACAGGTCAAACTGTGCCGCCTGAAAAGCTCAGGTTCCCTTTGGGAAGCTCTTCGTTGTATGCGGGACGGGAAGGCCTTTGCTTGCAGGCTGTGCACATTGCCAGGCTAGGACGGAGGAAACACCGCCTATCCCAGCACGCTTGTTAGCACGCATGGGAGAGAACTCACGCCCTGTTTCAGTCCCCTGCCAGCCATACATACACGTCAAGGACAGTGTTCCCAGAGATACCTTCCTGTAAATGGGAGAGAGGAAGTTTGACTGGGCAAAACTCAGCCTTGGCAGGCCGTCTGAACAGCTTACTCCCTTGATGGCTTTGGAGCAGAGAGCATCACGCAGCGTTCCGTGAAGCTCATGGTAGGCTGATTTTAGGGCTCTCGCCGACACTCCTCGGGCTCTAGCACTCTCAACCTCTTCCAGCCCTTACTGGCCTTCTCTGACACACCTCGGCGAGTACAGAGCTTAGGGCGACACATTCCGTTTACGATGGGCAGCAGGAATTCACAGCAGTGTGTCAAGCCCTCCGGCCTTCTCTCCTTCGGCACGCAGAGGTTTTGCACTTCTTGCAAACACCTCAGCGGAGAGCCCAAAGTATTCCTGATCTCTTCAACAATGTAGTGCTGCACTAGACTTCAAATATGTCTTCACTGCGAGATACATTAGAGCGTGTAGTCGTTGCTTCTGAAGGTGAGGAACGCTTCCCTAATGGGCTTTCAGGGAGAAACCTGCTGCGAGTGGCCGTCTGCAAGCCCTTGCGATCACATTCGTCAGCGGCTGTGGTGGCAGTCAAGTTCTGACAGCAAATGGAAATATCAGCTCTCCATGTTTACGAAACGCACCCCTCCGTGTGTCAAAGGGAAAAGTCTACCTTTCCTTCAGAGTCCTCAACCCTGTGAGACAAACATGGTGTGGGTGGCTCCATTCAAAGTGTTTCTCAGGATACCGGGGGAAACTTCCCATTCTAAGAGGGACGAAGAGGCTCTGTTTCCTGTCCGGTCAAGTCCATTTCCAGGAACACATCAGAGTCCTTGGTAAAGCGCGTTGTGTGAATGGGCAGAGGAAGAAAGCACTCAGTGCTGGAGAAGGTTAGCTGGCTGACATTGCAGGCACAGTACGCAGCACTCTGTACTTGCACCTTGCCTGTGGCAAATGCATACATACTCTGATGAGGAAGAGACAAGCGGTGCAGGTCCTCTACTGGCTTTCCCACTTATTTGTAGATGACAACAGAGAAGCTTGCCCATGGAACTTGAGACCGGCTTATGTGCAAGTCTACCCAAAATGGAAGAGCCGTTTCCTCTTGCCCCCAGGGACACGTTCCGTACTTTGCCTGGGCAGAGGCTGTGAAGCTTTGTTGATCCAGCTCGTGGGAAACGGATATATAAATTCTGTGAGGAACGAGGATTTCCTTCCCTGCAGCAGCGCCTGTGCTTCCACGTTGCCTTTGGCACACGGTGCTCGAGCGGCGCTCTCAATGAACTGGAAAGAGCCAAATGACAGGAATGTTAATCACCACGCTTCATGCACCACCCTCACCGTTCACATACATCTTCCCCTCAGAGAAATATCCCTGAAGGGTAGTCGAGTCTTAGGGGGAGAAACAAGTGCCCGCAAACTTAGGGTGAAATGCAGGTTTCACTCTGCCATCTGAAAAATCTTGCCCTGCACGTGACTGAGATCACGGCGTGTTAGATCCGTACCCAATCGCACATACAATTCCGCTGGTGGGCACACAGAGCTCCGGCAGAGCTCGAAGTTCCCAGAGCACGTGCAATACTCCTGGTGCCTGCAACAAGCAATGTCGTACACAGCACACTTGGACCTTGACTTCCTTTCAAGGAAACGCCGCAGGGCAGGGTCATTGAATCGAGAGAGGGAAACACTTGTCTGCATTCCTCAGGTGAGACACAGGTCAAACTGTGCCGGCTGAAAAGCTCAGGTTCCCTTTGGGAAGCTCTTCGTTGTATGCGGGACGGGAAGGCCTTTGCTTGCAGGCTGTGGCCATTGCCAGGCTAGGACGGAGGAAACACCGCCTATCCCAGCACGCTTGTTAGCACGCATGGGAGAGAACTCACGCCCTGTTTCAGTCCCCTGCCAGCCATACATACACGTCAAGGACAGTGTTCCCAGAGATACCTTCCTGTAAATGGGAGAGAGGAAGTTTGACTGGGCAAAACTCAGCCTTGGCAGGCCGTCTGAACAGCTTACTCCCTTGACGGCTTTGGAGCAGAGAGCATCACGCAGCGTTCCGTGAAGCTCATGGTAGGCTGATTTTAGGGCTCTCGCCGACACTCCTCGGGCTCTAGCACTCTCAACCTCTTCCGGCCCTTACTGGCCTTCTCTGACACACCTCGGCGAGTACAGAGCTTAGGGCGACACATTCCGTTTACGATGGGCAGCAGGAATTCACAGCAGTGTGTCAAGCCCTCCGGCCTTCTCTCCTTCGGCACGCAGAGGTTTTGCACTTCTTGCAAACACCTCAGCGGAGAGCCCAAAGTATTCCTGATCTCTTCAACAATGTAGTGCTGCACTAGACTTCAACTATGTCTTCGCTGCGAGATACATTAGAGCGTGTAGTCGTTGCTTCTGAAGGTGAGGAACGCTTCCCTAATGGGCTTTCAGGGTGAAACCTGCTGCGAGTGGCCGTCTGCAAGCCCTTGCGATCACATTCGTCAGCGGCTGTGGTGGCAGTCAAGTTCTGACAGCAAATGGAAATATCAGCTCTCCATGTTTACGAAACGCACCCCTCCGTGTGTCAAAGGGAAAAGTCTACCTTTCCTTCAGAGTCCTCAACCCTGTGAGACAAACATGGTGTGGGTGGCTCCATTCAAAGTGTTTCTCAGGATACCGGGGGAAACTTCCCATTCTAAGAGGGACGAAGAGGCTCTGTTTCCTGTCCGGTCAAGTCCATTTCCAGGAACACATCAGAGTCCTTGGTAAAGCGCGTTGTGTGAATGGGCAGAGGAAGAAAGCACTCAGTGCTGGAGAAGGTTAGCTGGCTGTCATTGCAGGCACAGTACGCAGCACTCTGTACTTGCACCTTGCCTGTGGCAAATGCATACATACTCTGATGAGGAAGAGACAAGCGGTGCAGGTCCTCTACTGGCTTTCCCACTTATTTGTAGATGACAACAGAGAAGCTTGCCCATGGAACTTGAGACCGGCTTATGTGCAAGTCTACCCAAAATGGAAGAGCCGTTTCCTCCTGCCCCCAGGGACACGTTCCGTACTTTGCCTGGGCAGAGGCTGTGAAGCTTTGTTGATCCAGCTCGTGGGAAACGGATATATAAATTCTGTGAGGAACGAGGATTTCCTTCCCTGCAGCAGCGCCTGTGCTTCCACGTTGCCTTTGGCACACGGCGCTCGAGCGGCGCTCTCAATTAACTGGAAAGAGCCAAATGACAGGAATGTTAATCACGACGCTTGATGCACCACCCTCACCGTTCACATACATCTTCCCCTCAGAGAAATATCCCTGAAGGGTAGTAGATTCCTGGGGGAGAAACAAGTGCCTGCAAACTTAGGGTGAAATGCAGGTTTCACTCTGCCGTCTGAAAAATCTTGCCCTGCACGTGACTGAGATCACGGCGTGTTAGATCCGTACCCAATCGCACATACAATTCCGCTGGTGGGCACACAGAGCTCCGGCAGAGTTCGAAGTTCCCAGAGCACGTGCATTACTCCTTGTGCCTGCAACAAGCAACGTCGTACACAGCACACTTCGACCTTGACTTCCTTTCAAGGAAAGGCCGCAGGGCAGGGTCATTGAATCGAGAGAGGGAAACACTTGGCTGCATTCCTCAGGTGAGACACAGGTCAAACTGTGCCGCCTGAAAAGCTCAGGTTCCCTTTGGGAAGCTCTTCGTTGTATGCGGGACGGGAAGGCCTTTGCTTGCAGGCTGTGCACATTGCCAGGCTAGGACGGAGGAAACACCGCCTATCCCAGCACGCTTGTTAGCACGCATGGGAGAGAACTCACGCCCTGTTTCAGTCCCCTGCCAGCCATACATACACGTCAAGGACAGTGTTCCCAGAGATACCTTCCTGTAAATGGGAGAGAGGAAGTTTGACTGGGCAAAACTCAGCCTTGGCAGGCCGTCTGAACAGCTTACTCCCTTGATGGCTTTGGAGCAGAGAGCATCACGCAGCGTTCCGTGAAGCTCATGGTAGGCTGATTTTAGGGCTCTCGCCGACACTCCTCGGGCTCTAGCACTCTCAACCTCTTCCAGCCCTTACTGGCCTTCTCTGACACACCTCGGCGAGTACAGAGCTTAGGGCGACACATTCCGTTTACGATGGGCAGCAGGAATTCACAGCAGTGTGTCAAGCCCTCCGGCCTTCTCTCCTTCGGCACGCAGAGGTTTTGCACTTCTTGCAAACACCTCAGCGGAGAGCCCAAAGTATTCCTGATCTCTTCAACAATGTAGTGCTGCACTAGATTTCAAATATGTCTTCACTGCGAGATACATTAGAGCGTGTAGTCGTTGCTTCTGAAGGTAAGGAACGCTTCCCTAATGGGCTTTCAGGGTGCAACCTGCTGCGAGTGGCCGTCTGCAAGCCCTTGCGATCACATTCGTCAGCGGCTGTGGTGGCAGTCAAGTTCTGACAGCAAATGGAAATATCAGCTCTCCATGTTTACGAAACGCGCCCCTCCGTGTGTCAAAGGCAAAAGTCTACCTTTCCTTCAGAGTCCTCAACCCTGTGAGACAAACATGGTGTGGGTGGCTCCATTCAAAGTGTTTCGCAGGATACCGGGGGAAACTTCCCATTCTAAGAGGGATGAATAGGCTCTGTTTCCTGTCTGGTCAAGTCCATTTCCAGGAACACATCAGAGTCCTTGGTAAAGCGCGTTGTGTGAATGGGCAGAGGAAGAAAGCACTCAGTGCTGGAGAAGGTTAGCTGGCTGACATTGCAGGCACAGTACACAGCACTCTGTACTTGCACCTTGCCTGTGGCAAATGCATACATACTCTGATGAGGAAGAGACAAGCGGTGCAGGTCCTCTACTGGCTTTCCCACTTATTTGTAGATGACAACAGAGAAGCTTGCCCATGGAACTTGAGACCGGCTTATGTGCAAGTCTACCCAAAATGGAAGAGCCGTTTCCTCCTGCCCTCAGGGACACGTTCCGTACTTTGCCTGGGCAGAGGCTGTGAGGCTTTGTTGATCCAGCTCGTGGGAAACGGATATATAAATTCTGTGAGGAACGAGGATTTCCTTCCCTGCAGCAGCGCCTGTGCTTCCACGTTGCCTTTGGCACACGGTGCTCGAGCGGCGCTCTCAATGAACTGGAAAGAGCCAAATGACAGGAATGTTAATCACCACACTTCATGCACCACCCTCACCGTTCACATACATCTTCCCCTCAGAGAAATATCCCTGAAGGGTAGTCGAGTCTTAGGGGGAGAAACAAGTGCCTGCAAACTTAGGGTGATATGCAGGTTTCACTCTGCCATCTGAAAAATCTTGCCCTGCACGTGACTGAGATCACGGCGTGTTAGATCCGTACCCAATCGCACATACAATTCCGCTGGTGGGCACACAGAGCTCCGGCAGAGCTCGAAGTTCCCAGAGCACGTGCAATACTCCTGGTGCCTGCAACAAGCAATGTCGTACACAGCACACTTGGACCTTGACTTCCTTTCAAGGAAAGGCCGCAGGGCAGGGTCATTGAATCGAGAGAGGGAAACACTTGTCTGCATTCCTCAGGTGAGACACAGGTCAAACTGTGCCGGCTGAAAAGCTCAGGTTCCCTTTGGGAAGCTCTTCGTTGTATGCGGGACGGGAAGGCCTTTGCTTGCAGGCTGTGGCCATTGCCAGGCTAGGACGGAGGAAACACCGCCTATCCCAGCACGCTTGTTAGCACGCATGGGAGAGAACTCACGCCCTGTTTCAGTCCCCTGCCAGCCATACATACACGTCAAGGACAGTGTTCCCAGAGATACCTTCCTGTAAATGGGAGAGAGGAAGTTTGACTGGGCAAAACTCAGCCTTGGCAGGCCGTCTGAACAGCTTACTCCCTTGACGGCTTTGGAGCAGACAGCATCACGCAGCGTTCCGTGAAGCTCATGGTAGGCTGATTTTAGGGCTCTCGCCGACACTCCTCGGGCTCTAGCACTCTCAACCTCTTCCGGCCCTTACTGGCCTTCTCTGACACACCTCGGCGAGTACAGAGCTTAGGGCGACACATTCCGTTTACGATGGGCAGCAGGAATTCACAGCAGTGTGTCAAGCCCTCCGGCCTTCTCTCCTTCGGCACGCAGAGGTTTTGCACTTCTTGCAAACACCTCAGCGGAGAGCCCAAAGTATTCCTGATCTCTTCAACAATGTAGTGCTGCACTAGACTTCAAATATGTCTTCGCTGCGAGATACATTAGAGCGTGTAGTCGTTGCTTCTGAAGGTGAGGAACGCTTCCCTAATGGGCTTTCAGGGAGAAACCTGCTGCGAGTGGCCGTCTGCAAGCCCTTGCGATCACATTCGTCAGCGGCTGTGGTGGCAGTCAAGTTCTGACAGCAAATGGAAATATCAGCTCTCCATGTTTACGAAACGCACCCCTCCGTGTGTCAAAGGGAAAAGTCTACCTTTCCTTCAGAGTCCTCAACCCTGTGAGACAAACATGGTGTGGGTGGCTCCATTCAAAGTGTTTCTCAGGATACCGGGGGAAACTTCCCATTCTAAGAGGGACGAAGAGGCTCTGTTTCCTGTCCGGTCAAGTCCATTTCCAGGAACACATCAGAGTCCTTGGTAAAGCGCGTTGTGTGAATGGGCAGAGGAAGAAAGCACTCAGTGCTGGAGAAGGTTAGCTGGCTGACATTGCAGGCACAGTACGCAGCACTCTGTACTTGCACCTTGCCTGTGGCAAATGCATACATACTCTGATGAGGAAGAGACAAGCGGTGCAGGTCCTCTACTGGCTTTCCCACTTATTTGTAGATGACAACAGAGAAGCTTGCCCATGGAACTTGAGACCGGCTTATGTGCAAGTCTACCCAAAATGGAAGAGCCGTTTCCTCTTGCCCCCAGGGACACGTTCCGTACTTTGCCTGGGCAGAGGCTGTGAAGCTTTGTTGATCCAGCTCGTGGGAAACGGATATATAAATTCTGTGAGGAACGAGGATTTCCTTCCCTGCAGCAGCGCCTGTGCTTCCACGTTGCCTTTGGCACACGGTGCTCGAGCGGCGCTCTCAATGAACTGGAAAGAGCCAAATGACAGGAATGTTAATCACCACGCTTCATGCACCACCCTCACCGTTCACATACATCTTCCCCTCAGAGAAATATCCCTGAAGGGTAGTCGAGTCTTAGGGGGAGAAACAAGTGCCCGCAAACTTAGGGTGAAATGCAGGTTTCACTCTGCCATCTGAAAAATCTTGCCCTGCACGTGACTGAGATCACGGCGTGTTAGATCCGTACCCAATCGCACATACAATTCCGCTGGTGGGCACACAGAGCTCCGGCAGAGCTCGAAGTTCCCAGAGCACGTGCAATACTCCTGGTGGCTGCAACAAGCAATGTCGTACACAGCACACTTGGACCTTGACTTCCTTTCAAGGAAAGGCCGCAGGGCAGGGTCATTGAATCGAGAGAGGGAAACACTTGTCTGCATTCCTCAGGTGAGACACAGGTCAAACTGTGCCGGCTGAAAAGCTCAGGTTCCCTTTGGGAAGCTCTTCGTTGTATGCGGGACGGGAAGGCCTTTGCTTGCAGGCTGTGGCCATTGCCAGGCTAGGACGGAGGAAACACCGCCTATCCCAGCACGCTTGTTAGCACGCATGGGAGAGAACTCACGCCCTGTTTCAGTCCCCTGCCAGCCATACATACACGTCAAGGACAGTGTTCCCAGAGATACCTTCCTGTAAATGGGAGAGAGGAAGTTTGACTGGGCAAAACTCAGCCTTGGCAGGCCGTCTGAGCAGCTTACTCCCTTGACGGCTTTGGAGCAGAGAGCATCACGCAGCGTTCCGTGAAGCTCATGGTAGGCTGATTTTAGGGCTCTCGCCGACACTCCTCGGGCTCTAGCACTCTCAACCTCTTCCGGCCCTTACTGGCCTTCTCTGACACACCTCGGCGAGTACAGAGCTTAGGGCGACACATTCCGTTTACGATGGGCAGCAGGAATTCACAGCAGTGTGTCAAGCCCTCCGGCCTTCTCTCCTTCGGCACGCAGAGGTTTTGCACTTCTTGCAAACACCTCAGCGGAGAGCCCAAAGTATTCCTGATCTCTTCAACAATGTAGTGCTGCACTAGACTTCAACTATGTCTTCGCTGCGAGATACATTAGAGCGTGTAGTCGTTGCTTCTGAAGGTGAGGAACGCTTCCCTAATGGGCTTTCAGGGAGAAACCTGCTGCGAGTGGCCGTCTGCAAGCCCTTGCGATCACATTCGTCAGCGGCTGTGGTGGCAGTCAAGTTCTGACAGCAAATGGAAATATCAGCTCTCCATGTTTACGAAACGCACCCCTCCGTGTGTCAAAGGGAAAAGTCTACCTTTCCTTCAGAGTCCTCAACCCTGTGAGACAAACATGGTGTGGGTGGCTCCATTCAAAGTGTTTCTCAGGATACCGGGGGAAACTTCCCATTCTAAGAGGGACGAAGAGGCTCTGTTTCCTGTCCGGTCAAGTCCATTTCCAGGAACACATCAGAGTCCTTGGTAAAGCGCGTTGTGTGAATGGGCAGAGGAAGAAAGCACTCAGTGCTGGAGAAGGTTAGCTGGCTGACATTGCAGGCACAGTACGCAGCACTCTGTACTTGCACCTTGCCTGTGGCAAATGCATACATACTCTGATGAGGAAGAGACAAGCGGTGCAGGTCCTCTACTGGCTTTCCCACTTATTTGTAGATGACAACAGAGAAGCTTGCCCATGGAACTTGAGACCGGCTTATGTGCAAGTCTACCCAAAATGGAAGAGCCGTTTCCTCTTGCCCCCAGGGACACGTTCCGTACTTTGCCTGGGCAGAGGCTGTGAAGCTTTGTTGATCCAGCTCGTGGGAAACGGATATATAAATTCTGTGAGGAACGAGGATTTCCTTCCCTGCAGCAGCGCCTGTGCTTCCACGTTGCCTTTGGCACACGGTGCTCGAGCGGCGCTCTCAATGAACTGGAAAGAGCCAAATGACAGGAATGTTAATCACCACGCTTCATGCACCACCCTCACCGTTCACATACATCTTCCCCTCAGAGAAATATCCCTGAAGGGTAGTCGAGTCTTAGGGGGAGAAACAAGTGCCCGCAAACTTAGGGTGAAATGCAGGTTTCACTCTGCCATCTGAAAAATCTTGCCCTGCACGTGACTGAGATCACGGCGTGTTAGATCCGTACCCAATCGCACATACAATTCCGCTGGTGGGCACACAGAGCTCCGGCAGAGCTCGAAGTTCCCAGAGCACGTGCAATACTCCTGGTGGCTGCAACAAGCAATGTCGTACACAGCACACTTGGACCTTGACTTCCTTTCAAGGAAAGGCCGCAGGGCAGGGTCATTGACTCGAGAGAGGGAAACACTTGTCTGCATTCCTCAGGTGAGACACAGTTCAAACTGTGCCGGCTGAAAAGCTCAGGTTCCCTTTGGGAAGCTCTTCGTTGTATGCGGGACGGGAAGGCCTTTGCTTGCAGGCTGTGGCCATTGCCAGGCTAGGACGGAGGAAACACCGCCTATCCCAGCACGCTTGTTAGCACGCATGGGAGAGAACTCACGCCCTGTTTCAGTCCCCTGCCAGCCATACATACACGTCAAGGACAGTGTTCCCAGAGATACCTTCCTGTAAATGGGAGAGAGGAAGTTTGACTGGGCAAAACTCAGCCTTGGCAGGCCGTCTGAGCAGCTTACTCCCTTGACGGCTTTGGAGCAGAGAGCATCACGCAGCGTTCCGTGAAGCTCATGGTAGGCTGATTTTAGGGCTCTCGCCGACACTCCTCGGGCTCTAGCACTCTCAACCTCTTCCGGCCCTTACTGGCCTTCTCTGACACACCTCGGCGAGTACAGAGCTTAGGGCGACACATTCCGTTTACGATGGGCAGCAGGAATTCACAGCAGTGTGTCAAGCCCTCCGGCCTTCTCTCCTTCGGCACGCAGAGGTTTTGCACTTCTTGCAAACACCTCAGCGGAGAGCCCAAAGTATTCCTGATCTCTTCAACAATGTAGTGCTGCACTAGACTTCAACTATGTCTTCGCTGCGAGATACATTAGAGCGTGTAGTCGTTGCTTCTGAAGGTGAGGAACGCTTCCCTAATGGGCTTTCAGGGAGAAACCTGCTGCGAGTGGCCGTCTGCAAGCCCTTGCGATCACATTCGTCAGCGGCTGTGGTGGCAGTCAAGTTCTGACAGCAAATGGAAATATCAGCTCTCCATGTTTACGAAACGCACCCCTCCGTGTGTCAAAGGGAAAAGTCTACCTTTCCTTCAGAGTCCTCAACCCTGTGAGACAAACATGGTGTGGGTGGCTCCATTCAAAGTGTTTCTCAGGATACCGGGGGAAACTTCCCATTCTAAGAGGGACGAAGAGGCTCTGTTTCCTGTCCGGTCAAGTCCATTTCCAGGAACACATCAGAGTCCTTGGTAAAGCGCGTTGTGTGAATGGGCAGAGGAAGAAAGCACTCAGTGCTGGAGAAGGTTAGCTGGCTGACATTGCAGGCACAGTACGCAGCACTCTGTACTTGCACCTTGCCTGTGGCAAATGCATACATACTCTGATGAGGAAGAGACAAGCGGTGCAGGTCCTCTACTGGCTTTCCCACTTATTTGTAGATGACAACAGAGAAGCTTGCCCATGGAACTTGAGACCGGCTTATGTGCAAGTCTACCCAAAATGGAAGAGCCGTTTCCTCTTGCCCCCAGGGACACGTTCCGTACTTTGCCTGGGCAGAGGCTGTGAAGCTTTGTTGATCCAGCTCGTGGGAAACGGATATATAAATTCTGTGAGGAACGAGGATTTCCTTCCCTGCAGCAGCGCCTGTGCTTCCACGTTGCCTTTGGCACACGGTGCTCGAGCGGCGCTCTCAATGAACTGGAAAGAGCCAAATGACAGGAATGTTAATCACCACGCTTCATGCACCACCCTCACCGTTCACATACATCTTCCCCTCAGAGAAATATCCCTGAAGGGTAGTCGAGTCTTAGGGGGAGAAACAAGTGCCCGCAAACTTAGGGTGAAATGCAGGTTTCACTCTGCCATCTGAAAAATCTTGCCCTGCACGTGACTGAGATCACGGCGTGTTAGATCCGTACCCAATCGCACATACAATTCCGCTGGTGGGCACACAGAGCTCCGGCAGAGCTCGAAGTTCCCAGAGCACGTGCAATACTCCTGGTGCCTGCAACAAGCAATGTCGTACACAGCACACTTGGACCTTGACTTCCTTTCAAGGAAAGGCCGCAGGGCAGGGTCATTGAATCGAGAGAGGGAAACACTTGTCTGCATTCCTCAGGTGAGACACAGGTCAAACTGTGCCGGCTGAAAAGCTCAGGTTCCCTTTGGGAAGCTCTTCGTTGTATGCGGGACGGGAAGGCCTTTGCTTGCAGGCTGTGGCCATTGCCAGGCTAGGACGGAGGAAACACCGCCTATCCCAGCACGCTTGTTAGCACGCATGGGAGAGAACTCACGCCCTGTTTCAGTCCCCTGCCAGCCATACATACACGTCAAGGACAGTGTTCCCAGAGATACCTTCCTGTAAATGGGAGAGAGGAAGTTTGACTGGGCAAAACTCAGCCTTGGCAGGCCGTCTGAACAGCTTACTCCCTTGACGGCTTTGGAGCAGAGAGCATCACGCAGCGTTCCGTGAAGCTCATGGTAGGCTGATTTTAGGGCTCTCGCCGACACTCCTCGGGCTCTAGCACTCTCAACCTCTTCCGGCCCTTACTGGCCTTCTCTGACACACCTCGGCGAGTACAGAGCTTAGGGCGACACATTCCGTTTACGATGGGCAGCAGGAATTCACAGCAGTGTGTCAAGCCCTCCGGCCTTCTCTCCTTCGGCACGCAGAGGTTTTGCACTTCTTGCAAACACCTCAGCGGAGAGCCCAAAGTATTCCTGATCTCTTCAACAATGTAGTGCTGCACTAGACTTCAACTATGTCTTCGCTGCGAGATACATTAGAGCGTGTAGTCGTTGCTTCTGAAGGTGAGGAACGCTTCCCTAATGGGCTTTCAGGGTGCAACCTGCTGCGAGTGGCCGTCTGCAAGCCCTTGCGATCACATTCGTCAGCGGCTGTGGTGGCAGTCAAGTTCTGACAGCAAATGGAAATATCAGCTCTCCATGTTTACGAAACGCGCCCCTCCGTGTGTCAAAGGCAAAAGTCTACCTTTCCTTCAGAGTCCTCAACCCTGTGAGACAAACATGGTGTGGGTGGCTCCATTCAAAGTGTTTCGCAGGATACCGGGGGAAACTTCCCATTCTAAGAGGGATGAATAGGCTCTGTTTCCTGTCTGGTCAAGTCCATTTCCAGGAACACATCAGAGTCCTTGGTAAAGCGCGTTGTGTGAATGGGCAGAGGAAGAAAGCACTCAGTGCTGGAGAAGGTTAGCTGGCTGACATTGCAGGCACAGTACGCAGCACTCTGTACTTGCACCTTGCCTGTGGCAAATGCATACATACTCTGATGAGGAAGAGACAAGCGGTGCAGGTCCTCTACTGGCTTTCCCACTTATTTGTAGATGACAACAGAGAAGATTGCCCATGGAACTTGAGACCGGCTTATGTGCAAGTCTACCCAAAATGGAAGAGCCGTTTCCTCCTGCCCTCAGGGACACGTTCCGTACTTTGCCTGGGCAGAGGCTGTGAGGCTTTGTTGATCCAGCTCGTGGGAAACGGATATATAAATTCTGTGAGGAACGAGGATTTCCTTCCCTGCAGCAGCGCCTGTGCTTCCACGTTGCCTTTGGCACACGGTGCTCGAGCGGCGCTCTCAATGAACTGGAAAGAGCCAAATGACAGGAATGTTAATCACCACGCTTCATGCACCACCCTCACCGTTCACATACATCTTCCCCTCAGAGAAATATCCCTGAAGGGTAGTCGAGTCTTAGGGGGAGAAACAAGTGCCTGCAAACTTAGGGTGATATGCAGGTTTCACTCTGCCATCTGAAAAATCTTGCCCTGCACGTGACTGAGATCACGGCGTGTTAGATCCGTACCCAATCGCACATACAATTCCGCTGGTGGGCACACAGAGCTCCGGCAGAGCTCGAAGTTCCCAGAGCACGTGCAATACTCCTGGTGCCTGCAACAAGCAATGTCGTACACAGCACACTTGGACCTTGACTTCCTTTCAAGGAAAGGCCGCAGGGCAGGGTCATTGAATCGAGAGAGGGAAACACTTGTCTGCATTCCTCAGGTGAGACACAGGTCAAACTGTGCCGGCTGAAAAGCTCAGGTTCCCTTTGGGAAGCTCTTCGTTGTATGCGGGACGGGAAGGCCTTTGCTTGCAGGCTGTGGCCATTGCCAGGCTAGGACGGAGGAAACACCGCCTATCCCAGCACGCTTGTTAGCACGCATGGGAGAGAACTCACGCCCTGTTTCAGTCCCCTGCCAGCCATACATACACGTCAAGGACAGTGTTCCCAGAGATACCTTCCTGTAAATGGGAGAGAGGAAGTTTGACTGGGCAAAACTCAGCCTTGGCAGGCCGTCTGAACAGCTTACTCCCTTGACGGCTTTGGAGCAGACAGCATCACGCAGCGTTCCGTGAAGCTCATGGTAGGCTGATTTTAGGGCTCTCGCCGACACTCCTCGGGCTCTAGCACTCTCAACCTCTTCCGGCCCTTACTGGCCTTCTCTGACACACCTCGGCGAGTACAGAGCTTAGGGCGACACATTCCGTTTACGATGGGCAGCAGGAATTCACAGCAGTGTGTCAAGCCCTCCGGCCTTCTCTCCTTCGGCACGCAGAGGTTTTGCACTTCTTGCAAACACCTCAGCGGAGAGCCCAAAGTATTCCTGATCTCTTCAACAATGTAGTGCTGCACTAGACTTCAAATATGTCTTCGCTGCGAGATACATTAGAGCGTGTAGTCGTTGCTTCTGAAGGTGAGGAACGCTTCCCTAATGGGCTTTCAGGGAGAAACCTGCTGCGAGTGGCCGTCTGCAAGCCCTTGCGATCACATTCGTCAGCGGCTGTGGTGGCAGTCAAGTTCTGACAGCAAATGGAAATATCAGCTCTCCATGTTTACGAAACGCACCCCTCCGTGTGTCAAAGGGAAAAGTCTACCTTTCCTTCAGAGTCCTCAACCCTGTGAGACAAACATGGTGTGGGTGGCTCCATTCAAAGTGTTTCTCAGGATACCGGGGGAAACTTCCCATTCTAAGAGGGACGAAGAGGCTCTGTTTCCTGTCCGGTCAAGTCCATTTCCAGGAACACATCAGAGTCCTTGGTAAAGCGCGTTGTGTGAATGGGCAGAGGAAGAAAGCACTCAGTGCTGGAGAAGGTTAGCTGGCTGACATTGCAGGCACAGTACGCAGCACTCTGTACTTGCACCTTGCCTGTGGCAAATGCATACATACTCTGATGAGGAAGAGACAAGCGGTGCAGGTCCTCTACTGGCTTTCCCACTTATTTGTAGATGACAACAGAGAAGCTTGCCCATGGAACTTGAGACCGGCTTATGTGCAAGTCTACCCAAAATGGAAGAGCCGTTTCCTCTTGCCCCCAGGGACACGTTCCGTACTTTGCCTGGGCAGAGGCTGTGAAGCTTTGTTGATCCAGCTCGTGGGAAACGGATATATAAATTCTGTGAGGAACGAGGATTTCCTTCCCTGCAGCAGCGCCTGTGCTTCCACGTTGCCTTTGGCACACGGTGCTCGAGCGGCGCTCTCAATGAACTGGAAAGAGCCAAATGACAGGAATGTTAATCACCACGCTTCATGCACCACCCTCACCGTTCACATACATCTTCCCCTCAGAGAAATATCCCTGAAGGGTAGTCGAGTCTTAGGGGGAGAAACAAGTGCCCGCAAACTTAGGGTGAAATGCAGGTTTCACTCTGCCATCTGAAAAATCTTGCCCTGCACGTGACTGAGATCACGGCGTGTTAGATCCGTACCCAATCGCACATACAATTCCGCTGGTGGGCACACAGAGCTCCGGCAGAGCTCGAAGTTCCCAGAGCACGTGCAATACTCCTGGTGCCTGCAACAAGCAATGTCGTACACAGCACACTTGGACCTTGACTTCCTTTCAAGGAAAGGCCGCAGGGCAGGGTCATTGAATCGAGAGAGGGAAACACTTGTCTGCATTCCTCAGGTGAGACACAGGTCAAACTGTGCCGGCTGAAAAGCTCAGGTTCCCTTTGGGAAGCTCTTCGTTGTATGCGGGACGGGAAGGCCTTTGCTTGCAGGCTGTGGCCATTGCCAGGCTAGGACGGAGGAAACACCGCCTATCCCAGCACGCTTGTTAGCACGCATGGGAGAGAACTCACGCCCTGTTTCAGTCCCCTGCCAGCCATACATACACGTCAAGGACAGTGTTCCCAGAGATACCTTCCTGTAAATGGGAGAGAGGAAGTTTGACTGGGCAAAACTCAGCCTTGGCAGGCCGTCTGAACAGCTTACTCCCTTGACGGCTTTGGAGCAGACAGCATCACGCAGCGTTCCGTGAAGCTCATGGTAGGCTGATTTTAGGGCTCTCGCCGACACTCCTCGGGCTCTAGCACTCTCAACCTCTTCCGGCCCTTACTGGCCTTCTCTGACACACCTCGGCGAGTACAGAGCTTAGGGCGACACATTCCGTTTACGATGGGCAGCAGGAATTCACAGCAGTGTGTCAAGCCCTCCGGCCTTCTCTCCTTCGGCACGCAGAGGTTTTGCACTTCTTGCAAACACCTCAGCGGAGAGCCCAAAGTATTCCTGATCTCTTCAACAATGTAGTGCTGCACTAGACTTCAACTATGTCTTCGCTGCGAGATACATTAGAGCGTGTAGTCGTTGCTTCTGAAGGTGAGGAACGCTTCCCTAATGGGCTTTCAGGGTGCAACCTGCTGCGAGTGGCCGTCTGCAAGCCCTTGCGATCACATTCGTCAGCGGCTGTGGTGGCAGTCAAGTTCTGACAGCAAATGGAAATATCAGCTCTCCATGTTTACGAAACGCGCCCCTCCGTGTGTCAAAGGCAAAAGTCTACCTTTCCTTCAGAGTCCTCAACCCTGTGAGACAAACATGGTGTGGGTGGCTCCATTCAAAGTGTTTCGCAGGATACCGGGGGAAACTTCCCATTCTAAGAGGGATGAAGAGGCTCTGTTTCCTGTCTGGTCAAGTCCATTTCCAGGAACACATCAGAGTCCTTGGTAAAGCGCGTTGTGTGAATGGGCAGAGGAAGAAAGCACTCAGTGCTGGAGAAGGTTAGCTGGCTGACATTGCAGGCACAGTACGCAGCACTCTGTACTTGCACCTTGCCTGTGGCAAATGCATACATACTCTGATGAGGAAGAGACAAGCGGTGCAGGTCCTCTACTGGCTTTCCCACTTATTTGTAGATGACAACAGAGAAGCTTGCCCATGGAACTTGAGACCGGCTTATGTGCAAGTCTACCCAAAATGGAAGAGCCGTTTCCTCCTGCCCTCAGGGACACGTTCCGTACTTTGCCTGGGCAGAGGCTGTGAGGCTTTGTTGATCCAGCTCGTGGGAAACGGATATATAAATTCTGTGAGGAACGAGGATTTCCTTCCCTGCAGCAGCGCCTGTGCTTCCACGTTGCCTTTGGCACACGGTGCTCGAGCGGCGCTCTCAATGAACTGGAAAGAGCCAAATGACAGGAATGTTAATCACCACGCTTCATGCACCACCCTCACCGTTCACATACATCTTCCCCTCAGAGAAATATCCCTGAAGGGTAGTCGAGTCTTAGGGGGAGAAACAAGTGCCTGCAAACTTAGGGTGATATGCAGGTTTCACTCTGCCATCTGAAAAATCTTGCCCTGCACGTGACTGAGATCACGGCGTGTTAGATCCGTACCCAATCGCACATACAATTCCGCTGGTGGGCACACAGAGCTCCGGCAGAGCTCGAAGTTCCCAGAGCACGTGCAATACTCCTGGTGGCTGCAACAAGCAATGTCGTACACAGCACACTTGGACCTTGACTTCCTTTCAAGGAAAGGCCGCAGGGCAGGGTCATTGAATCGAGAGAGGGAAACACTTGTCTGCATTCCTCAGGTGAGACACAGGTCAAACTGTGCCGGCTGAAAAGCTCAGGTTCCCTTTGGGAAGCTCTTCGTTGTATGCGGGACGGGAAGGCCTTTGCTTGCAGGCTGTGGCCATTGCCAGGCTAGGACGGAGGAAACACCGCCTATCCCAGCACGCTTGTTAGCACGCATGGGAGAGAACTCACGCCCTGTTTCAGTCCCCTGCCAGCCATACATACACGTCAAGGACAGTGTTCCCAGAGATACCTTCCTGTAAATGGGAGAGAGGAAGTTTGACTGGGCAAAACTCAGCCTTGGCAGGCCGTCTGAGCAGCTTACTCCCTTGACGGCTTTGGAGCAGAGAGCATCACGCAGCGTTCCGTGAAGCTCATGGTAGGCTGATTTTAGGGCTCTCGCCGACACTCCTCGGGCTCTAGCACTCTCAACCTCTTCCGGCCCTTACTGGCCTTCTCTGACACACCTCGGCGAGTACAGAGCTTAGGGCGACACATTCCGTTTACGATGGGCAGCAGGAATTCACAGCAGTGTGTCAAGCCCTCCGGCCTTCTCTCCTTCGGCACGCAGAGGTTTTGCACTTCTTGCAAACACCTCAGCGGAGAGCCCAAAGTATTCCTGATCTCTTCAACAATGTAGTGCTGCACTAGACTTCAACTATGTCTTCGCTGCGAGATACATTAGAGCGTGTAGTCGTTGCTTCTGAAGGTGAGGAACGCTTCCCTAATGGGCTTTCAGGGAGAAACCTGCTGCGAGTGGCCGTCTGCAAGCCCTTGCGATCACATTCGTCAGCGGCTGTGGTGGCAGTCAAGTTCTGACAGCAAATGGAAATATCAGCTCTCCATGTTTACGAAACGCACCCCTCCGTGTGTCAAAGGGAAAAGTCTACCTTTCCTTCAGAGTCCTCAACCCTGTGAGACAAACATGGTGTGGGTGGCTCCATTCAAAGTGTTTCTCAGGATACCGGGGGAAACTTCCCATTCTAAGAGGGACGAAGAGGCTCTGTTTCCTGTCCGGTCAAGTCCATTTCCAGGAACACATCAGAGTCCTTGGTAAAGCGCGTTGTGTGAATGGGCAGAGGAAGAAAGCACTCAGTGCTGGAGAAGGTTAGCTGGCTGACATTGCAGGCACAGTACGCAGCACTCTGTACTTGCACCTTGCCTGTGGCAAATGCATACATACTCTGATGAGGAAGAGACAAGCGGTGCAGGTCCTCTACTGGCTTTCCCACTTATTTGTAGATGACAACAGAGAAGCTTGCCCATGGAACTTGAGACCGGCTTATGTGCAAGTCTACCCAAAATGGAAGAGCCGTTTCCTCTTGCCCCCAGGGACACGTTCCGTACTTTGCCTGGGCAGAGGCTGTGAAGCTTTGTTGATCCAGCTCGTGGGAAACGGATATATAAATTCTGTGAGGAACGAGGATTTCCTTCCCTGCAGCAGCGCCTGTGCTTCCACGTTGCCTTTGGCACACGGTGCTCGAGCGGCGCTCTCAATGAACTGGAAAGAGCCAAATGACAGGAATGTTAATCACCACGCTTCATGCACCACCCTCACCGTTCACATACATCTTCCCCTCAGAGAAATATCCCTGAAGGGTAGTCGAGTCTTAGGGGGAGAAACAAGTGCCCGCAAACTTAGGGTGAAATGCAGGTTTCACTCTGCCATCTGAAAAATCTTGCCCTGCACGTGACTGAGATCACGGCGTGTTAGATCCGTACCCAATCGCACATACAATTCCGCTGGTGGGCACACAGAGCTCCGGCAGAGCTCGAAGTTCCCAGAGCACGTGCAATACTCCTGGTGGCTGCAACAAGCAATGTCGTACACAGCACACTTGGACCTTGACTTCCTTTCAAGGAAAGGCCGCAGGGCAGGGTCATTGAATCGAGAGAGGGAAACACTTGTCTGCATTCCTCAGGTGAGACACAGTTCAAACTGTGCCGGCTGAAAAGCTCAGGTTCCCTTTGGGAAGCTCTTCGTTGTATGCGGGACGGGAAGGCCTTTGCTTGCAGGCTGTGGCCATTGCCAGGCTAGGACGGAGGAAACACCGCCTATCCCAGCACGCTTGTTAGCACGCATGGGAGAGAACTCACGCCCTGTTTCAGTCCCCTGCCAGCCATACATACACGTCAAGGACAGTGTTCCCAGAGATACCTTCCTGTAAATGGGAGAGAGGAAGTTTGACTGGGCAAAACTCAGCCTTGGCAGGCCGTCTGAGCAGCTTACTCCCTTGACGGCTTTGGAGCAGAGAGCATCACGCAGCGTTCCGTGAAGCTCATGGTAGGCTGATTTTAGGGCTCTCGCCGACACTCCTCGGGCTCTAGCACTCTCAACCTCTTCCGGCCCTTACTGGCCTTCTCTGACACACCTCGGCGAGTACAGAGCTTAGGGCGACACATTCCGTTTACGATGGGCAGCAGGAATTCACAGCAGTGTGTCAAGCCCTCCGGCCTTCTCTCCTTCGGCACGCAGAGGTTTTGCACTTCTTGCAAACACCTCAGCGGAGAGCCCAAAGTATTCCTGATCTCTTCAACAATGTAGTGCTGCACTAGACTTCAACTATGTCTTCGCTGCGAGATACATTAGAGCGTGTAGTCGTTGCTTCTGAAGGTGAGGAACGCTTCCCTAATGGGCTTTCAGGGAGAAACCTGCTGCGAGTGGCCGTCTGCAAGCCCTTGCGATCACATTCGTCAGCGGCTGTGGTGGCAGTCAAGTTCTGACAGCAAATGGAAATATCAGCTCTCCATGTTTACGAAACGCACCCCTCCGTGTGTCAAAGGGAAAAGTCTACCTTTCCTTCAGAGTCCTCAACCCTGTGAGACAAACATGGTGTGGGTGGCTCCATTCAAAGTGTTTCTCAGGATACCGGGGGAAACTTCCCATTCTAAGAGGGACGAAGAGGCTCTGTTTCCTGTCCGGTCAAGTCCATTTCCAGGAACACATCAGAGTCCTTGGTAAAGCGCGTTGTGTGAATGGGCAGAGGAAGAAAGCACTCAGTGCTGGAGAAGGTTAGCTGGCTGACATTGCAGGCACAGTACGCAGCACTCTGTACTTGCACCTTGCCTGTGGCAAATGCATACATACTCTGATGAGGAAGAGACAAGCGGTGCAGGTCCTCTACTGGCTTTCCCACTTATTTGTAGATGACAACAGAGAAGCTTGCCCATGGAACTTGAGACCGGCTTATGTGCAAGTCTACCCAAAATGGAAGAGCCGTTTCCTCTTGCCCCCAGGGACACGTTCCGTACTTTGCCTGGGCAGAGGCTGTGAAGCTTTGTTGATCCAGCTCGTGGGAAACGGATATATAAATTCTGTGAGGAACGAGGATTTCCTTCCCTGCAGCAGCGCCTGTGCTTCCACGTTGCCTTTGGCACACGGTGCTCGAGCGGCGCTCTCAATGAACTGGAAAGAGCCAAATGACAGGAATGTTAATCACCACGCTTCATGCACCACCCTCACCGTTCACATACATCTTCCCCTCAGAGAAATATCCCTGAAGGGTAGTCGAGTCTTAGGGGGAGAAACAAGTGCCCGCAAACTTAGGGTGAAATGCAGGTTTCACTCTGCCATCTGAAAAATCTTGCCCTGCACGTGACTGAGATCACGGCGTGTTAGATCCGTACCCAATCGCACATACAATTCCGCTGGTGGGCACACAGAGCTCCGGCAGAGCTCGAAGTTCCCAGAGCACGTGCAATACTCCTGGTGCCTGCAACAAGCAATGTCGTACACAGCACACTTGGACCTTGACTTCCTTTCAAGGAAAGGCCGCAGGGCAGGGTCATTGAATCGAGAGAGGGAAACACTTGTCTGCATTCCTCAGGTGAGACACAGGTCAAACTGTGCCGGCTGAAAAGCTCAGGTTCCCTTTGGGAAGCTCTTCGTTGTATGCGGGACGGGAAGGCCTTTGCTTGCAGGCTGTGGCCATTGCCAGGCTAGGACGGAGGAAACACCGCCTATCCCAGCACGCTTGTTAGCACGCATGGGAGAGAACTCACGCCCTGTTTCAGTCCCCTGCCAGCCATACATACACGTCAAGGACAGTGTTCCCAGAGATACCTTCCTGTAAATGGGAGAGAGGAAGTTTGACTGGGCAAAACTCAGCCTTGGCAGGCCGTCTGAACAGCTTACTCCCTTGACGGCTTTGGAGCAGAGAGCATCACGCAGCGTTCCGTGAAGCTCATGGTAGGCTGATTTTAGGGCTCTCGCCGACACTCCTCGGGCTCTAGCACTCTCAACCTCTTCCGGCCCTTACTGGCCTTCTCTGACACACCTCGGCGAGTACAGAGCTTAGGGCGACACATTCCGTTTACGATGGGCAGCAGGAATTCACAGCAGTGTGTCAAGCCCTCCGGCCTTCTCTCCTTCGGCACGCAGAGGTTTTGCACTTCTTGCAAACACCTCAGCGGAGAACCCAAAGTATTCCTGATCTCTTCAACAATGTAGTGCTGCACTAGACTTCAACTATGTCTTCGCTGCGAGATACATTAGAGCGTGTAGTCGTTGCTTCTGAAGGTGAGGAACGCTTCCCTAATGGGCTTTCAGGGTGCAACCTGCTGCGAGTGGCCGTCTGCAAGCCCTTGCGATCACATTCGTCAGCGGCTGTGGTGGCAGTCAAGTTCTGACAGCAAATGGAAATATCAGCTCTCCATGTTTACGAAACGCGCCCCTCCGTGTGTCAAAGGCAAAAGTCTACCTTTCCTTCAGAGTCCTCAACCCTGTGAGACAAACATGGTGTGGGTGGCTCCATTCAAAGTGTTTCGCAGGATACCGGGGGAAACTTCCCATTCTAAGAGGGATGAATAGGCTCTGTTTCCTGTCTGGTCAAGTCCATTTCCAGGAACACATCAGAGTCCTTGGTAAAGCGCGTTGTGTGAATGGGCAGAGGAAGAAAGCACTCAGTGCTGGAGAAGGTTAGCTGGCTGACATTGCAGGCACAGTACGCAGCACTCTGTACTTGCACCTTGCCTGTGGCAAATGCATACATACTCTGATGAGGAAGAGACAAGCGGTGCAGGTCCTCTACTGGCTTTCCCACTTATTTGTAGATGACAACAGAGAAGCTTGCCCATGGAACTTGAGACCGGCTTATGTGCAAGTCTACCCAAAATGGAAGAGCCGTTTCCTCTTGCCCCCAGGGACACGTTCCGTACTTTGCCTGGGCAGAGGCTGTGAAGCTTTGTTGATCCAGCTCGTGGGAAACGGATATATAAATTCTGTGAGGAACGAGGATTTCCTTCCCTGCAGCAGCGCCTGTGCTTCCACGTTGCCTTTGGCACACGGTGCTCGAGCGGCGCTCTCAATGAACTGGAAAGAGCCAAATGACAGGAATGTTAATCACCACGCTTCATGCACCACCCTCACCGTTCACATACATCTTCCCCTCAGAGAAATATCCCTGAAGGGTAGTCGAGTCTTAGGGGGAGAAACAAGTGCCCGCAAACTTAGGGTGAAATGCAGGTTTCACTCTGCCATCTGAAAAATCTTGCCCTGCACGTGACTGAGATCACGGCGTGTTAGATCCGTACCCAATCGCACATACAATTCCGCTGGTGGGCACACAGAGCTCCGGCAGAGCTCGAAGTTCCCAGAGCACGTGCAATACTCCTGGTGCCTGCAACAAGCAATGTCGTACACAGCACACTTGGACCTTGACTTCCTTTCAAGGAAAGGCCGCAGGGCAGGGTCATTGAATCGAGAGAGGGAAACACTTGTCTGCATTCCTCAGGTGAGACACAGGTCAAACTGTGCCGGCTGAAAAGCTCAGGTTCCCTTTGGGAAGCTCTTCGTTGTATGCGGGACGGGAAGGCCTTTGCTTGCAGGCTGTGGCCATTGCCAGGCTAGGACGGAGGAAACACCGCCTATCCCAGCACGCTTGTTAGCACGCATGGGAGAGAACTCACGCCCTGTTTCAGTCCCCTGCCAGCCATACATACACGTCAAGGACAGTGTTCCCAGAGATACCTTCCTGTAAATGGGAGAGAGGAAGTTTGACTGGGCAAAACTCAGCCTTGGCAGGCCGTCTGAACAGCTTACTCCCTTGACGGCTTTGGAGCAGACAGCATCACGCAGCGTTCCGTGAAGCTCATGGTAGGCTGATTTTAGGGCTCTCGCCGACACTCCTCGGGCTCTAGCACTCTCAACCTCTTCCGGCCCTTACTGGCCTTCTCTGACACACCTCGGCGAGTACAGAGCTTAGGGCGACACATTCCGTTTACGATGGGCAGCAGGAATTCACAGCAGTGTGTCAAGCCCTCCGGCCTTCTCTCCTTCGGCACGCAGAGGTTTTGCACTTCTTGCAAACACCTCAGCGGAGAGCCCAAAGTATTCCTGATCTCTTCAACAATGTAGTGCTGCACTAGACTTCAACTATGTCTTCGCTGCGAGATACATTAGAGCGTGTAGTCGTTGCTTCTGAAGGTGAGGAACGCTTCCCTAATGGGCTTTCAGGGTGCAACCTGCTGCGAGTGGCCGTCTGCAAGCCCTTGCGATCACATTCGTCAGCGGCTGTGGTGGCAGTCAAGTTCTGACAGCAAATGGAAATATCAGCTCTCCATGTTTACGAAACGCGCCCCTCCGTGTGTCAAAGGCAAAAGTCTACCTTTCCTTCAGAGTCCTCAACCCTGTGAGACAAACATGGTGTGGGTGGCTCCATTCAAAGTGTTTCGCAGGATACCGGGGGAAACTTCCCATTCTAAGAGGGATGAAGAGGCTCTGTTTCCTGTCTGGTCAAGTCCATTTCCAGGAACACATCAGAGTCCTTGGTAAAGCGCGTTGTGTGAATGGGCAGAGGAAGAAAGCACTCAGTGCTGGAGAAGGTTAGCTGGCTGACATTGCAGGCACAGTACGCAGCACTCTGTACTTGCACCTTGCCTGTGGCAAATGCATACATACTCTGATGAGGAAGAGACAAGCGGTGCAGGTCCTCTACTGGCTTTCCCACTTATTTGTAGATGACAACAGAGAAGCTTGCCCATGGAACTTGAGACCGGCTTATGTGCAAGTCTACCCAAAATGGAAGAGCCGTTTCCTCCTGCCCTCAGGGACACGTTCCGTACTTTGCCTGGGCAGAGGCTGTGAGGCTTTGTTGATCCAGCTCGTGGGAAACGGATATATAAATTCTGTGAGGAACGAGGATTTCCTTCCCTGCAGCAGCGCCTGTGCTTCCACGTTGCCTTTGGCACACGGTGCTCGAGCGGCGCTCTCAATGAACTGGAAAGAGCCAAATGACAGGAATGTTAATCACCACGCTTCATGCACCACCCTCACCGTTCACATACATCTTCCCCTCAGAGAAATATCCCTGAAGGGT
Source organism: Eubalaena glacialis (assembly GCF_028564815.1). Taxonomy (NCBI): domain Eukaryota; kingdom Metazoa; phylum Chordata; class Mammalia; order Artiodactyla; family Balaenidae; genus Eubalaena; species Eubalaena glacialis. The sequence continues at coordinate 33,671,660 of NC_083734.1, read as the reverse complement.
AGTCGAGTCTTAGGGGGAGAAACAAGTGCCTGCAAACTTAGGGTGATATGCAGGTTTCACTCTGCCATCTGAAAAATCTTGCCCTGCACGTGACTGAGATCACGGCGTGTTAGATCCGTACCCAATCGCACATACAATTCCGCTGGTGGGCACACAGAGCTCCGGCAGAGCTCGAAGTTCCCAGAGCACGTGCAATACTCCTGGTGCCTGCAACAAGCAATGTCGTACACAGCACACTTGGACCTTGACTTCCTTTCAAGGAAAGGCCGCAGGGCAGGGTCATTGAATCGAGAGAGGGAAACACTTGTCTGCATTCCTCAGGTGAGACACAGGTCAAACTGTGCCGGCTGAAAAGCTCAGGTTCCCTTTGGGAAGCTCTTCGTTGTATGCGGGACGGGAAGGCCTTTGCTTGCAGGCTGTGGCCATTGCCAGGCTAGGACGGAGGAAACACCGCCTATCCCAGCACGCTTGTTAGCACGCATGGGAGAGAACTCACGCCCTGTTTCAGTCCCCTGCCAGCCATACATACACGTCAAGGACAGTGTTCCCAGAGATACCTTCCTGTAAATGGGAGAGAGGAAGTTTGACTGGGCAAAACTCAGCCTTGGCAGGCCGTCTGAACAGCTTACTCCCTTGACGGCTTTGGAGCAGACAGCATCACGCAGCGTTCCGTGAAGCTCATGGTAGGCTGATTTTAGGGCTCTCGCCGACACTCCTCGGGCTCTAGCACTCTCAACCTCTTCCGGCCCTTACTGGCCTTCTCTGACACACCTCGGCGAGTACAGAGCTTAGGGCGACACATTCCGTTTACGATGGGCAGCAGGAATTCACAGCAGTGTGTCAAGCCCTCCGGCCTTCTCTCCTTCGGCACGCAGAGGTTTTGCACTTCTTGCAAACACCTCAGCGGAGAGCCCAAAGTATTCCTGATCTCTTCAACAATGTAGTGCTGCACTAGACTTCAAATATGTCTTCGCTGCGAGATACATTAGAGCGTGTAGTCGTTGCTTCTGAAGGTGAGGAACGCTTCCCTAATGGGCTTTCAGGGAGAAACCTGCTGCGAGTGGCCGTCTGCAAGCCCTTGCGATCACATTCGTCAGCGGCTGTGGTGGCAGTCAAGTTCTGACAGCAAATGGAAATATCAGCTCTCCATGTTTACGAAACGCACCCCTCCGTGTGTCAAAGGGAAAAGTCTACCTTTCCTTCAGAGTCCTCAACCCTGTGAGACAAACATGGTGTGGGTGGCTCCATTCAAAGTGTTTCTCAGGATACCGGGGGAAACTTCCCATTCTAAGAGGGACGAAGAGGCTCTGTTTCCTGTCCGGTCAAGTCCATTTCCAGGAACACATCAGAGTCCTTGGTAAAGCGCGTTGTGTGAATGGGCAGAGGAAGAAAGCACTCAGTGCTGGAGAAGGTTAGCTGGCTGACATTGCAGGCACAGTACGCAGCACTCTGTACTTGCACCTTGCCTGTGGCAAATGCATACATACTCTGATGAGGAAGAGACAAGCGGTGCAGGTCCTCTACTGGCTTTCCCACTTATTTGTAGATGACAACAGAGAAGCTTGCCCATGGAACTTGAGACCGGCTTATGTGCAAGTCTACCCAAAATGGAAGAGCCGTTTCCTCTTGCCCCCAGGGACACGTTCCGTACTTTGCCTGGGCAGAGGCTGTGAAGCTTTGTTGATCCAGCTCGTGTGAAACGGATATATAAATTCTGTGAGGAACGAGGATTTCCTTCCCTGCAGCAGCGCCTGTGCTTCCACGTTGCCTTTGGCACACGGCGCTCGAGCGGCGCTCTCAATTAACTGGAAAGAGCCAAATGACAGGAATGTTAATCACGACGCTTGATGCACCACCCTCACCGTTCACATACATCTTCCCCTCAGAGAAATATCCCTGAAGGGTAGTAGATTCCTGGGGGAGAAACAAGTGCCTGCAAACTTAGGGTGAAATGCAGGTTTCACTCTGCCGTCTGAAAAATCTTGCCCTGCACGTGACTGAGATCACGGCGTGTTAGATCCGTACCCAATCGCACATACAATTCCGCTGGTGGGCACAAAGAGCTCCGGCAGAGTTCGAAGTTCCCAGAGCACGTGCATTACTCCTTGTGCCTGCAACAAGCAACGTCGTACACAGCACACTTCGACCTTGACTTCCTTTCAAGGAAAGGCCGCAGGGCAGGGTCATTGAATCGAGAGAGGGAAACACTTGGCTGCATTCCTCAGGTGAGACACAGGTCAAACTGTGCCGGCTGAAAAGCTCAGGTTCCCTTTGGGAAGCTCTTCATTGTATGCGGGACGGGAAGGGCTTTGCTTGCAGGCTGTGCACATTGCCAGGCTAGGACGGAGGAAACACCGCCTATCCCAGCACGCTTGTTAGCACGCATGGGAGAGAACTCACGCCCTGTTTCAGTCCCCTGCCAGCCATACATACACGTCAAGGACAGTGTTCCCAGAGATACCTTCCTGTAAATGGGAGAGAGGAAGTTTGACTGGGCAAAACTCAGCCTTGGCAGGCCGTCTGAACAGCTTACTCCCTTGACGGCTTTGGAGCAGAGAGCATCACGCAGCGTTCCGTGAAGCTCATGGTAGGCTGATTTTAGGGCTCTCGCCGACACTCCTCGGGCTCTAGCACTCTCAACCTCTTCCGGCCCTTACTGGCCTTCTCTGACACACCTCGGCGAGTACAGAGCTTAGGGCGACACATTCCGTTTACGATGGGCAGCAGGAATTCACAGCAGTGTGTCAAGCCCTCCGGCCTTCTCTCCTTCGGCACGCAGAGGTTTTGCACTTCTTGCAAACACCTCAGCGGAGAGCCCAAAGTATTCCTGATCTCTTCAACAATGTAGTGCTGCACTAGATTTCAAATATGTCTTCACTGTGAGATACATTAGAGCGTGTAGTCGTTGCTTCTGAAGGTAAGGAACGCTTCCCTAATGGGCTTTCAGGGTGCAACCTGCTGCGAGTGGCCGTCTGCAAGCCCTTGCGATCACATTCGTCAGCGGCTGTGGTGGCAGTCAAGTTCTGACAGCAAATGGAAATATCAGCTCTCCATGTTTACGAAACGCGCCCCTCCGTGTGTCAAAGGCAAAAGTCTACCTTTCCTTCAGAGTCCTCAACCCTGTGAGACAAACATGGTGTGGGTGGCTCCATTCAAAGTGTTTCGCAGGATACCGGGGGAAACTTCCCATTCTAAGAGGGATGAATAGGCTCTGTTTCCTGTCTGGTCAAGTCCATTTCCAGGAACACATCAGAGTCCTTGGTAAAGCGCGTTGTGTGAATGGGCAGAGGAAGAAAGCACTCAGTGCTGGAGAAGGTTAGCTGGCTGACATTGCAGGCACAGTACACAGCACTCTGTACTTGCACCTTGCCTGTGGCAAATGCATACATACTCTGATGAGGAAGAGACAAGCGGTGCAGGTCCTCTACTGGCTTTCCCACTTATTTGTAGATGACAACAGAGAAGCTTGCCCATGGAACTTGAGACCGGCTTATGTGCAAGTCTACCCAAAATGGAAGAGCCGTTTCCTCCTGCCCTCAGGGACACGTTCCGTACTTTGCCTGGGCAGAGGCTGTGAGGCTTTGTTGATCCAGCTCGTGGGAAACGGATATATAAATTTTGTGAGGAACGAGGATTTCCTTCCCTGCAGCAGCGCCTGTGCTTCCACGTTGCCTTTGGCACACGGTGCTCGAGCGGCGCTCTCAATGAACTGGAAAGAGCCAAATGACAGGAATGTTAATCACCACACTTCATGCACCACCCTCACCGTTCACATACATCTTCCCCTCAGAGAAATATCCCTGAAGGGTAGTCGAGTCTTAGGGGGAGAAACAAGTGCCTGCAAACTTAGGGTGATATGCAGGTTTCACTCTGCCATCTGAAAAATCTTGCCCTGCACGTGACTGAGATCACGGCGTGTTAGATCCGTACCCAATCGCACATACAATTCCGCTGGTGGGCACACAGAGCTCCGGCAGAGCTCGAAGTTCCCAGAGCACGTGCAATACTCCTGGTGCCTGCAACAAGCAATGTCGTACACAGCACACTTGGACCTTGACTTCCTTTCAAGGAAAGGCCGCAGGGCAGGGTCATTGAATCGAGAGAGGGAAACACTTGTCTGCATTCCTCAGGTGAGACACAGGTCAAACTGTGCCGGCTGAAAAGCTCAGGTTCCCTTTGGGAAGCTCTTCGTTGTATGCGGGACGGGAAGGCCTTTGCTTGCAGGCTGTGGCCATTGCCAGGCTAGGACGGAGGAAACACCGCCTATCCCAGCACGCTTGTTAGCACGCATGGGAGAGAACTCACGCCCTGTTTCAGTCCCCTGCCAGCCATACATACACGTCAAGGACAGTGTTCCCAGAGATACCTTCCTGTAAATGGGAGAGAGGAAGTTTGACTGGGCAAAACTCAGCCTTGGCAGGCCGTCTGAGCAGCTTACTCCCTTGACGGCTTTGGAGCAGAGAGCATCACGCAGCGTTCCGTGAAGCTCATGGTAGGCTGATTTTAGGGCTCTCGCCGACACTCCTCGGGCTCTAGCACTCTCAACCTCTTCCGGCCCTTACTGGCCTTCTCTGACACACCTCGGCGAGTACAGAGCTTAGGGCGACACATTCCGTTTACGATGGGCAGCAGGAATTCACAGCAGTGTGTCAAGCCCTCCGGCCTTCTCTCCTTCGGCACGCAGAGGTTTTGCACTTCTTGCAAACACCTCAGCGGAGAGCCCAAAGTATTCCTGATCTCTTCAACAATGTAGTGCTGCACTAGACTTCAACTATGTCTTCGCTGCGAGATACATTAGAGCGTGTAGTCGTTGCTTCTGAAGGTGAGGAACGCTTCCCTAATGGGCTTTCAGGGAGAAACCTGCTGCGAGTGGCCGTCTGCAAGCCCTTGCGATCACATTCGTCAGCGGCTGTGGTGGCAGTCAAGTTCTGACAGCAAATGGAAATATCAGCTCTCCATGTTTACGAAACGCACCCCTCCGTGTGTCAAAGGGAAAAGTCTACCTTTCCTTCAGAGTCCTCAACCCTGTGAGACAAACATGGTGTGGGTGGCTCCATTCAAAGTGTTTCTCAGGATACCGGGGGAAACTTCCCATTCTAAGAGGGACGAAGAGGCTCTGTTTCCTGTCCGGTCAAGTCCATTTCCAGGAACACATCAGAGTCCTTGGTAAAGCGCGTTGTGTGAATGGGCAGAGGAAGAAAGCACTCAGTGCTGGAGAAGGTTAGCTGGCTGACATTGCAGGCACAGTACGCAGCACTCTGTACTTGCACCTTGCCTGTGGCAAATGCATACATACTCTGATGAGGAAGAGACAAGCGGTGCAGGTCCTCTACTGGCTTTCCCACTTATTTGTAGATGACAACAGAGAAGCTTGCCCATGGAACTTGAGACCGGCTTATGTGCAAGTCTACCCAAAATGGAAGAGCCGTTTCCTCTTGCCCCCAGGGACACGTTCCGTACTTTGCCTGGGCAGAGGCTGTGAAGCTTTGTTGATCCAGCTCGTGGGAAACGGATATATAAATTCTGTGAGGAACGAGGATTTCCTTCCCTGCAGCAGCGCCTGTGCTTCCACGTTGCCTTTGGCACACGGTGCTCGAGCGGCGCTCTCAATGAACTGGAAAGAGCCAAATGACAGGAATGTTAATCACCACGCTTCATGCACCACCCTCACCGTTCACATACATCTTCCCCTCAGAGAAATATCCCTGAAGGGTAGTCGAGTCTTAGGGGGAGAAACAAGTGCCCGCAAACTTAGGGTGAAATGCAGGTTTCACTCTGCCATCTGAAAAATCTTGCCCTGCACGTGACTGAGATCACGGCGTGTTAGATCCGTACCCAATCGCACATACAATTCCGCTGGTGGGCACACAGAGCTCCGGCAGAGCTCGAAGTTCCCAGAGCACGTGCAATACTCCTGGTGCCTGCAACAAGCAATGTCGTACACAGCACACTTGGACCTTGACTTCCTTTCAAGGAAAGGCCGCAGGGCAGGGTCATTGAATCGAGAGAGGGAAACACTTGTCTGCATTCCTCAGGTGAGACACAGGTCAAACTGTGCCGGCTGAAAAGCTCAGGTTCCCTTTGGGAAGCTCTTCGTTGTATGCGGGACGGGAAGGCCTTTGCTTGCAGGCTGTGGCCATTGCCAGGCTAGGACGGAGGAAACACCGCCTATCCCAGCACGCTTGTTAGCACGCATGGGAGAGAACTCACGCCCTGTTTCAGTCCCCTGCCAGCCATACATACACGTCAAGGACAGTGTTCCCAGAGATACCTTCCTGTAAATGGGAGAGAGGAAGTTTGACTGGGCAAAACTCAGCCTTGGCAGGCCGTCTGAACAGCTTACTCCCTTGACGGCTTTGGAGCAGAGAGCATCACGCAGCGTTCCGTGAAGCTCATGGTAGGCTGATTTTAGGGCTCTCGCCGACACTCCTCGGGCTCTAGCACTCTCAACCTCTTCCGGCCCTTACTGGCCTTCTCTGACACACCTCGGCGAGTACAGAGCTTAGGGCGACACATTCCGTTTACGATGGGCAGCAGGAATTCACAGCAGTGTGTCAAGCCCTCCGGCCTTCTCTCCTTCGGCACGCAGAGGTTTTGCACTTCTTGCAAACACCTCAGCGGAGAGCCCAAAGTATTCCTGATCTCTTCAACAATGTAGTGCTGCACTAGACTTCAAATATGTCTTCGCTGCGAGATACATTAGAGCGTGTAGTCGTTGCTTCTGAAGGTGAGGAACGCTTCCCTAATGGGCTTTCAGGGAGAAACCTGCTGCGAGTGGCCGTCTGCAAGCCCTTGCGATCACATTCGTCAGCGGCTGTGGTGGCAGTCAAGTTCTGACAGCAAATGGAAATATCAGCTCTCCATGTTTACGAAACGCACCCCTCCGTGTGTCAAAGGGAAAAGTCTACCTTTCCTTCAGAGTCCTCAACCCTGTGAGACAAACATGGTGTGGGTGGCTCCATTCAAAGTGTTTCTCAGGATACCGGGGGAAACTTCCCATTCTAAGAGGGACGAAGAGGCTCTGTTTCCTGTCCGGTCAAGTCCATTTCCAGGAACACATCAGAGTCCTTGGTAAAGCGCGTTGTGTGAATGGGCAGAGGAAGAAAGCACTCAGTGCTGGAGAAGGTTAGCTGGCTGACATTGCAGGCACAGTACGCAGCACTCTGTACTTGCACCTTGCCTGTGGCAAATGCATACATACTCTGATGAGGAAGAGACAAGCGGTGCAGGTCCTCTACTGGCTTTCCCACTTATTTGTAGATGACAACAGAGAAGCTTGCCCATGGAACTTGAGACCGGCTTATGTGCAAGTCTACCCAAAATGGAAGAGCCGTTTCCTCTTGCCCCCAGGGACACGTTCCGTACTTTGCCTGGGCAGAGGCTGTGAAGCTTTGTTGATCCAGCTCGTGGGAAACGGATATATAAATTCTGTGAGGAACGAGGATTTCCTTCCCTGCAGCAGCGCCTGTGCTTCCACGTTGCCTTTGGCACACGGTGCTCGAGCGGCGCTCTCAATGAACTGGAAAGAGCCAAATGACAGGAATGTTAATCACCACGCTTCATGCACCACCCTCACCGTTCACATACATCTTCCCCTCAGAGAAATATCCCTGAAGGGTAGTCGAGTCTTAGGGGGAGAAACAAGTGCCCGCAAACTTAGGGTGAAATGCAGGTTTCACTCTGCCATCTGAAAAATCTTGCCCTGCACGTGACTGAGATCACGGCGTGTTAGATCCGTACCCAATCGCACATACAATTCCGCTGGTGGGCACACAGAGCTCCGGCAGAGCTCGAAGTTCCCAGAGCACGTGCAATACTCCTGGTGCCTGCAACAAGCAATGTCGTACACAGCACACTTGGACCTTGACTTCCTTTCAAGGAAAGGCCGCAGGGCAGGGTCATTGAATCGAGAGAGGGAAACACTTGTCTGCATTCCTCAGGTGAGACACAGGTCAAACTGTGCCGGCTGAAAAGCTCAGGTTCCCTTTGGGAAGCTCTTCGTTGTATGCGGGACGGGAAGGCCTTTGCTTGCAGGCTGTGGCCATTGCCAGGCTAGGACGGAGGAAACACCGCCTATCCCAGCACGCTTGTTAGCACGCATGGGAGAGAACTCACGCCCTGTTTCAGTCCCCTGCCAGCCATACATACACGTCAAGGACAGTGTTCCCAGAGATACCTTCCTGTAAATGGGAGAGAGGAAGTTTGACTGGGCAAAACTCAGCCTTGGCAGGCCGTCTGAACAGCTTACTCCCTTGACGGCTTTGGAGCAGAGAGCATCACGCAGCGTTCCGTGAAGCTCATGGTAGGCTGATTTTAGGGCTCTCGCCGACACTCCTCGGGCTCTAGCACTCTCAACCTCTTCCGGCCCTTACTGGCCTTCTCTGACACACCTCGGCGAGTACAGAGCTTAGGGCGACACATTCCGTTTACGATGGGCAGCAGGAATTCACAGCAGTGTGTCAAGCCCTCCGGCCTTCTCTCCTTCGGCACGCAGAGGTTTTGCACTTCTTGCAAACACCTCAGCGGAGAGCCCAAAGTATTCCTGATCTCTTCAACAATGTAGTGCTGCACTAGACTTCAAATATGTCTTCGCTGCGAGATACATTAGAGCGTGTAGTCGTTGCTTCTGAAGGTGAGGAACGCTTCCCTAATGGGCTTTCAGGGAGAAACCTGCTGCGAGTGGCCGTCTGCAAGCCCTTGCGATCACATTCGTCAGCGGCTGTGGTGGCAGTCAAGTTCTGACAGCAAATGGAAATATCAGCTCTCCATGTTTACGAAACGCACCCCTCCGTGTGTCAAAGGCAAAAGTCTACCTTTCCTTCAGAGTCCTCAACCCTGTGAGACAAACATGGTGTGGGTGGCTCCATTCAAAGTGTTTCGCAGGATACCGGGGGAAACTTCCCATTCTAAGAGGGATGAATAGGCTCTGTTTCCTGTCTGGTCAAGTCCATTTCCAGGAACACATCAGAGTCCTTGGTAAAGCGCGTTGTGTGAATGGGCAGAGGAAGAAAGCACTCAGTGCTGGAGAAGGTTAGCTGGCTGACATTGCAGGCACAGTACACAGCACTCTGTACTTGCACCTTGCCTGTGGCAAATGCATACATACTCTGATGAGGAAGAGACAAGCGGTGCAGGTCCTCTACTGGCTTTCCCACTTATTTGTAGATGACAACAGAGAAGCTTGCCCATGGAACTTGAGACCGGCTTATGTGCAAGTCTACCCAAAATGGAAGAGCCGTTTCCTCCTGCCCTCAGGGACACGTTCCGTACTTTGCCTGGGCAGAGGCTGTGAGGCTTTGTTGATCCAGCTCGTGGGAAACGGATATATAAATTTTGTGAGGAACGAGGATTTCCTTCCCTGCAGCAGCGCCTGTGCTTCCACGTTGCCTTTGGCACACGGTGCTCGAGCGGCGCTCTCAATGAACTGGAAAGAGCCAAATGACAGGAATGTTAATCACCACACTTCATGCACCACCCTCACCGTTCACATACATCTTCCCCTCAGAGAAATATCCCTGAAGGGTAGTCGAGTCTTAGGGGGAGAAACAAGTGCCTGCAAACTTAGGGTGATATGCAGGTTTCACTCTGCCATCTGAAAAATCTTGCCCTGCACGTGACTGAGATCACGGCGTGTTAGATCCGTACCCAATCGCACATACAATTCCGCTGGTGGGCACACAGAGCTCCGGCAGAGCTCGAAGTTCCCAGAGCACGTGCAATACTCCTGGTGCCTGCAACAAGCAATGTCGTACACAGCACACTTGGACCTTGACTTCCTTTCAAGGAAAGGCCGCAGGGCAGGGTCATTGAATCGAGAGAGGGAAACACTTGGCTGCATTCCTCAGGTGAGACACAGGTCAAACTGTGCCGGCTGAAAAGCTCAGGTTCCCTTTGGGAAGCTCTTCATTGTATGCGGGACGGGAAGGGCTTTGCTTGCAGGCTGTGCACATTGCCAGGCTAGGACGGAGGAAACACCGCCTATCCCAGCACGCTTGTTAGCACGCATGGGAGAGAACTCACGCCCTGTTTCAGTCCCCTGCCAGCCATACATACACGTCAAGGACAGTGTTCCCAGAGATACCTTCCTGTAAATGGGAGAGAGGAAGTTTGACTGGGCAAAACTCAGCCTTGGCAGGCCGTCTGAACAGCTTACTCCCTTGACGGCTTTGGAGCAGAGAGCATCACGCAGCGTTCCGTGAAGCTCATGGTAGGCTGATTTTAGGGCTCTCGCCGACACTCCTCGGGCTCTAGCACTCTCAACCTCTTCCGGCCCTTACTGGCCTTCTCTGACACACCTCGGCGAGTACAGAGCTTAGGGCGACACATTCCGTTTACGATGGGCAGCAGGAATTCACAGCAGTGTGTCAAGCCCTCCGGCCTTCTCTCCTTCGGCACGCAGAGGTTTTGCACTTCTTGCAAACACCTCAGCGGAGAGCCCAAAGTATTCCTGATCTCTTCAACAATGTAGTGCTGCACTAGATTTCAAATATGTCTTCACTGTGAGATACATTAGAGCGTGTAGTCGTTGCTTCTGAAGGTAAGGAACGCTTCCCTAATGGGCTTTCAGGGTGCAACCTGCTGCGAGTGGCCGTCTGCAAGCCCTTGCGATCACATTCGTCAGCGGCTGTGGTGGCAGTCAAGTTCTGACAGCAAATGGAAATATCAGCTCTCCATGTTTACGAAACGCGCCCCTCCGTGTGTCAAAGGCAAAAGTCTACCTTTCCTTCAGAGTCCTCAACCCTGTGAGACAAACATGGTGTGGGTGGCTCCATTCAAAGTGTTTCGCAGGATACCGGGGGAAACTTCCCATTCTAAGAGGGATGAATAGGCTCTGTTTCCTGTCTGGTCAAGTCCATTTCCAGGAACACATCAGAGTCCTTGGTAAAGCGCGTTGTGTGAATGGGCAGAGGAAGAAAGCACTCAGTGCTGGAGAAGGTTAGCTGGCTGACATTGCAGGCACAGTACACAGCACTCTGTACTTGCACCTTGCCTGTGGCAAATGCATACATACTCTGATGAGGAAGAGACAAGCGGTGCAGGTCCTCTACTGGCTTTCCCACTTATTTGTAGATGACAACAGAGAAGCTTGCCCATGGAACTTGAGACCGGCTTATGTGCAAGTCTACCCAAAATGGAAGAGCCGTTTCCTCCTGCCCTCAGGGACACGTTCCGTACTTTGCCTGGGCAGAGGCTGTGAGGCTTTGTTGATCCAGCTCGTGGGAAACGGATATATAAATTTTGTGAGGAACGAGGATTTCCTTCCCTGCAGCAGCGCCTGTGCTTCCACGTTGCCTTTGGCACACGGTGCTCGAGCGGCGCTCTCAATGAACTGGAAAGAGCCAAATGACAGGAATGTTAATCACCACACTTCATGCACCACCCTCACCGTTCACATACATCTTCCCCTCAGAGAAATATCCCTGAAGGGTAGTCGAGTCATAGGGGGAGAAACAAGTGCCTGCAAACTTAGGGTGATATGCAGGTTTCACTCTGCCATCTGAAAAATCTTGCCCTGCACGTGACTGAGATCACGGCGTGTTAGATCCGTACCCAATCGCACATACAATTCCGCTGGTGGGCACACAGAGCTCCGGCAGAGCTCGAAGTTCCCAGAGCACGTGCAATACTCCTGGTGCCTGCAACAAGCAATGTCGTACACAGCACACTTGGACCTTGACTTCCTTTCAAGGAAAGGCCGCAGGGCAGGGTCATTGAATCGAGAGAGGGAAACACTTGTCTGCATTCCTCAGGTGAGACACAGGTCAAACTGTGCCGGCTGAAAAGCTCAGGTTCCCTTTGGGAAGCTCTTCGTTGTATGCGGGACGGGAAGGCCTTTGCTTGCAGGCTGTGGCCATTGCCAGGCTAGGACGGAGGAAACACCGCCTATCCCAGCACGCTTGTTAGCACGCATGGGAGAGAACACACGCCCTGTTTCAGTCCCCTGCCAGCCATACATACACGTCAAGGACAGTGTTCCCAGAGATACCTTCCTGTAAATGGGAGAGAGGAAGTTTGACTGGGCAAAACTCAGCCTTGGCAGGCCGTCTGAACAGCTTACTCCCTTGACGGCTTTGGAGCAGACAGCATCACGCAGCGTTCCGTGAAGCTCATGGTAGGCTGATTTTAGGGCTCTCGCCGACACTCCTCGGGCTCTAGCACTCTCAACCTCTTCCGGCCCTTACTGGCCTTCTCTGACACACCTCGGCGAGTACAGAGCTTAGGGCGACACATTCCGTTTACGATGGGCAGCAGGAATTCACAGCAGTGTGTCAAGCCCTCCGGCCTTCTCTCCTTCGGCACGCAGAGGTTTTGCACTTCTTGCAAACACCTCAGCGGAGAGCCCAAAGTATTCCTGATCTCTTCAACAATGTAGTGCTGCACTAGACTTCAAATATGTCTTCGCTGCGAGATACATTAGAGCGTGTAGTCGTTGCTTCTGAAGGTGAGGAACGCTTCCCTAATGGGCTTTCAGGGAGAAACCTGCTGCGAGTGGCCGTCTGCAAGCCCTTGCGATCACATTCGTCAGCGGCTGTGGTGGCAGTCAAGTTCTGACAGCAAATGGAAATATCAGCTCTCCATGTTTACGAAACGCACCCCTCCGTGTGTCAAAGGGAAAAGTCTACCTTTCCTTCAGAGTCCTCAACCCTGTGAGACAAACATGGTGTGGGTGGCTCCATTCAAAGTGTTTCTCAGGATACCGGGGGAAACTTCCCATTCTAAGAGGGACGAAGAGGCTCTGTTTCCTGTCCGGTCAAGTCCATTTCCAGGAACACATCAGAGTCCTTGGTAAAGCGCGTTGTGTGAATGGGCAGAGGAAGAAAGCACTCAGTGCTGGAGAAGGTTAGCTGGCTGACATTGCAGGCACAGTACGCAGCACTCTGTACTTGCACCTTGCCTGTGGCAAATGCATACATACTCTGATGAGGAAGAGACAAGCGGTGCAGGTCCTCTACTGGCTTTCCCACTTATTTGTAGATGACAACAGAGAAGCTTGCCCATGGAACTTGAGACCGGCTTATGTGCAAGTCTACCCAAAATGGAAGAGCCGTTTCCTCTTGCCCCCAGGGACACGTTCCGTACTTTGCCTGGGCAGAGGCTGTGAAGCTTTGTTGATCCAGCTCGTGGGAAACGGATATATAAATTCTGTGAGGAACGAGGATTTCCTTCCCTGCAGCAGCGCCTGTGCTTCCACGTTGCCTTTGGCACACGGTGCTCGAGCGGCGCTCTCAATGAACTGGAAAGAGCCAAATGACAGGAATGTTAATCACCACGCTTCATGCACCACCCTCACCGTTCACATACATCTTCCCCTCAGAGAAATATCCCTGAAGGGTAGTCGAGTCTTAGGGGGAGAAACAAGTGCCCGCAAACTTAGGGTGAAATGCAGGTTTCACTCTGCCATCTGAAAAATCTTGCCCTGCACGTGACTGAGATCACGGCGTGTTAGATCCGTACCCAATCGCACATACAATTCCGCTGGTGGGCACACAGAGCTCCGGCAGAGCTCGAAGTTCCCAGAGCACGTGCAATACTCCTGGTGCCTGCAACAAGCAATGTCGTACACAGCACACTTGGACCTTGACTTCCTTTCAAGGAAAGGCCGCAGGGCAGGGTCATTGAATCGAGAGAGGGAAACACTTGTCTGCATTCCTCAGGTGAGACACAGGTCAAACTGTGCCGGCTGAAAAGCTCAGGTTCCCTTTGGGAAGCTCTTCGTTGTATGCGGGACGGGAAGGCCTTTGCTTGCAGGCTGTGGCCATTGCCAGGCTAGGACGGAGGAAACACCGCCTATCCCAGCACGCTTGTTAGCACGCATGGGAGAGAACTCACGCCCTGTTTCAGTCCCCTGCCAGCCATACATACACGTCAAGGACAGTGTTCCCAGAGATACCTTCCTGTAAATGGGAGAGAGGAAGTTTGACTGGGCAAAACTCAGCCTTGGCAGGCCGTCTGAACAGCTTACTCCCTTGACGGCTTTGGAGCAGAGAGCATCACGCAGCGTTCCGTGAAGCTCATGGTAGGCTGATTTTAGGGCTCTCGCCGACACTCCTCGGGCTCTAGCACTCTCAACCTCTTCCGGCCCTTACTGGCCTTCTCTGACACACCTCGGCGAGTACAGAGCTTAGGGCGACACATTCCGTTTACGATGGGCAGCAGGAATTCACAGCAGTGTGTCAAGCCCTCCGGCCTTCTCTCCTTCGGCACGCAGAGGTTTTGCACTTCTTGCAAACACCTCAGCGGAGAGCCCAAAGTATTCCTGATCTCTTCAACAATGTAGTGCTGCACTAGACTTCAAATATGTCTTCGCTGCGAGATACATTAGAGCGTGTAGTCGTTGCTTCTGAAGGTGAGGAACGCTTCCCTAATGGGCTTTCAGGGAGAAACCTGCTGCGAGTGGCCGTCTGCAAGCCCTTGCGATCACATTCGTCAGCGGCTGTGGTGGCAGTCAAGTTCTGACAGCAAATGGAAATATCAGCTCTCCATGTTTACGAAACGCACCCCTCCGTGTGTCAAAGGGAAAAGTCTACCTTTCCTTCAGAGTCCTCAACCCTGTGAGACAAACATGGTGTGGGTGGCTCCATTCAAAGTGTTTCTCAGGATACCGGGGGAAACTTCCCATTCTAAGAGGGACGAAGAGGCTCTGTTTCCTGTCCGGTCAAGTCCATTTCCAGGAACACATCAGAGTCCTTGGTAAAGCGCGTTGTGTGAATGGGCAGAGGAAGAAAGCACTCAGTGCTGGAGAAGGTTAGCTGGCTGACATTGCAGGCACAGTACGCAGCACTCTGTACTTGCACCTTGCCTGTGGCAAATGCATACATACTCTGATGAGGAAGAGACAAGCGGTGCAGGTCCTCTACTGGCTTTCCCACTTATTTGTAGATGACAACAGAGAAGCTTGCCCATGGAACTTGAGACCGGCTTATGTGCAAGTCTACCCAAAATGGAAGAGCCGTTTCCTCTTGCCCCCAGGGACACGTTCCGTACTTTGCCTGGGCAGAGGCTGTGAAGCTTTGTTGATCCAGCTCGTGGGAAACGGATATATAAATTCTGTGAGGAACGAGGATTTCCTTCCCTGCAGCAGCGCCTGTGCTTCCACGTTGCCTTTGGCACACGGTGCTCGAGCGGCGCTCTCAATGAACTGGAAAGAGCCAAATGACAGGAATGTTAATCACCACGCTTCATGCACCACCCTCACCGTTCACATACATCTTCCCCTCAGAGAAATATCCCTGAAGGGTAGTCGAGTCTTAGGGGGAGAAACAAGTGCCCGCAAACTTAGGGTGAAATGCAGGTTTCACTCTGCCATCTGAAAAATCTTGCCCTGCACGTGACTGAGATCACGGCGTGTTAGATCCGTACCCAATCGCACATACAATTCCGCTGGTGGGCACACAGAGCTCCGGCAGAGCTCGAAGTTCCCAGAGCACGTGCAATACTCCTGGTGCCTGCAACAAGCAATGTCGTACACAGCACACTTGGACCTTGACTTCCTTTCAAGGAAAGGCCGCAGGGCAGGGTCATTGAATCGAGAGAGGGAAACACTTGTCTGCATTCCTCAGGTGAGACACAGGTCAAACTGTGCCGGCTGAAAAGCTCAGGTTCCCTTTGGGAAGCTCTTCGTTGTATGCGGGACGGGAAGGCCTTTGCTTGCAGGCTGTGGCCATTGCCAGGCTAGGACGGAGGAAACACCGCCTATCCCAGCACGCTTGTTAGCACGCATGGGAGAGAACTCACGCCCTGTTTCAGTCCCCTGCCAGCCATACATACACGTCAAGGACAGTGTTCCCAGAGATACCTTCCTGTAAATGGGAGAGAGGAAGTTTGACTGGGCAAAACTCAGCCTTGGCAGGCCGTCTGAACAGCTTACTCCCTTGACGGCTTTGGAGCAGAGAGCATCACGCAGCGTTCCGTGAAGCTCATGGTAGGCTGATTTTAGGGCTCTCGCCGACACTCCTCGGGCTCTAGCACTCTCAACCTCTTCCGGCCCTTACTGGCCTTCTCTGACACACCTCGGCGAGTACAGAGCTTAGGGCGACACATTCCGTTTACGATGGGCAGCAGGAATTCACAGCAGTGTGTCAAGCCCTCCGGCCTTCTCTCCTTCGGCACGCAGAGGTTTTGCACTTCTTGCAAACACCTCAGCGGAGAGCCCAAAGTATTCCTGATCTCTTCAACAATGTAGTGCTGCACTAGACTTCAAATATGTCTTCGCTGCGAGATACATTAGAGCGTGTAGTCGTTGCTTCTGAAGGTGAGGAACGCTTCCCTAATGGGCTTTCAGGGAGAAACCTGCTGCGAGTGGCCGTCTGCAAGCCCTTGCGATCACATTCGTCAGCGGCTGTGGTGGCAGTCAAGTTCTGACAGCAAATGGAAATATCAGCTCTCCATGTTTACGAAACGCACCCCTCCGTGTGTCAAAGGGAAAAGTCTACCTTTCCTTCAGAGTCCTCAACCCTGTGAGACAAACATGGTGTGGGTGGCTCCATTCAAAGTGTTTCTCAGGATACCGGGGGAAACTTCCCATTCTAAGAGGGACGAAGAGGCTCTGTTTCCTGTCCGGTCAAGTCCATTTCCAGGAACACATCAGAGTCCTTGGTAAAGCGCGTTGTGTGAATGGGCAGAGGAAGAAAGCACTCAGTGCTGGAGAAGGTTAGCTGGCTGACATTGCAGGCACAGTACGCAGCACTCTGTACTTGCACCTTGCCTGTGGCAAATGCATACATACTCTGATGAGGAAGAGACAAGCGGTGCAGGTCCTCTACTGGCTTTCCCACTTATTTGTAGATGACAACAGAGAAGCTTGCCCATGGAACTTGAGACCGGCTTATGTGCAAGTCTACCCAAAATGGAAGAGCCGTTTCCTCTTGCCCCCAGGGACACGTTCCGTACTTTGCCTGGGCAGAGGCTGTGAAGCTTTGTTGATCCAGCTCGTGGGAAACGGATATATAAATTCTGTGAGGAACGAGGATTTCCTTCCCTGCAGCAGCGCCTGTGCTTCCACGTTGCCTTTGGCACACGGTGCTCGAGCGGCGCTCTCAATGAACTGGAAAGAGCCAAATGACAGGAATGTTAATCACCACGCTTCATGCACCACCCTCACCGTTCACATACATCTTCCCCTCAGAGAAATATCCCTGAAGGGTAGTCGAGTCTTAGGGGGAGAAACAAGTGCCCGCAAACTTAGGGTGAAATGCAGGTTTCACTCTGCCATCTGAAAAATCTTGCCCTGCACGTGACTGAGATCACGGCGTGTTAGATCCGTACCCAATCGCACATACAATTCCGCTGGTGGGCACACAGAGCTCCGGCAGAGCTCGAAGTTCCCAGAGCACGTGCAATACTCCTGGTGCCTGCAACAAGCAATGTCGTACACAGCACACTTGGACCTTGACTTCCTTTCAAGGAAAGGCCGCAGGGCAGGGTCATTGAATCGAGAGAGGGAAACACTTGTCTGCATTCCTCAGGTGAGACACAGGTCAAACTGTGCCGGCTGAAAAGCTCAGGTTCCCTTTGGGAAGCTCTTCGTTGTATGCGGGACGGGAAGGCCTTTGCTTGCAGGCTGTGGCCATTGCCAGGCTAGGACGGAGGAAACACCGCCTATCCCAGCACGCTTGTTAGCACGCATGGGAGAGAACTCACGCCCTGTTTCAGTCCCCTGCCAGCCATACATACACGTCAAGGACAGTGTTCCCAGAGATACCTTCCTGTAAATGGGAGAGAGGAAGTTTGACTGGGCAAAACTCAGCCTTGGCAGGCCGTCTGAACAGCTTACTCCCTTGACGGCTTTGGAGCAGAGAGCATCACGCAGCGTTCCGTGAAGCTCATGGTAGGCTGATTTTAGGGCTCTCGCCGACACTCCTCGGGCTCTAGCACTCTCAACCTCTTCCGGCCCTTACTGGCCTTCTCTGACACACCTCGGCGAGTACAGAGCTTAGGGCGACACATTCCGTTTACGATGGGCAGCAGGAATTCACAGCAGTGTGTCAAGCCCTCCGGCCTTCTCTCCTTCGGCACGCAGAGGTTTTGCACTTCTTGCAAACACCTCAGCGGAGAGCCCAAAGTATTCCTGATCTCTTCAACAATGTAGTGCTGCACTAGACTTCAAATATGTCTTCGCTGCGAGATACATTAGAGCGTGTAGTCGTTGCTTCTGAAGGTGAGGAACGCTTCCCTAATGGGCTTTCAGGGAGAAACCTGCTGCGAGTGGCCGTCTGCAAGCCCTTGCGATCACATTCGTCAGCGGCTGTGGTGGCAGTCAAGTTCTGACAGCAAATGGAAATATCAGCTCTCCATGTTTACGAAACGCGCCCCTCCGTGTGTCAAAGGCAAAAGTCTACCTTTCCTTCAGAGTCCTCAACCCTGTGAGACAAACATGGTGTGGGTGGCTCCATTCAAAGTGTTTCGCAGGATACCGGGGGAAACTTCCCATTCTAAGAGGGATGAATAGGCTCTGTTTCCTGTCTGGTCAAGTCCATTTCCAGGAACACATCAGAGTCCTTGGTAAAGCGCGTTGTGTGAATGGGCAGAGGAAGAAAGCACTCAGTGCTGGAGAAGGTTAGCTGGCTGACATTGCAGGCACAGTACACAGCACTCTGTACTTGCACCTTGCCTGTGGCAAATGCATACATACTCTGATGAGGAAGAGACAAGCGGTGCAGGTCCTCTACTGGCTTTCCCACTTATTTGTAGATGACAACAGAGAAGCTTGCCCATGGAACTTGAGACCGGCTTATGTGCAAGTCTACCCAAAATGGAAGAGCCGTTTCCTCCTGCCCTCAGGGACACGTTCCGTACTTTGCCTGGGCAGAGGCTGTGAGGCTTTGTTGATCCAGCTCGTGGGAAACGGATATATAAATTTTGTGAGGAACGAGGATTTCCTTCCCTGCAGCAGCGCCTGTGCTTCCACGTTGCCTTTGGCACACGGTGCTCGAGCGGCGCTCTCAATGAACTGGAAAGAGCCAAATGACAGGAATGTTAATCACCACACTTCATGCACCACCCTCACCGTTCACATACATCTTCCCCTCAGAGAAATATCCCTGAAGGGTAGTCGAGTCTTAGGGGGAGAAACAAGTGCCTGCAAACTTAGGGTGATATGCAGGTTTCACTCTGCCATCTGAAAAATCTTGCCCTGCACGTGACTGAGATCACGGCGTGTTAGATCCGTACCCAATCGCACATACAATTCCGCTGGTGGGCACACAGAGCTCCGGCAGAGCTCGAAGTTCCCAGAGCACGTGCAATACTCCTGGTGCCTGCAACAAGCAATGTCGTACACAGCACACTTGGACCTTGACTTCCTTTCAAGGAAAGGCCGCAGGGCAGGGTCATTGAATCGAGAGAGGGAAACACTTGTCTGCATTCCTCAGGTGAGACACAGGTCAAACTGTGCCGGCTGAAAAGCTCAGGTTCCCTTTGGGAAGCTCTTCGTTGTATGCGGGACGGGAAGGCCTTTGCTTGCAGGCTGTGGCCATTGCCAGGCTAGGACGGAGGAAACACCGCCTATCCCAGCACGCTTGTTAGCACGCATGGGAGAGAACTCACGCCCTGTTTCAGTCCCCTGCCAGCCATACATACACGTCAAGGACAGTGTTCCCAGAGATACCTTCCTGTAAATGGGAGAGAGGAAGTTTGACTGGGCAAAACTCAGCCTTGGCAGGCCGTCTGAACAGCTTACTCCCTTGACGGCTTTGGAGCAGACAGCATCACGCAGCGTTCCGTGAAGCTCATGGTAGGCTGATTTTAGGGCTCTCGCCGACACTCCTCGGGCTCTAGCACTCTCAACCTCTTCCGGCCCTTACTGGCCTTCTCTGACACACCTCGGCGAGTACAGAGCTTAGGGCGACACATTCCGTTTACGATGGGCAGCAGGAATTCACAGCAGTGTGTCAAGCCCTCCGGCCTTCTCTCCTTCGGCACGCAGAGGTTTTGCACTTCTTGCAAACACCTCAGCGGAGAGCCCAAAGTATTCCTGATCTCTTCAACAATGTAGTGCTGCACTAGACTTCAAATATGTCTTCGCTGCGAGATACATTAGAGCGTGTAGTCGTTGCTTCTGAAGGTGAGGAACGCTTCCCTAATGGGCTTTCAGGGAGAAACCTGCTGCGAGTGGCCGTCTGCAAGCCCTTGCGATCACATTCGTCAGCGGCTGTGGTGGCAGTCAAGTTCTGACAGCAAATGGAAATATCAGCTCTCCATGTTTATGAAACGCACCCCTCCGTGTGTCAAAGGGAAAAGTCTACCTTTCCTTCAGAGTCCTCAACCCTGTGAGACAAACATGGTGTGGGTGGCTCCATTCAAAGTGTTTCTCAGGATACCGGGGGAAACTTCCCATTCTAAGAGGGACGAAGAGGCTCTGTTTCCTGTCCGGTCAAGTCCATTTCCAGGAACACATCAGAGTCCTTGGTAAAGCGCGTTGTGTGAATGGGCAGAGGAAGAAAGCACTCAGTGCTGGAGAAGGTTAGCTGGCTGACATTGCAGGCACAGTACGCAGCACTCTGTACTTGCACCTTGCCTGTGGCAAATGCATACATACTCTGATGAGGAAGAGACAAGCGGTGCAGGTCCTCTACTGGCTTTCCCACTTATTTGTAGATGACAACAGAGAAGCTTGCCCATGGAACTTGAGACCGGCTTATGTGCAAGTCTACCCAAAATGGAAGAGCCGTTTCCTCTTGCCCCCAGGGACACGTTCCGTACTTTGCCTGGGCAGAGGCTGTGAAGCTTTGTTGATCCAGCTCGTGGGAAACGGATATATAAATTCTGTGAGGAACGAGGATTTCCTTCCCTGCAGCAGCGCCTGTGCTTCCACGTTGCCTTTGGCACACGGTGCTCGAGCGGCGCTCTCAATGAACTGGAAAGAGCCAAATGACAGGAATGTTAATCACCACGCTTCATGCACCACCCTCACCGTTCACATACATCTTCCCCTCAGAGAAATATCCCTGAAGGGTAGTCGAGTCTTAGGGGGAGAAACAAGTGCCCGCAAACTTAGGGTGAAATGCAGGTTTCACTCTGCCATCTGAACAATCTTGCCCTGCACGTGACTGAGATCACGGCGTGTTAGATCCGTACCCAATCGCACATACAATTCCGCTGGTGGGCACACAGAGCTCCGGCAGAGCTCGAAGTTCCCAGAGCACGTGCAATACTCCTGGTGCCTGCAACAAGCAATGTCGTACACAGCACACTTGGACCTTGACTTCCTTTCAAGGAAAGGCCGCAGGGCAGGGTCATTGAATCGAGAGAGGGAAACACTTGTCTGCATTCCTCAGGTGAGACACAGGTCAAACTGTGCCGGCTGAAAAGCTCAGGTTCCCTTTGGGAAGCTCTTCGTTGTATGCGGGACGGGAAGGCCTTTGCTTGCAGGCTGTGGCCATTGCCAGGCTAGGACGGAGGAAACACCGCCTATCCCAGCACGCTTGTTAGCACGCATGGGAGAGAACTCACGCCCTGTTTCAGTCCCCTGCCAGCCATACATACACGTCAAGGACAGTGTTCCCAGAGATACCTTCCTGTAAATGGGAGAGAGGAAGTTTGACTGGGCAAAACTCAGCCTTGGCAGGCCGTCTGAACAGCTTACTCCCTTGACGGCTTTGGAGCAGACAGCATCACGCAGCGTTCCGTGAAGCTCATGGTAGGCTGATTTTAGGGCTCTCGCCGACACTCCTCGGGCTCTAGCACTCTCAACCTCTTCCGGCCCTTACTGGCCTTCTCTGACACACCTCGGCGAGTACAGAGCTTAGGGCGACACATTCCGTTTACGATGGGCAGCAGGAATTCACAGCAGTGTGTCAAGCCCTCCGGCCTTCTCTCCTTCGGCACGCAGAGGTTTTGCACTTCTTGCAAACACCTCAGCGGAGAGCCCAAAGTATTCCTGATCTCTTCAACAATGTAGTGCTGCACTAGACTTCAAATATGTCTTCGCTGCGAGATACATTAGAGCGTGTAGTCGTTGCTTCTGAAGGTGAGGAACGCTTCCCTAATGGGCTTTCAGGGAGAAACCTGCTGCGAGTGGCCGTCTGCAAGCCCTTGCGATCACATTCGTCAGCGGCTGTGGTGGCAGTCAAGTTCTGACAGCAAATGGAAATATCAGCTCTCCATGTTTACGAAACGCACCCCTCCGTGTGTCAAAGGGAAAAGTCTACCTTTCCTTCAGAGTCCTCAACCCTGTGAGACAAACATGGTGTGGGTGGCTCCATTCAAAGTGTTTCTCAGGATACCGGGGGAAACTTCCCATTCTAAGAGGGACGAAGAGGCTCTGTTTCCTGTCCGGTCAAGTCCATTTCCAGGAACACATCAGAGTCCTTGGTAAAGCGCGTTGTGTGAATGGGCAGAGGAAGAAAGCACTCAGTGCTGGAGAAGGTTAGCTGGCTGACATTGCAGGCACAGTACGCAGCACTCTGTACTTGCACCTTGCCTGTGGCAAATGCATACATACTCTGATGAGGAAGAGACAAGCGGTGCAGGTCCTCTACTGGCTTTCCCACTTATTTGTAGATGACAACAGAGAAGCTTGCCCATGGAACTTGAGACCGGCTTATGTGCAAGTCTACCCAAAATGGAAGAGCCGTTTCCTCTTGCCCCCAGGGACACGTTCCGTACTTTGCCTGGGCAGAGGCTGTGAAGCTTTGTTGATCCAGCTCGTGGGAAACGGATATATAAATTCTGTGAGGAACGAGGATTTCCTTCCCTGCAGCAGCGCCTGTGCTTCCACGTTGCCTTTGGCACACGGTGCTCGAGCGGCGCTCTCAATGAACTGGAAAGAGCCAAATGACAGGAATGTTAATCACCACGCTTCATGCACCACCCTCACCGTTCACATACATCTTCCCCTCAGAGAAATATCCCTGAAGGGTAGTCGAGTCTTAGGGGGAGAAACAAGTGCCCGCAAACTTAGGGTGAAATGCAGGTTTCACTCTGCCATCTGAAAAATCTTGCCCTGCACGTGACTGAGATCACGGCGTGTTAGATCCGTACCCAATCGCACATACAATTCCGCTGGTGGGCACACAGAGCTCCGGCAGAGCTCGAAGTTCCCAGAGCACGTGCAATACTCCTGGTGCCTGCAACAAGCAATGTCGTACACAGCACACTTGGACCTTGACTTCCTTTCAAGGAAAGGCCGCAGGGCAGGGTCATTGAATCGAGAGAGGGAAACACTTGTCTGCATTCCTCAGGTGAGACACAGGTCAAACTGTGCCGGCTGAAAAGCTCAGGTTCCCTTTGGGAAGCTCTTCGTTGTATGCGGGACGGGAAGGCCTTTGCTTGCAGGCTGTGGCCATTGCCAGGCTAGGACGGAGGAAACACCGCCTATCCCAGCACGCTTGTTAGCACGCATGGGAGAGAACTCACGCCCTGTTTCAGTCCCCTGCCAGCCATACATACACGTCAAGGACAGTGTTCCCAGAGATACCTTCCTGTAAATGGGAGAGAGGAAGTTTGACTGGGCAAAACTCAGCCTTGGCAGGCCGTCTGAACAGCTTACTCCCTTGACGGCTTTGGAGCAGAGAGCATCACGCAGCGTGCCGTGAAGCTCATGGTAGGCTGATTTTAGGGCTCTCGCCGACACTCCTCGGGCTCTAGCACTCTCAACCTCTTCCGGCCCTTACTGGCCTTCTCTGACACACCTCGGCGAGTACAGAGCTTAGGGCGACACATTCCGTTTACGATGGGCAGCAGGAATTCACAGCAGTGTGTCAAGCCCTCCGGCCTTCTCTCCTTCGGCACGCAGAGGTTTTGCACTTCTTGCAAACACCTCAGCGGAGAGCCCAAAGTATTCCTGATCTCTTCAACAATGTAGTGCTGCACTAGACTTCAAATATGTCTTCGCTGCGAGATACATTAGAGCGTGTAGTCGTTGCTTCTGAAGGTGAGGAACGCTTCCCTAATGGGCTTTCAGGGAGAAACCTGCTGCGAGTGGCCGTCTGCAAGCCCTTGCGATCACATTCGTCAGCGGCTGTGGTGGCAGTCAAGTTCTGACAGCAAATGGAAATATCAGCTCTCCATGTTTACGAAACGCACCCCTCCGTGTGTCAAAGGGAAAAGTCTACCTTTCCTTCAGAGTCCTCAACCCTGTGAGACAAACATGGTGTGGGTGGCTCCATTCAAAGTGTTTCTCAGGATACCGGGGGAAACTTCCCATTCTAAGAGGGACGAAGAGGCTCTGTTTCCTGTCCGGTCAAGTCCATTTCCAGGAACACATCAGAGTCCTTGGTAAAGCGCGTTGTGTGAATGGGCAGAGGAAGAAAGCACTCAGTGCTGGAGAAGGTTAGCTGGCTGACATTGCAGGCACAGTACGCAGCACTCTGTACTTGCACCTTGCCTGTGGCAAATGCATACATACTCTGATGAGGAAGAGACAAGCGGTGCAGGTCCTCTACTGGCTTTCCCACTTATTTGTAGATGACAACAGAGAAGCTTGCCCATGGAACTTGAGACCGGCTTATGTGCAAGTCTACCCAAAATGGAAGAGCCGTTTCCTCTTGCCCCCAGGGACACGTTCCGTACTTTGCCTGGGCAGAGGCTGTGAAGCTTTGTTGATCCAGCTCGTGGGAAACGGATATATAAATTCTGTGAGGAACGAGGATTTCCTTCCCTGCAGCAGCGCCTGTGCTTCCACGTTGCCTTTGGCACACGGTGCTCGAGCGGCGCTCTCAATGAACTGGAAAGAGCCAAATGACAGGAATGTTAATCACCACGCTTCATGCACCACCCTCACCGTTCACATACATCTTCCCCTCAGAGAAATATCCCTGAAGGGTAGTCGAGTCTTAGGGGGAGAAACAAGTGCCCGCAAACTTAGGGTGAAATGCAGGTTTCACTCTGCCATCTGAAAAATCTTGCCCTGCACGTGACTGAGATCACGGCGTGTTAGATCCGTACCCAATCGCACATACAATTCCGCTGGTGGGCACACAGAGCTCCGGCAGAGCTCGAAGTTCCCAGAGCACGTGCAATACTCCTGGTGCCTGCAACAAGCAATGTCGTACACAGCACACTTGGACCTTGACTTCCTTTCAAGGAAAGGCCGCAGGGCAGGGTCATTGAATCGAGAGAGGGAAACACTTGTCTGCATTCCTCAGGTGAGACACAGGTCAAACTGTGCCGGCTGAAAAGCTCAGGTTCCCTTTGGGAAGCTCTTCGTTGTATGCGGGACGGGAAGGCCTTTGCTTGCAGGCTGTGGCCATTGCCAGGCTAGGACGGAGGAAACACCGCCTATCCCAGCACGCTTGTTAGCACGCATGGGAGAGAACTCACGCCCTGTTTCAGTCCCCTGCCAGCCATACATACACGTCAAGGACAGTGTTCCCAGAGATACCTTCCTGTAAATGGGAGAGAGGAAGTTTGACTGGGCAAAACTCAGCCTTGGCAGGCCGTCTGAACAGCTTACTCCCTTGACGGCTTTGGAGCAGAGAGCATCACGCAGCGTTCCGTGAAGCTCATGGTAGGCTGATTTTAGGGCTCTCGCCGACACTCCTCGGGCTCTAGCACTCTCAACCTCTTCCGGCCCTTACTGGCCTTCTCTGACACACCTCGGCGAGTACAGAGCTTAGGGCGACACATTCCGTTTACGATGGGCAGCAGGAATTCACAGCAGTGTGTCAAGCCCTCCGGCCTTCTCTCCTTCGGCACGCAGAGGTTTTGCACTTCTTGCAAACACCTCAGCGGAGAGCCCAAAGTATTCCTGATCTCTTCAACAATGTAGTGCTGCACTAGACTTCAAATATGTCTTCGCTGCGAGATACATTAGAGCGTGTAGTCGTTGCTTCTGAAGGTGAGGAACGCTTCCCTAATGGGCTTTCAGGGAGAAACCTGCTGCGAGTGGCCGTCTGCAAGCCCTTGCGATCACATTCGTCAGCGGCTGTGGTGGCAGTCAAGTTCTGACAGCAAATGGAAATATCAGCTCTCCATGTTTACGAAACGCACCCCTCCGTGTGTCAAAGGGAAAAGTCTACCTTTCCTTCAGAGTCCTCAACCCTGTGAGACAAACATGGTGTGGGTGGCTCCATTCAAAGTGTTTCTCAGGATACCGGGGGAAACTTCCCATTCTAAGAGGGACGAAGAGGCTCTGTTTCCTGTCCGGTCAAGTCCATTTCCAGGAACACATCAGAGTCCTTGGTAAAGCGCGTTGTGTGAATGGGCAGAGGAAGAAAGCACTCAGTGCTGGAGAAGGTTAGCTGGCTGACATTGCAGGCACAGTACGCAGCACTCTGTACTTGCACCTTGCCTGTGGCAAATGCATACATACTCTGATGAGGAAGAGACAAGCGGTGCAGGTCCTCTACTGGCTTTCCCACTTATTTGTAGATGACAACAGAGAAGCTTGCCCATGGAACTTGAGACCGGCTTATGTGCAAGTCTACCCAAAATGGAAGAGCCGTTTCCTCTTGCCCCCAGGGACACGTTCCGTACTTTGCCTGGGCAGAGGCTGTGAAGCTTTGTTGATCCAGCTCGTGGGAAACGGATATATAAATTCTGTGAGGAACGAGGATTTCCTTCCCTGCAGCAGCGCCTGTGCTTCCACGTTGCCTTTGGCACACGGTGCTCGAGCGGCGCTCTCAATGAACTGGAAAGAGCCAAATGACAGGAATGTTAATCACCACGCTTCATGCACCACCCTCACCGTTCACATACATCTTCCCCTCAGAGAAATATCCCTGAAGGGTAGTCGAGTCTTAGGGGGAGAAACAAGTGCCCGCAAACTTAGGGTGAAATGCAGGTTTCACTCTGCCATCTGAAAAATCTTGCCCTGCACGTGACTGAGATCACGGCGTGTTAGATCCGTACCCAATCGCACATACAATTCCGCTGGTGGGCACACAGAGCTCCGGCAGAGCTCGAAGTTCCCAGAGCACGTGCAATACTCCTGGTGCCTGCAACAAGCAATGTCGTACACAGCACACTTGGACCTTGACTTCCTTTCAAGGAAAGGCCGCAGGGCAGGGTCATTGAATCGAGAGAGGGAAACACTTGTCTGCATTCCTCAGGTGAGACACAGGTCAAACTGTGCCGGCTGAAAAGCTCAGGTTCCCTTTGGGAAGCTCTTCGTTGTATGCGGGACGGGAAGGCCTTTGCTTGCAGGCTGTGGCCATTGCCAGGCTAGGACGGAGGAAACACCGCCTATCCCAGCACGCTTGTTAGCACGCATGGGAGAGAACTCACGCCCTGTTTCAGTCCCCTGCCAGCCATACATACACGTCAAGGACAGTGTTCCCAGAGATACCTTCCTGTAAATGGGAGAGAGGAAGTTTGACTGGGCAAAACTCAGCCTTGGCAGGCCGTCTGAACAGCTTACTCCCTTGACGGCTTTGGAGCAGAGAGCATCACGCAGCGTTCCGTGAAGCTCATGGTAGGCTGATTTTAGGGCTCTCGCCGACACTCCTCGGGCTCTAGCACTCTCAACCTCTTCCGGCCCTTACTGGCCTTCTCTGACACACCTCGGCGAGTACAGAGCTTAGGGCGACACATTCCGTTTACGATGGGCAGCAGGAATTCACAGCAGTGTGTCAAGCCCTCAGGCCTTCTCTCCTTCGGCACGCAGAGGTTTTGCACTTCTTGCAAACACCTCAGCGGAGAGCCCAAAGTATTCCTGATCTCTTCAACAATGTAGTGCTGCACTAGACTTCAAATATGTCTTCGCTGCGAGATACATTAGAGCGTGTAGTCGTTGCTTCTGAAGGTGAGGAACGCTTCCCTAATGGGCTTTCAGGGAGAAACCTGCTGCGAGTGGCCGTCTGCAAGCCCTTGCGATCACATTCGTCAGCGGCTGTGGTGGCAGTCAAGTTCTGACAGCAAATGGAAATATCAGCTCTCCATGTTTATGAAACGCACCCCTCCGTGTGTCAAAGGGAAAAGTCTACCTTTCCTTCAGAGTCCTCAACCCTGTGAGACAAACATGGTGTGGGTGGCTCCATTCAAAGTGTTTCTCAGGATACCGGGGGAAACTTCCCATTCTAAGAGGGACGAAGAGGCTCTGTTTCCTGTCCGGTCAAGTCCATTTCCAGGAACACATCAGAGTCCTTGGTAAAGCGCGTTGTGTGAATGGGCAGAGGAAGAAAGCACTCAGTGCTGGAGAAGGTTAGCTGGCTGACATTGCAGGCACAGTACGCAGCACTCTGTACTTGCACCTTGCCTGTGGCAAATGCATACATACTCTGATGAGGAAGAGACAAGCGGTGCAGGTCCTCTACTGGCTTTCCCACTTATTTGTAGATGACAACAGAGAAGCTTGCCCATGGAACTTGAGACCGGCTTATGTGCAAGTCTACCCAAAATGGAAGAGCCGTTTCCTCTTGCCCCCAGGGACACGTTCCGTACTTTGCCTGGGCAGAGGCTGTGAAGCTTTGTTGATCCAGCTCGTGGGAAACGGATATATAAATTCTGTGAGGAACGAGGATTTCCTTCCCTGCAGCAGCGCCTGTGCTTCCACGTTGCCTTTGGCACACGGTGCTCGAGCGGCGCTCTCAATGAACTGGAAAGAGCCAAATGACAGGAATGTTAATCACCACGCTTCATGCACCACCCTCACCGTTCACATACATCTTCCCCTCAGAGAAATATCCCTGAAGGGTAGTCGAGTCTTAGGGGGAGAAACAAGTGCCCGCAAACTTAGGGTGAAATGCAGGTTTCACTCTGCCATCTGAAAAATCTTGCCCTGCACGTGACTGAGATCACGGCGTGTTAGATCCGTACC
Source organism: Eubalaena glacialis (assembly GCF_028564815.1). Taxonomy (NCBI): domain Eukaryota; kingdom Metazoa; phylum Chordata; class Mammalia; order Artiodactyla; family Balaenidae; genus Eubalaena; species Eubalaena glacialis. The sequence goes on along the minus strand of NC_083734.1, from coordinate 33,642,964 downwards.
CAATCGCACATACAATTCCGCTGGTGGGCACACAGAGCTCCGGCAGAGCTCGAAGTTCCCAGAGCACGTGCAATACTCCTGGTGCCTGCAACAAGCAATGTCGTACACAGCACACTTGGACCTTGACTTCCTTTCAAGGAAAGGCCGCAGGGCAGGGTCATTGAATCGAGAGAGGGAAACACTTGTCTGCATTCCTCAGGTGAGACACAGGTCAAACTGTGCCGGCTGAAAAGCTCAGGTTCCCTTTGGGAAGCTCTTCGTTGTATGCGGGACGGGAAGGCCTTTGCTTGCAGGCTGTGGCCATTGCCAGGCTAGGACGGAGGAAACACCGCCTATCCCAGCACGCTTGTTAGCACGCATGGGAGAGAACTCACGCCCTGTTTCAGTCCCCTGCCAGCCATACATACACGTCAAGGACAGTGTTCCCAGAGATACCTTCCTGTAAATGGGAGAGAGGAAGTTTGACTGGGCAAAACTCAGCCTTGGCAGGCCGTCTGAACAGCTTACTCCCTTGACGGATTTGGAGCAGAGAGCATCACGCAGCGTTCCGTGAAGCTCATGGTAGGCTGATTTTAGGGCTCTCGCCGACACTCCTCGGGCTCTAGCACTCTCAACCTCTTCCGGCCCTTACTGGCCTTCTCTGACACACCTCGGCGAGTACAGAGCTTAGGGCGACACATTCCGTTTACGATGGGCAGCAGGAATTCACAGCAGTGTGTCAAGCCCTCCGGCCTTCTCTCCTTCGGCACGCAGAGGTTTTGCACTTCTTGCAAACACCTCAGCGGAGAGCCCAAAGTATTCCTGATCTCTTCAACAATGTAGTGCTGCACTAGACTTCAACTATGTCTTCGCTGCGAGATACATTAGAGCGTGTAGTCGTTGCTTCTGACGGTGAGGAACGCTTCCCTAATGGGCTTTCAGGGTGAAACCTGCTGCGAGTGGCCGTCTGCAAGCCCTTGCGATCACATTCGTCAGCGGCTGTGGTGGCAGTCAAGTTCTGACAGCAAATGGAAATATCAGCTCTCCATGTTTACGAAACGCACCCCTCCGTGTGTCAAAGGGAAAAGTCTACCTTTCCTTCAGAGTCCTCAACCCTGTGAGACAAACATGGTGTGGGTGGCTCCATTCAAAGTGTTTCTCAGGATACCGGGGGAAACTTCCCATTCTAAGAGGGACGAATAGGCTCTGTTTCCTGTCCGGTCAAGTCCATTTCCAGGAACACATCAGAGTCCTTGGTAAAGCGCGTTGTGTGAATGGGCAGAGGAAGAAAGCACTCAGTGCTGGAGAAGGTTAGCTGGCTGTCATTGCAGGCACAGTACGCAGCACTCTGTACTTTCACCTTGCCTGTGGCAAATGCATACATACTCTGATGAGGAAGAGACAAGCGGTGCAGGTCCTCTACTGGCTTTCCCACTTATTTGTAGATGACAACAGAGAAGCTTGCCCATGGAACTTGAGACCGGCTTATGTGCAAGTCTACCCAAAATGGAAGAGCCGTTTCCTCCTGCCCCCAGGGACACGTTCCGTACTTTGCCTGGGCAGAGGCTGTGAAGCTTTGTTGATCCAGCTCGTGGGAAACGGATATATAAATTCTGTGAGGAACGAGGATTTCCTTCCCTGCAGCAGCGCCTGTGCTTCCACGTTGCCTTTGGCACACGGCGCTCGAGCGGCGCTCTCAATTAACTGGAAAGAGCCAAATGACAGGAATGTTAATCACGACGCTTGATGCACCACCCTCACCGTTCACATACATCTTCCCCTCAGAGAAATATCCCTGAAGGGTAGTAGATTCCTGGGGGAGAAACAAGTGCCTGCAAACTTAGGGTGAAATGCAGGTTTCACTCTGCCGTCTGAAAAATCTTGCCCTGCACGTGACTGAGATCACGGCGTGTTAGATCCGTACCCAATCGCACATACAATTCCGCTGGTGGGCACACAGAGCTCCGGCAGAGTTCGAAGTTCCCAGAGCACGTGCATTACTCCTTGTGCCTGCAACAAGCAACGTCGTACACAGCACACTTCGACCTTGACTTCCTTTCAAGGAAAGGCCGCAGGGCAGGGTCATTGAATCGAGAGAGGGAAACACTTGGCTGCATTCCTCAGGTGAGACACAGGTCAAACTGTGCCGCCTGAAAAGCTCAGGTTCCCTTTGGGAAGCTCTTCGTTGTATGCGGGACGGGAAGGCCTTTGCTTGCAGGCTGTGCACATTGCCAGGCTAGGACGGAGGAAACACCGCCTATCCCAGCACGCTTGTTAGCACGCATGGGAGAGAACTCACGCCCTGTTTCAGTCCCCTGCCAGCCATACATACACGTCAAGGACAGTGTTCCCAGAGATACCTTCCTGTAAATGGGAGAGAGGAAGTTTGACTGGGCAAAACTCAGCCTTGGCAGGCCGTCTGAACAGCTTACTCCCTTGATGGCTTTGGAGCAGAGAGCATCACGCAGCGTTCCGTGAAGCTCATGGTAGGCTGATTTTAGGGCTCTCGCCGACACTCCTCGGGCTCTAGCACTCTCAACCTCTTCCAGCCCTTACTGGCCTTCTCTGACACACCTCGGCGAGTACAGAGCTTAGGACGACACATTCCGTTTACGATGGGCAGCAGGAATTCACAGCAGTGTGTCAAGCCCTCCGGCCTTCTCTCCTTCGGCACGCAGAGGTTTTGCACTTCTTGCAAACACCTCAGCGGAGAGCCCAAAGTATTCCTGATCTCTTCAACAATGTAGTGCTGCACTAGACTTCAAATATGTCTTCGCTGCGAGATACATTAGAGCGTGTAGTCGTTGCTTCTGAAGGTGAGGAACGCTTCCCTAATGGGCTTTCAGGGAGAAACCTGCTGCGAGTGGCCGTCTGCAAGCCCTTGCGATCACATTCGTCAGCGGCTGTGGTGGCAGTCAAGTTCTGACAGCAAATGGAAATATCAGCTCTCCATGTTTACGAAACGCGCCCCTCCGTGTGTCAAAGGCAAAAGTCTACCTTTCCTTCAGAGTCCTCAACCCTGTGAGACAAACATGGTGTGGGTGGCTCCATTCAAAGTGTTTCGCAGGATACCGGGGGAAACTTCCCATTCTAAGAGGGATGAATAGGCTCTGTTTCCTGTCTGGTCAAGTCCATTTCCAGGAACACATCAGAGTCCTTGGTAAAGCGCGTTGTGTGAATGGGCAGAGGAAGAAAGCACTCAGTGCTGGAGAAGGTTAGCTGGCTGACATTGCAGGCACAGTACACAGCACTCTGTACTTGCACCTTGCCTGTGGCAAATGCATACATACTCTGATGAGGAAGAGACAAGCGGTGCAGGTCCTCTACTGGCTTTCCCACTTATTTGTAGATGACAACAGAGAAGCTTGCCCATGGAACTTGAGACCGGCTTATGTGCAAGTCTACCCAAAATGGAAGAGCCGTTTCCTCTTGCCCCCAGGGACACGTTCCGTACTTTGCCTGGGCAGAGGCTGTGAAGCTTTGTTGATCCAGCTCGTGGGAAACGGATATATAAATTCTGTGAGGAACGAGGATTTCCTTCCCTGCAGCAGCGCCTGTGCTTCCACGTTGCCTTTGGCACACGGTGCTCGAGCGGCGCTCTCAATGAACTGGAAAGAGCCAAATGACAGGAATGTTAATCACCACACTTCATGCACCACCCTCACCGTTCACATACATCTTCCCCTCAGAGAAATATCCCTGAAGGGTAGTCGAGTCTTAGGGGGAGAAACAAGTGCCTGCAAACTTAGGGTGATATGCAGGTTTCACTCTGCCATCTGAAAAATCTTGCCCTGCACGTGACTGAGATCACGGCGTGTTAGATCCGTACCCAATCGCACATACAATTCCGCTGGTGGGCACACAGAGCTCCGGCAGAGCTCGAAGTTCCCAGAGCACGTGCAATACTCCTGGTGCCTGCAACAAGCAATGTCGTACACAGCACACTTCGACCTTGACTTCCTTTCAAGGAAAGGCCGCAGGGCAGGGTCATTGAATCGAGAGAGGGAAACACTTGTCTGCATTCCTCAGGTGAGACACAGGTCAAACTGTGCCGGCTGAAAAGCTCAGGTTCCCTTTGGGAAGCTCTTCGTTGTATGCGGGACGGGAAGGCCTTTGCTTGCAGGCTGTGGCCATTGCCAGGCTAGGACGGAGGAAACACCGCCTATCCCAGCACGCTTGTTAGCACGCATGGGAGAGAACTCACGCCCTGTTTCAGTCCCCTGCCAGCCATACATACACGTCAAGGACAGTGTTCCCAGAGATACCTTCCTGTAAATGGGAGAGAGGAAGTTTGACTGGGCAAAACTCAGCCTTGGCAGGCCGTCTGAACAGCTTACTCCCTTGACGGCTTTGGAGCAGAGAGCATCACGCAGCGTTCCGTGAAGCTCATGGTAGGCTGATTTTAGGGCTCTCGCCGACACTCCTCGGGCTCTAGCCCTCTCAACCTCTTCCGGCCCTTACTGGCCTTCTCTGACACACCTCGGCGAGTACAGAGCTTAGGGCGACACATTCCGTTTACGATGGGCAGCAGGAATTCACAGCAGTGTGTCAAGCCCTCCGGCCTTCTCTCCTTCGGCACGCAGAGGTTTTGCACTTCTTGCAAACACCTCAGCGGAGAGCCCAAAGTATTCCTGATCTCTTCAACAATGTAGTGCTGCACTAGACTTCAACTATGTCTTCGCTGCGAGATACATTAGAGCGTGTAGTCGTTGCTTCTGAAGGTGAGGAACGCTTCCCTAATGGGCTTTCAGGGTGAAACCTGCTGCGAGTGGCCGTCTGCAAGCCCTTGCGATCACATTCGTCAGCGGCTGTGGTGGCAGTCAAGTTCTGACAGCAAATGGAAATATCAGCTCTCCATGTTTACGAAACGCGCCCCTCCGTGTGTCAAAGGCAAAAGTCTACCTTTCCTTCAGAGTCCTCAACCCTGTGAGACAAACATGGTGTGGGTGGCTCCATTCAAAGTGTTTCGCAGGATACCGGGGGAAACTTCCCATTCTAAGAGGGATGAATAGGCTCTGTTTCCTGTCTGGTCAAGTCCATTTCCAGGAACACATCAGAGTCCTTGGTAAAGCGCGTTGTGTGAATGGGCAGAGGAAGAAAGCACTCAGTGCTGGAGAAGGTTAGCTGGCTGACATTGCAGGCACAGTACACAGCACTCTGTACTTGCACCTTGCCTGTGGCAAATGCATACATACTCTGATGAGGAAGAGACAAGCGGTGCAGGTCCTCTACTGGCTTTCCCACTTATTTGTAGATGACAACAGAGAAGCTTGCCCATGGAACTTGAGACCGGCTTATGTGCAAGTCTACCCAAAATGGAAGAGCCGTTTCCTCCTGCCCTCAGGGACACGTTCCGTACTTTGCCTGGGCAGAGGCTGTGAGGCTTTGTTGATCCAGCTCGTGGGAAACGGATATATAAATTCTGTGAGGAACGAGGATTTCCTTCCCTGCAGCAGCGCCTGTGCTTCCACGTTGCCTTTGGCACACGGTGCTCGAGCGGCGCTCTCAATGAACTGGAAAGAGCCAAATGACAGGAATGTTAATCACCACACTTCATGCACCACCCTCACCGTTCACATACATCTTCCCCTCAGAGAAATATCCCTGAAGGGTAGTCGAGTCTTAGGGGGAGAAACAAGTGCCTGCAAACTTAGGGTGATATGCAGGTTTCACTCTGCCATCTGAAAAATCTTGCCCTGCACGTGACTGAGATCACGGCGTGTTAGATCCGTACCCAATCGCACATACAATTCCGCTGGTGGGCACACAGAGCTCCGGCAGAGCTCGAAGTTCCCAGAGCACGTGCAATACTCCTGGTGCCTGCAACAAGCAATGTCGTACACAGCACACTTGGACCTTGACTTCCTTTCAAGGAAAGGCCGCAGGGCAGGGTCATTGAATCGAGAGAGGGAAACACTTGGCTGCATTCCTCAGGTGAGACACAGGTCAAACTGTGCCGGCTGAAAAGCTCAGGTTCCCTTTGGGAAGCTCTTCGTTGTATGCGGGACGGGAAGGCCTTTGCTTGCAGGCTGTGGCCATTGCCAGGCTAGGACGGAGGAAACACCGCCTATCCCAGCACGCTTGTTAGCACGCATGGGAGAGAACTCACGCCCTGTTTCAGTCCCCTGCCAGCCATACATACACGTCAAGGACAGTGTTCCCAGAGATACCTTCCTGTAAATGGGAGAGAGGAAGTTTGACTGGGCAAAACTCAGCCTTGGCAGGCCGTCTGAACAGCTTACTCCCTTGACGGCTTTGGAGCAGACAGCATCACGCAGCGTTCCGTGAAGCTCATGGTAGGCTGATTTTAGGGCTCTCGCCGACACTCCTCGGGCTCTAGCACTCTCAACCTCTTCCGGCCCTTACTGGCCTTCTCTGACACACCTCGGCGAGTACAGAGCTTAGGGCGACACATTCCGTTTACGATGGGCAGCAGGAATTCACAGCAGTGTGTCAAGCCCTCCGGCCTTCTCTCCTTCGGCACGCAGAGGTTTTGCACTTCTTGCAAACACCTCAGCGGAGAGCCCAAAGTATTCCTGATCTCTTCAACAATGTAGTGCTGCACTAGACTTCAAATATGTCTTCGCTGCGAGATACATTAGAGCGTGTAGTCGTTGCTTCTGAAGGTGAGGAACGCTTCCCTAATGGGCTTTCAGGGAGAAACCTGCTGCGAGTGGCCGTCTGCAAGCCCTTGCGATCACATTCGTCAGCGGCTGTGGTGGCAGTCAAGTTCTGACAGCAAATGGAAATATCAGCTCTCCATGTTTACGAAACGCACCCCTCCGTGTGTCAAAGGGAAAAGTCTACCTTTCCTTCAGAGTCCTCAACCCTGTGAGACAAACATGGTGTGGGTGGCTCCATTCAAAGTGTTTCTCAGGATACCGGGGGAAACTTCCCATTCTAAGAGGGACGAAGAGGCTCTGTTTCCTGTCCGGTCAAGTCCATTTCCAGGAACACATCAGAGTCCTTGGTAAAGCGCGTTGTGTGAATGGGCAGAGGAAGAAAGCACTCAGTGCTGGAGAAGGTTAGCTGGCTGACATTGCAGGCACAGTACGCAGCACTCTGTACTTGCACCTTGCCTGTGGCAAATGCATACATACTCTGATGAGGAAGAGACAAGCGGTGCAGGTCCTCTACTGGCTTTCCCACTTATTTGTAGATGACAACAGAGAAGCTTGCCCATGGAACTTGAGACCGGCTTATGTGCAAGTCTACCCAAAATGGAAGAGCCGTTTCCTCTTGCCCCCAGGGACACGTTCCGTACTTTGCCTGGGCAGAGGCTGTGAAGCTTTGTTGATCCAGCTCGTGGGAAACGGATATATAAATTCTGTGAGGAACGAGGATTTCCTTCCCTGCAGCAGCGCCTGTGCTTCCACGTTGCCTTTGGCACACGGTGCTCGAGCGGCGCTCTCAATGAACTGGAAAGAGCCAAATGACAGGAATGTTAATCACCACGCTTCATGCACCACCCTCACCGTTCACATACATCTTCCCCTCAGAGAAATATCCCTGAAGGGTAGTCGAGTCTTAGGGGGAGAAACAAGTGCCCGCAAACTTAGGGTGAAATGCAGGTTTCACTCTGCCATCTGAAAAATCTTGCCCTGCACGTGACTGAGATCACGGCGTGTTAGATCCGTACCCAATCGCACATACAATTCCGCTGGTGGGCACACAGAGCTCCGGCAGAGCTCGAAGTTCCCAGAGCACGTGCAATACTCCTGGTGCCTGCAACAAGCAATGTCGTACACAGCACACTTGGACCTTGACTTCCTTTCAAGGAAAGGCCGCAGGGCAGGGTCATTGAATCGAGAGAGGGAAACACTTGTCTGCATTCCTCAGGTGAGACACAGGTCAAACTGTGCCGGCTGAAAAGCTCAGGTTCCCTTTGGGAAGCTCTTCGTTGTATGCGGGACGGGAAGGCCTTTGCTTGCAGGCTGTGGCCATTGCCAGGCTAGGACGGAGGAAACACCGCCTATCCCAGCACGCTTGTTAGCACGCATGGGAGAGAACTCACGCCCTGTTTCAGTCCCCTGCCAGCCATACATACACGTCAAGGACAGTGTTCCCAGAGATACCTTCCTGTAAATGGGAGAGAGGAAGTTTGACTGGGCAAAACTCAGCCTTGGCAGGCCGTCTGAACAGCTTACTCCCTTGACGGCTTTGGAGCAGAGAGCATCACGCAGCGTTCCGTGAAGCTCATGGTAGGCTGATTTTAGGGCTCTCGCCGACACTCCTCGGGCTCTAGCACTCTCAACCTCTTCCGGCCCTTACTGGCCTTCTCTGACACACCTCGGCGAGTACAGAGCTTAGGGCGACACATTCCGTTTATGATGGGCAGCAGGAATTCACAGCAGTGTGTCAAGCCCTCCGGCCTTCTCTCCTTCGGCACGCAGAGGTTTTGCACTTCTTGCAAACACCTCAGCGGAGAGCCCAAAGTATTCCTGATCTCTTCAACAATGTAGTGCTGCACTAGACTTCAACTATGTCTTCGCTGCGAGATACATTAGAGCGTGTAGTCGTTGCTTCTGAAGGTGAGGAACGCTTCCCTAATGGGCTTTCAGGGTGAAACCTGCTGCGAGTGGCCGTCTGCAAGCCCTTGCGATCACATTCGTCAGCGGCTGTGGTGGCAGTCAAGTTCTGACAGCAAATGGAAATATCAGCTCTCCATGTTTACGAAACGCGCCCCTCCGTGTGTCAAAGGCAAAAGTCTACCTTTCCTTCAGAGTCCTCAACCCTGTGAGACAAACATGGTGTGGGTGACTCCATTCAAAGTGTTTCGCAGGATACCGGGGGAAACTTCCCATTCTAAGAGGGATGAATAGGCTCTGTTTCCTGTCTGGTCAAGTCCATTTCCAGGAACACATCAGAGTCCTTGGTAAAGCGCGTTGTGTGAATGGGCAGAGGAAGAAAGCACTCAGTGCTGGAGAAGGTTAGCTGGCTGACATTGCAGGCACAGTACACAGCACTCTGTACTTGCACCTTGCCTGTGGCAAATGCATACATACTCTGATGAGGAAGAGACAAGCGGTGCAGGTCCTCTACTGGCTTTCCCACTTATTTGTAGATGACAACAGAGAAGCTTGCCCATGGAACTTGAGACCGGCTTATGTGCAAGTCTACCCAAAATGGAAGAGCCGTTTCCTCCTGCCCTCAGGGACACGTTCCGTACTTTGCCTGGGCAGAGGCTGTGAGGCTTTGTTGATCCAGCTCGTGGGAAACGGATATATAAATTCTGTGAGGAACGAGGATTTCCTTCCCTGCAGCAGCGCCTGTGCTTCCACGTTGCCTTTGGCACACGGTGCTCGAGCGGCGCTCTCAATGAACTGGAAAGAGCCAAATGACAGGAATGTTAATCACCACACTTCATGCACCACCCTCACCGTTCACATACATCTTCCCCTCAGAGAAATATCCCTGAAGGGTAGTCGAGTCTTAGGGGGAGAAACAAGTGCCTGCAAACTTAGGGTGATATGCAGGTTTCACTCTGCCATCTGAAAAATCTTGCCCTGCACGTGACTGAGATCACGGCGTGTTAGATCCGTACCCAATCGCACATACAATTCCGCTGGTGGGCACACAGAGCTCCGGCAGAGCTCGAAGTTCCCAGAGCACGTGCAATACTCCTGGTGCCTGCAACAAGCAATGTCGTACACAGCACACTTGGACCTTGACTTCCTTTCAAGGAAAGGCCGCAGGGCAGGGTCATTGAATCGAGAGAGGGAAACACTTGGCTGCATTCCTCAGGTGAGACACAGGTCAAACTGTGCCGGCTGAAAAGCTCAGGTTCCCTTTGGGAAGCTCTTCGTTGTATGCGGGACGGGAAGGCCTTTGCTTGCAGGCTGTGGCCATTGCCAGGCTAGGACGGAGGAAACACCGCCTATCCCAGCACGCTTGTTAGCACGCATGGGAGAGAACTCACGCCCTGTTTCAGTCCCCTGCCAGCCATACATACACGTCAAGGACAGTGTTCCCAGAGATACCTTCCTGTAAATGGGAGAGAGGAAGTTTGACTGGGCAAAACTCAGCCTTGGCAGGCCGTCTGAACAGCTTACTCCCTTGACGGCTTTGGAGCAGACAGCATCACGCAGCGTTCCGTGAAGCTCATGGTAGGCTGATTTTAGGGCTCTCGCCGACACTCCTCGGGCTCTAGCACTCTCAACCTCTTCCGGCCCTTACTGGCCTTCTCTGACACACCTCGGCGAGTACAGAGCTTAGGGCGACACATTCCGTTTACGATGGGCAGCAGGAATTCACAGCAGTGTGTCAAGCCCTCCGGCCTTCTCTCCTTCGGCACGCAGAGGTTTTGCACTTCTTGCAAACACCTCAGCGGAGAGCCCAAAGTATTCCTGATCTCTTCAACAATGTAGTGCTGCACTAGACTTCAAATATGTCTTCGCTGCGAGATACATTAGAGCGTGTAGTCGTTGCTTCTGAAGGTGAGGAACGCTTCCCTAATGGGCTTTCAGGGAGAAACCTGCTGCGAGTGGCCGTCTGCAAGCCCTTGCGATCACATTCGTCAGCGGCTGTGGTGGCAGTCAAGTTCTGACAGCAAATGGAAATATCAGCTCTCCATGTTTACGAAACGCACCCCTCCGTGTGTCAAAGGGAAAAGTCTACCTTTCCTTCAGAGTCCTCAACCCTGTGAGACAAACATGGTGTGGGTGGCTCCATTCAAAGTGTTTCTCAGGATACCGGGGGAAACTTCCCATTCTAAGAGGGACGAAGAGGCTCTGTTTCCTGTCCGGTCAAGTCCATTTCCAGGAACACATCAGAGTCCTTGGTAAAGCGCGTTGTGTGAATGGGCAGAGGAAGAAAGCACTCAGTGCTGGAGAAGGTTAGCTGGCTGACATTGCAGGCACAGTACGCAGCACTCTGTACTTGCACCTTGCCTGTGGCAAATGCATACATACTCTGATGAGGAAGAGACAAGCGGTGCAGGTCCTCTACTGGCTTTCCCACTTATTTGTAGATGACAACAGAGAAGCTTGCCCATGGAACTTGAGACCGGCTTATGTGCAAGTCTACCCAAAATGGAAGAGCCGTTTCCTCTTGCCCCCAGGGACACGTTCCGTACTTTGCCTGGGCAGAGGCTGTGAAGCTTTGTTGATCCAGCTCGTGGGAAACGGATATATAAATTCTGTGAGGAACGAGGATTTCCTTCCCTGCAGCAGCGCCTGTGCTTCCACGTTGCCTTTGGCACACGGTGCTCGAGCGGCGCTCTCAATGAACTGGAAAGAGCCAAATGACAGGAATGTTAATCACCACGCTTCATGCACCACCCTCACCGTTCACATACATCTTCCCCTCAGAGAAATATCCCTGAAGGGTAGTCGAGTCTTAGGGGGAGAAACAAGTGCCCGCAAACTTAGGGTGAAATGCAGGTTTCACTCTGCCATCTGAAAAATCTTGCCCTGCACGTGACTGAGATCACGGCGTGTTAGATCCGTACCCAATCGCACATACAATTCCGCTGGTGGGCACACAGAGCTCCGGCAGAGCTCGAAGTTCCCAGAGCACGTGCAATACTCCTGGTGCCTGCAACAAGCAATGTCGTACACAGCACACTTGGACCTTGACTTCCTTTCAAGGAAAGGCCGCAGGGCAGGGTCATTGAATCGAGAGAGGGAAACACTTGTCTGCATTCCTCAGGTGAGACACAGGTCAAACTGTGCCGGCTGAAAAGCTCAGGTTCCCTTTGGGAAGCTCTTCGTTGTATGCGGGACGGGAAGGCCTTTGCTTGCAGGCTGTGGCCATTGCCAGGCTAGGACGGAGGAAACACCGCCTATCCCAGCACGCTTGTTAGCACGCATGGGAGAGAACTCACGCCCTGTTTCAGTCCCCTGCCAGCCATACATACACGTCAAGGACAGTGTTCCCAGAGATACCTTCCTGTAAATGGGAGAGAGGAAGTTTGACTGGGCAAAACTCAGCCTTGGCAGGCCGTCTGAACAGCTTACTCACTTGACGGCTTTGGAGCAGACAGCATCACGCAGCGTTCCGTGAAGCTCATGGTAGGCTGATTTTAGGGCTCTCGCCGACACTCCTCGGGCTCTAGCACTCTCAACCTCTTCCGGCCCTTACTGGCCTTCTCTGACACACCTCGGCGAGTACAGAGCTTAGGGCGACACATTCCGTTTATGATGGGCAGCAGGAATTCACAGCAGTGTGTCAAGCCCTCCGGCCTTCTCTCCTTCGGCACGCAGAGGTTTTGCACTTCTTGCAAACACCTCAGCGGAGAGCCCAAAGTATTCCTGATCTCTTCAACAATGTAGTGCTGCACTAGACTTCAAATATGTCTTCGCTGCGAGATACATTAGAGCGTGTAGTCGTTGCTTCTGAAGGTGAGGAACGCTTCCCTAATGGGCTTTCAGGGAGAAACCTGCTGCGAGTGGCCGTCTGCAAGCCCTTGCGATCACATTCGTCAGCGGCTGTGGTGGCAGTCAAGTTCTGACAGCAAATGGAAATATCAGCTCTCCATGTTTACGAAACGCACCCCTCCGTGTGTCAAAGGGAAAAGTCTACCTTTCCTTCAGAGTCCTCAACCCTGTGAGACAAACATGGTGTGGGTGGCTCCATTCAAAGTGTTTCTCAGGATACCGGGGGAAACTTCCCATTCTAAGAGGGACGAAGAGGCTCTGTTTCCTGTCCGGTCAAGTCCATTTCCAGGAACACATCAGAGTCCTTGGTAAAGCGCGTTGTGTGAATGGGCAGAGGAAGAAAGCACTCAGTGCTGGAGAAGGTTAGCTGGCTGACATTGCAGGCACAGTACGCAGCACTCTGTACTTGCACCTTGCCTGTGGCAAATGCATACATACTCTGATGAGGAAGAGACAAGCGGTGCAGGTCCTCTACTGGATTTCCCACTTATTTGTAGATGACAACAGAGAAGCTTGCCCATGGAACTTGAGACCGGCTTATGTGCAAGTCTACCCAAAATGGAAGAGCCGTTTCCTCTTGCCCCCAGGGACACGTTCCGTACTTTGCCTGGGCAGAGGCTATGAAGCTTTGTAGATCCAGCTCGTGGGAAACGGATATATAAATTCTGTGAGGAACGAGGATTTCCTTCCCTGCAGCAGCGCCTGTGCTTCCACGTTGCCTTTGGCACACGGTGCTCGAGCGGCGCTCTCAATGAACTGGAAAGAGCCAAATGACAGGAATGTTAATCACCACGCTTCATGCACCACCCTCACCGTTCACATACATCTTCCCCTCAGAGAAATATCCCTGAAGGGTAGTCGAGTCTTAGGGGGAGAAACAAGTGCCCGCAAACTTAGGGTGAAATGCAGGTTTCACTCTGCCATCTGAAAAATCTTGCCCTGCACGTGACTGAGATCACGGCGTGTTAGATCCGTACCCAATCGCACATACAATTCCGCTGGTGGGCACACAGAGCTCCGGCAGAGCTCGAAGTTCCCAGAGCACGTGCAATACTCCTGGTGCCTGCAACAAGCAATGTCGTACACAGCACACTTGGACCTTGACTTCCTTTCAAGGAAAGGCCGCAGGGCAGGGTCATTGAATCGAGAGAGGGAAACACTTGTCTGCATTCCTCAGGTGAGACACAGGTCAAACTGTGCCGGCTGAAAAGCTCAGGTTCCCTTTGGGAAGCTCTTCGTTGTATGCGGGACGGGAAGGCCTTTGCTTGCAGGCTGTGGCCATTGCCAGGCTAGGACGGAGGAAACACCGCCTATCCCAGCACGCTTGTTAGCACGCATGGGAGAGAACTCACGCCCTGTTTCAGTCCCCTGCCAGCCATACATACACGTCAAGGACAGTGTTCCCAGAGATACCTTCCTGTAAATGGGAGAGAGGAAGTTTGACTGGGCAAAACTCAGCCTTGGCAGGCCGTCTGAACAGCTTACTCCCTTGACGGCTTTGGAGCAGAGAGCATCACGCAGCGTTCCGTGAAGCTCATGGTAGGCTGATTTTAGGGCTCTCGCCGACACTCCTCGGGCTCTAGCACTCTCAACCTCTTCCGGCCCTTACTGGCCTTCTCTGACACACCTCGGCGAGTACAGAGCTTAGGGCGACACATTCCGTTTACGATGGGCAGCAGGAATTCACAGCAGTGTGTCAAGCCCTCCGGCCTTCTCTCCTTCGGCACGCAGAGGTTTTGCACTTCTTGCAAACACCTCAGCGGAGAGCCCAAAGTATTCCTGATCTCTTCAACAATGTAGTGCTGCACTAGACTTCAAATATGTCTTCGCTGCGAGATACATTAGAGCGTGTAGTCGTTGCTTCTGAAGGTGAGGAACGCTTCCCTAATGGGCTTTCAGGGAGAAACCTGCTGCGAGTGGCCGTCTGCAAGCCCTTGCGATCACATTCGTCAGCGGCTGTGGTGGCAGTCAAGTTCTGACAGCAAATGGAAATATCAGCTCTCCATGTTTACGAAACGCACCCCTCCGTGTGTCAAAGGGAAAAGTCTACCTTTCCTTCAGAGTCCTCAACCCTGTGAGACAAACATGGTGTGGGTGGCTCCATTCAAAGTGTTTCTCAGGATACCGGGGGAAACTTCCCATTCTAAGAGGGACGAAGAGGCTCTGTTTCCTGTCCGGTCAAGTCCATTTCCAGGAACACATCAGAGTCCTTGGTAAAGCGCGTTGTGTGAATGGGCAGAGGAAGAAAGCACTCAGTGCTGGAGAAGGTTAGCTGGCTGACATTGCAGGCACAGTACGCAGCACTCTGTACTTGCACCTTGCCTGTGGCAAATGCATACATACTCTGATGAGGAAGAGACAAGCGGTGCAGGTCCTCTACTGGATTTCCCACTTATTTGTAGATGACAACAGAGAAGCTTGCCCATGGAACTTGAGACCGGCTTATGTGCAAGTCTACCCAAAATGGAAGAGCCGTTTCCTCTTGCCCCCAGGGACACGTTCCGTACTTTGCCTGGGCAGAGGCTGTGAAGCTTTGTTGATCCAGCTCGTGGGAAACGGATATATAAATTCTGTGAGGAACGAGGATTTCCTTCCCTGCAGCAGCGCCTGTGCTCCACGTTGCCTTTGGCACACGGTGCTCGAGCGGCGCTCTCAATGAACTGGAAAGAGCCAAATGACAGGAATGTTAATCACCACGCTTCATGCACCACCCTCACCGTTCACATACATCTTCCCCTCAGAGAAATATCCCTGAAGGGTAGTCGAGTCTTAGGGGGAGAAACAAGTGCCCGCAAACTTAGGGTGAAATGCAGGTTTCACTCTGCCATCTGAAAAATCTTGCCCTGCACGTGACTGAGATCACGGCGTGTTAGATCCGTACCCAATCGCACATACAATTCCGCTGGTGGGCACACAGAGCTCCGGCAGAGCTCGAAGTTCCCAGAGCACGTGCAATACTCCTGGTGCCTGCAACAAGCAATGTCGTACACAGCACACTTGGACCTTGACTTCCTTTCAAGGAAAGGCCGCAGGGCAGGGTCATTGAATCGAGAGAGGGAAACACTTGTCTGCATTCCTCAGGTGAGACACAGGTCAAACTGTGCCGGCTGAAAAGCTCAGGTTCCCTTTGGGAAGCTCTTCGTTGTATGCGGGACGGGAAGGCCTTTGCTTGCAGGCTGTGGCCATTGCCAGGCTAGGACGGAGGAAACACCGCCTATCCCAGCACGCTTGTTAGCACGCATGGGAGAGAACTCACGCCCTGTTTCAGTCCCCTGCCAGCCATACATACACGTCAAGGACAGTGTTCCCAGAGATACCTTCCTGTAAATGGGAGAGAGGAAGTTTGACTGGGCAAAACTCAGCCTTGGCAGGCCGTCTGAACAGCTTACTCCCTTGACGGCTTTGGAGCAGAGAGCATCACGCAGCGTTCCGTGAAGCTCATGGTAGGCTGATTTTAGGGCTCTCGCCGACACTCCTCGGGCTCTAGCACTCTCAACCTCTTCCGGCCCTTACTGGCCTTCTCTGACACACCTCGGCGAGTACAGAGCTTAGGGCGACACATTCCGTTTACGATGGGCAGCAGGAATTCACAGCAGTGTGTCAAGCCCTCCGGCCTTCTCTCCTTCGGCACGCAGAGGTTTTGCACTTCTTGCAAACACCTCAGCGGAGAGCCCAAAGTATTCCTGATCTCTTCAACAATGTAGTGCTGCACTAGACTTCAAATATGTCTTCGCTGCGAGATACATTAGAGCGTGTAGTCGTTGCTTCTGAAGGTGAGGAACGCTTCCCTAATGGGCTTTCAGGGAGAAACCTGCTGCGAGTGGCCGTCTGCAAGCCCTTGCGATCACATTCGTCAGCGGCTGTGGTGGCAGTCAAGTTCTGACAGCAAATGGAAATATCAGCTCTCCATGTTTACGAAACGCACCCCTCCGTGTGTCAAAGGGAAAAGTCTACCTTTCCTTCAGAGTCCTCAACCCTGTGAGACAAACATGGTGTGGGTGGCTCCATTCAAAGTGTTTCTCAGGATACCGGGGGAAACTTCCCATTCTAAGAGGGACGAAGAGGCTCTGTTTCCTGTCCGGTCAAGTCCATTTCCAGGAACACATCAGAGTCCTTGGTAAAGCGCGTTGTGTGAATGGGCAGAGGAAGAAAGCACTCAGTGCTGGAGAAGGTTAGCTGGCTGACATTGCAGGCACAGTACGCAGCACTCTGTACTTGCACCTTGCCTGTGGCAAATGCATACATACTCTGATGAGGAAGAGACAAGCGGTGCAGGTCCTCTACTGGATTTCCCACTTATTTGTAGATGACAACAGAGAAGCTTGCCCATGGAACTTGAGACCGGCTTATGTGCAAGTCTACCCAAAATGGAAGAGCCGTTTCCTCTTGCCCCCAGGGACACGTTCCGTACTTTGCCTGGGCAGAGGCTGTGAAGCTTTGTTGATCCAGCTCGTGGGAAACGGATATATAAATTCTGTGAGGAACGAGGATTTCCTTCCCTGCAGCAGCGCCTGTGCTTCCACGTTGCCTTTGGCACACGGTGCTCGAGCGGCGCTCTCAATGAACTGGAAAGAGCCAAATGACAGGAATGTTAATCACCACGCTTCATGCACCACCCTCACCGTTCACATACATCTTCCCCTCAGAGAAATATCCCTGAAGGGTAGTCGAGTCTTAGGGGGAGAAACAAGTGCCCGCAAACTTAGGGTGAAATGCAGGTTTCACTCTGCCATCTGAAAAATCTTGCCCTGCACGTGACTGAGATCACGGCGTGTTAGATCCGTACCCAATCGCACATACAATTCCGCTGGTGGGCACACAGAGCTCCGGCAGAGCTCGAAGTTCCCAGAGCACGTGCAATACTCCTGGTGCCTGCAACAAGCAATGTCGTACACAGCACACTTGGACCTTGACTTCCTTTCAAGGAAAGGCCGCAGGGCAGGGTCATTGAATCGAGAGAGGGAAACACTTGGCTGCATTCCTCAGGTGAGACACAGGTCAAACTGTGCCGGCTGAAAAGCTCAGGTTCCCTTTGGGAAGCTCTTCGTTGTATGCGGGACGGGAAGGCCTTTGCTTGCAGGCTGTGGCCATTGCCAGGCTAGGACGGAGGAAACACCGCCTATCCCAGCACGCTTGTTAGCACGCATGGGAGAGAACTCACGCCCTGTTTCAGTCCCCTGCCAGCCATACATACACGTCAAGGACAGTGTTCCCAGAGATACCTTCCTGTAAATGGGAGAGAGGAAGTTTGACTGGGCAAAACTCAGCCTTGGCAGGCCGTCTGAACAGCTTACTCCCTTGACGGCTTTGGAGCAGAGAGCATCACGCAGCGTTCCGTGAAGCTCATGGTAGGCTGATTTTAGGGCTCTCGCCGACACTCCTCGGGCTCTAGCACTCTCAACCTCTTCCGGCCCTTACTGGCCTTCTCTGACACACCTCGGCGAGTACAGAGCTTAGGGCGACACATTCCGTTTACGATGGGCAGCAGGAATTCACAGCAGTGTGTCAAGCCCTCCGGCCTTCTCTCCTTCGGCACGCAGAGGTTTTGCACTTCTTGCAAACACCTCAGCGGAGAGCCCAAAGTATTCCTGATCTCTTCAACAATGTAGTGCTGCACTAGACTTCAAATATGTCTTCGCTGCGAGATACATTAGAGCGTGTAGTCGTTGCTTCTGAAGGTGAGGAACGCTTCCCTAATGGGCTTTCAGGGAGAAACCTGCTGCGAGTGGCAGTCTGCAAGCCCTTGCGATCACATTCGTCAGCGGCTGTGGTGGCAGTCAAGTTCTGACAGCAAATGGAAATATCAGCTCTCCATGTTTACGAAACGCACCCCTCCGTGTGTCAAAGGGAAAAGTCTACCTTTCCTTCAGAGTCCTCAACCCTGTGAGACAAACATGGTGTGGGTGGCTCCATTCAAAGTGTTTCTCAGGATACCGGGGGAAACTTCCCATTCTAAGAGGGACGAAGAGGCTCTGTTTCCTGTCCGGTCAAGTCCATTTCCAGGAACACATCAGAGTCCTTGGTAAAGCGCGTTGTGTGAATGGGCAGAGGAAGAAAGCACTCAGTGCTGGAGAAGGTTAGCTGGCTGACATTGCAGGCACAGTACGCAGCACTCTGTACTTGCACCTTGCCTGTGGCAAATGCATACATACTCTGATGAGGAAGAGACAAGCGGTGCAGGTCCTCTACTGGCTTTCCCACTTATTTGTAGATGACAACAGAGAAGCTTGCCCATGGAACTTGAGACCGGCTTATGTGCAAGTCTACCCAAAATGGAAGAGCCGTTTCCTCTTGCCCCCAGGGACACGTTCCGTACTTTGCCTGGGCAGAGGCTGTGAAGCTTTGTTGATCCAGCTCGTGGGAAACGGATATATAAATTCTGTGAGGAACGAGGATTTCCTTCCCTGCAGCAGCGCCTGTGCTTCCACGTTGCCTTTGGCACACGGTGCTCGAGCGGCGCTCTCAATGAACTGGAAAGAGCCAAATGACAGGAATGTTAATCACCACGCTTCATGCACCACCCTCACCGTTCACATACATCTTCCCCTCAGAGAAATATCCCTGAAGGGTAGTCGAGTCTTAGGGGGAGAAACAAGTGCCCGCAAACTTAGGGTGAAATGCAGGTTTCACTCTGCCATCTGAAAAATCTTGCCCTGCACGTGACTGAGATCACGGCGTGTTAGATCCGTACCCAATCGCACATACAATTCCGCTGGTGGGCACACAGAGCTCCGGCAGAGCTCGAAGTTCCCAGAGCACGTGCAATACTCCTGGTGCCTGCAACAAGCAATGTCGTACACAGCACACTTCGACCTTGACTTCCTTTCAAGGAAAGGCCGCAGGGCAGGGTCATTGAATCGAGAGAGGGAAACACTTGTCTGCATTCCTCAGGTGAGACACAGGTCAAACTGTGCCGGCTGAAAAGCTCAGGTTCCCTTTGGGAAGCTCTTCGTTGTAGGCGGGACGGGAAGGCCTTTGCTTGCAGGCTGTGGCCATTGCCAGGCTAGGACGGAGGAAACACCGCCTATCCCAGCACGCTTGTTAGCACGCATG
The DNA here is from genome assembly GCF_028564815.1 of Eubalaena glacialis. Lineage (NCBI taxonomy): Eukaryota > Metazoa > Chordata > Mammalia > Artiodactyla > Balaenidae > Eubalaena > Eubalaena glacialis. Next base: position 33,623,555 of record NC_083734.1, on the reverse strand, counting down.
GGAGAGAACTCACGCCCTGTTTCAGTCCCCTGCCAGCCATACATACACGTCAAGGACAGTGTTCCCAGAGATACCTTCCTGTAAATGGGAGAGAGGAAGTTTGACTGGGCAAAACTCAGCCTTGGCAGGCCGTCTGAACAGCTTACTCCCTTGACGGCTTTGGAGCAGAGAGCATCACGCAGCGTTCCGTGAAGCTCATGGTAGGCTGATTTTAGGGCTCTCGCCGACACTCCTCGGGCTCTAGCCCTCTCAACCTCTTCCGGCCCTTACTGGCCTTCTCTGACACACCTCGGCGAGTACAGAGCTTAGGGCGACACATTCCGTTTACGATGGGCAGCAGGAATTCACAGCAGTGTGTCAAGCCCTCCGGCCTTCTCTCCTTCGGCACGCAGAGGTTTTGCACTTCTTGCAAACACCTCAGCGGAGAGCCCAAAGTATTCCTGATCTCTTCAACAATGTAGTGCTGCACTAGACTTCAACTATGTCTTCGCTGCGAGATACATTAGAGCGTGTAGTCGTTGCTTCTGAAGGTGAGGAACGCTTCCCTAATGGGCTTTCAGGGTGAAACCTGCTGCGAGTGGCCGTCTGCAAGCCCTTGCGATCACATTCGTCAGCGGCTGTGGTGGCAGTCAAGTTCTGACAGCAAATGGAAATATCAGCTCTCCATGTTTACGAAACGCACCCCTCCGTGTGTCAAAGGGAAAAGTCTACCTTTCCTTCAGAGTCCTCAACCCTGTGAGACAAACATGGTGTGGGTGGCTCCATTCAAAGTGTTTCGCAGGATACCGGGGGAAACTTCCCATTCTAAGAGGGACGAATAGGCTCTGTTTCCTGTCCGGTCAAGTCCATTTCCAGGAACACATCAGAGTCCTTGGTAAAGCGCGTTGTGTGAATGGGCAGAGGAAGAAAGCACTCAGTGCTGGAGAAGGTTAGCTGGCTGTCATTGCAGGCACAGTACGCAGCACTCTGTACTTGCACCTTGCCTGTGGCAAATGCATACATACTCTGATGAGGAAGAGACAAGCGGTGCAGGTCCTCTACTGGCTTTCCCACTTATTTGTAGATGACAACAGAGAAGCTTGCCCATGGAACTTGAGACCGGCTTATGTGCAAGTCTACCCAAAATGGAAGAGCCGTTTCCTCCTGCCCCCAGGGACACGTTCCGTACTTTGCCTGGGCAGAGGCTGTGAAGCTTTGTTGATCCAGCTCGTGGGAAACGGATATATAAATTCTGTGAGGAACGAGGATTTCCTTCCCTGCAGCAGCGCCTGTGCTTCCACGTTGCCTTTGGCACACGGCGCTCGAGCGACGCTCTCAATTAACTGGAAAGAGCCAAATGACAGGAATGTTAATCACGACGCTTGATGCACCACCCTCACCGTTCACATACATCTTCCCCTCAGAGAAATATCCCTGAAGGGTAGTAGATTCCTGGGGGAGAAACAAGTGCCTGCAAACTTAGGGTGAAATGCAGGTTTCACTCTGCCGTCTGAAAAATCTTGCCCTGCACGTGACTGAGATCACGGCGGGTTAGATCCGTACCCAATCGCACATACAATTCCGCTGGTGGGCACACAGAGCTCCGGCAGAGTTCGAAGTTCCCAGAGCACGTGCATTACTCCTTGTGCCTGCAACAAGCAACGTCGTACACAGCACACTTCGACCTTGACTTCCTTTCAAGGAAAGGCCGCAGGGCAGGGTCATTGAATCGAGAGAGGGAAACACTTGTCTGCATTCCTCAGGTGAGACACAGGTCAAACTGTGCCGCCTGAAAAGCTCAGGTTCCCTTTGGGAAGCTCTTCGTTGTATGCGGGACGGGAAGGCCTTTGCTTGCAGGCTGTGCACATTGCCAGGCTAGGACGGAGGAAACACCGCCTATCCCAGCACGCTTGTTAGCACGCATGGGAGAGAACTCACGCCCTGTTTCAGTCCCCTGCCAGCCATACATACACGTCAAGGACAGTGTTCCCAGAGATACCTTCCTGTAAATGGGAGAGAGGAAGTTTGACTGGGCAAAACTCAGCCTTGGCAGGCCGTCTGAACAGCTTACTCCCTTGACGGCTTTGGAGCAGAGAGCATCACGCAGCGTTCCGTGAAGCTCATGGTAGGCTGATTTTAGGGCTCTCGCCGACACTCCTCGGGCTCTAGCACTCTCAACCTCTTCCAGCCCTTACTGGCCTTCTCTGACACACCTCGGCGAGTACAGAGCTTAGGACGACACATTCCGTTTACGATGGGCAGCAGGAATTCACAGCAGTGTGTCAAGCCCTCCGGCCTTCTCTCCTTCGGCACGCAGAGGTTTTGCACTTCTTGCAAACACCTCAGCGGAGAGCCCAAAGTATTCCTGATCTCTTCAACAATGTAGTGCTGCACTAGATTTCAAATATGTCTTCACTGCGAGATACATTAGAGCGTGTAGTCGTTGCTTCTGAAGGTAAGGAACGCTTCCCTAATGGGCTTTCAGGGTGCAACCTGCTGCGAGTGGCCGTCTGCAAGCCCTTGCGATCACATTCGTCAGCGGCTGTGGTGGCAGTCAAGTTCTGACAGCAAATGGAAATATCAGCTCTCCATGTTTACGAAACGCGCCCCTCCGTGTGTCAAAGGCAAAAGTCTACCTTTCCTTCAGAGTCCTCAACCCTGTGAGACAAACATGGTGTGGGTGGCTCCATTCAAAGTGTTTCGCAGGATACCGGGGGAAACTTCCCATTCTAAGAGGGATGAATAGGCTCTGTTTCCTGTCTGGTCAAGTCCATTTCCAGGAACACATCAGAGTCCTTGGTAAAGCGCGTTGTGTGAATGGGCAGAGGAAGAAAGCACTCAGTGCTGGAGAAGGTTAGCTGGCTGACATTGCAGGCACAGTACACAGCACTCTGTACTTGCACCTTGCCTGTGGCAAATGCATACATACTCTGATGAGGAAGAGACAAGCGGTGCAGGTCCTCTACTGGCTTTCCCACTTATTTGTAGATGACAACAGAGAAGCTTGCCCATGGAACTTGAGACCGGCTTATGTGCAAGTCTACCCAAAATGGAAGAGCCGTTTCCTCCTGCCCTCAGGGACACGTTCCGTACATTGCCTGGGCAGAGGCTGTGAGGCTTTGTTGATCCAGCTCGTGGGAAACGGATATATAAATTCTGTGAGGAACGAGGATTTCCTTCCCTGCAGCAGCGCCTGTGCTTCCACGTTGCCTTTGGCACACGGTGCTCGAGCGGCGCTCTCAATGAACTGGAAAGAGCCAAATGACAGGAATGTTAATCACCACACTTCATGCACCACCCTCACCGTTTACATACATCTTCCCCTCAGAGAAATATCCCTGAAGGGTAGTCGAGTCTTAGGGGGAGAAACAAGTGCCTGCAAACTTAGGGTGATATGCAGGTTTCACTCTGCCATCTGAAAAATCTTGCCCTGCACGTGACTGAGATCACGGCGTGTTAGATCCGTACCCAATCGCACATACAATTCCGCTGGTGGGCACACAGAGCTCCGGCAGAGCTCGAAGTTCCCAGAGCACGTGCAATACTCCTGGTGCCTGCAACAAGCAATGTCGTACACAGCACACTTCGACCTTGACTTCCTTTCAAGGAAAGGCCGCAGGGCAGGGTCATTGAATCGAGAGAGGGAAACACTTGTCTGCATTCCTCAGGTGAGACACAGGTCAAACTGTGCCGGCTGAAAAGCTCAGGTTCCCTTTGGGAAGCTCTTCGTTGTATGCGGGACGGGAAGGCCTTTGCTTGCAGGCTGTGGCCATTGCCAGGCTAGGACGGAGGAAACACCGCCTATCCCAGCACGCTTGTTAGCACGCATGGGAGAGAACTCACGCCCTGTTTCAGTCCCCTGCCAGCCATACATACACGTCAAGGACAGTGTTCCCAGAGATACCTTCCTGTAAATGGGAGAGAGGAAGTTTGACTGGGCAAAACTCAGCCTTGGCAGGCCGTCTGAACAGCTTACTCCCTTGACGGCTTTGGAGCAGAGAGCATCACGCAGCGTTCCGTGAAGCTCATGGTAGGCTGATTTTAGGGCTCTCGCCGACACTCCTCGGGCTCTAGCCCTCTCAACCTCTTCCGGCCCTTACTGGCCTTCTCTGACACACCTCGGCGAGTACAGAGCTTAGGGCGACACATTCCGTTTACGATGGGCAGCAGGAATTCACAGCAGTGTGTCAAGCCCTCCGGCCTTCTCTCCTTCGGCACGCAGAGGTTTTGCACTTCTTGCAAACACCTCAGCGGAGAGCCCAAAGTATTCCTGATCTCTTCAACAATGTAGTGCTGCACTAGACTTCAAATATGTCTTCGCTGCGAGATACATTAGAGCGTGTAGTCGTTGCTTCTGAAGGTGAGGAACGCTTCCCTAATGGGCTTTCAGGGTGAAACCTGCTGCGAGTGGCCGTCTGCAAGCCCTTGCGATCACATTCGTCAGCGGCTGTGGTGGCAGTCAAGTTCTGACAGCAAATGGAAATATCAGCTCTCCATGTTTACGAAACGCACCCCTCCGTGTGTCAAAGGGAAAAGTCTACCTTTCCTTCAGAGTCCTCAACCCTGTGAGACAAACATGGTGTGGGTGGCTCCATTCAAAGTGTTTCGCAGGATACCGGGGGAAACTTCCCATTCTAAGAGGGACGAATAGGCTCTGTTTCCTGTCCGGTCAAGTCCATTTCCAGGAACACATCAGAGTCCTTGGTAAAGCGCGTTGTGTGAATGGGCAGAGGAAGAAAGCACTCAGTGCTGGAGAAGGTTGGCTGGCTGACATTGCAGGCACAGGACACAGCACTCTGTACTTGCACCTTGCCTGTGGCACATGCATACATACTCTGATGAGGAAGAGACAAGCGATGCAGGTCCTCTACTGGATTTCCCACTTATTTGTAGATGACAACAGAGAAGCTTGCCCATGGAACTTGAGACCGGCTTATGTGCAAGTCTACACAAAATGGAAGAGCCGTTTCCTCCTGCCCCCAGGGACACGTTCCGCACTTTGCCTGGGCAGAGTCTATGAGGCTTTGTTGATCCAGCTCGTGGGAAACGGATATATAAATTCTGTGAGGAACGAGGGTATCCTTCCCTGCAGCAGCGCCTGTGCTTCCACGTTGCCTTTGGCACACGGTGCTTCGAGCGGCGCTCTCAATGAACTGGAAAGAGCCAAATGACAGGAATGTTAATCACGACGCTTGATGCACCACCCTCACCCTTCACATACATCCTCCCATCAGGGAAATATCCCTGAAGGGTAGTAGAGTCCTAGGGGGAGAAACAAGTGCCCGCAAACATAGGGTGAAATGCAGGTTTCACTCTGCCGTCTGAAAAATCTTGCCCTGCACGTGACAGAGATCACGGCGTGTTAGATCCGTACCCAATAGCACATACACTTCTGCTGGTGGGCACACAGGGCTCCGGCAGAGTTCGAAGTTCCCAGAGCACGTGCATTACTCCTGGTGGCTGCAACAAGCAACGTCGTACACAGCACACTTCGACCTTGACTTCCTTTCAAGGAAAGGCCGCAGGGCAGGGTCATTGAATCGAGAGAGGGAAACACTTGGCTGCATTCCTCAGGTGAGACACAGGTCAAACTGTGCCGCCTGAAAAGCTCAGGTTCCCTTTAGGAAGCTCTTCGTTGTATACGGGACGGGAAGGCCTTTGCTTGCAGTCTGTGGCCATTGCCAGGCTAGGACGGAGGAAACACCGCCTATCCCAGCACGCTTGTTAGCACGCATGGGAGAGAGCTCACGCCCTGTTTTAGTCCCCTGCCAGCCATACATACCCGTCAAGGACAGTGTTCCCAGAGATACCTTCCTGTAAATGGGAGAGAGGAAGTTTGACTGGGCAAAACTCAGCCTTGGCAGGCCGTCTGAACAGCTTACTCCCTTGATGGCTTTGGAGCAGAGAGCATCACGCAGCGTTCCGTGAAGCTCATGGTAGGCTGATTTTAGGGCTCTCGCCGACACTCCTCGGGCTCTAGCCCTCTCAACCTCTTCCGGCCCTTACTGGCCTTCTTTGACACACCTCGGCGAGTACAGAGCTTAGGGCGACACATTCCGTTTACGATGGGCAGCAGGAATTCACAGCAGTGTGTCAAGCCCTCCGGCCTTCTCTCCTTCGGCACGCAGAGGTTTTGCACTTCTTGCAAACACCTCAGCGGAGAGCCCAAAGTATTCCTGATCTCTTCAACAATGTAGTGCTGCACTAGACTTCAACTATGTCTTCGCTGCGAGATATATTAGAGCGTGTAGTCGTTGCTTCTGAAGGTGAGGAACGCTTCCCTAATGGGCTTTCAGGGTGAAACCTGCTGCGAGTGGCCGTCTGCAAGCCCTTGCGATCACATTCGTCAGCGGCTGTGGTGGCAGTCAAGTTCTGACAGCAAATGGAAATATCAGCTCTCCATGTTTACGAAACGCACCCCTCCGTGTGTCAAAGGGAAAAGTCTACCTTTCCTTCAGAGTCCTCAACCCTGTGAGACAAACATGGTGTGGGTGGCTCCATTCAAAGTGTTTCGCAGGATACCGGGGGAAACTTCCCATTCTAAGAGGGACGAATAGGCTCTGTTTCCTGTCCGGTCAAGTCCATTTCCAGGAACACATCAGAGTCCTTGGTAAAGCGCGTTGTGTGAATGGGCAGAGGAAGAAAGCACTCAGTGCTGGAGAAGGTTAGCTGGCTGTCATTGCAGGCACAGTACGCAGCACTCTGTACTTGCACCTTGCCTGTGGCAAATGCATACATACTCTGATGAGGAAGAGACAAGCGGTGCAGGTCCTCTACTGGCTTTCCCACTTATTTGTAGATGACAACAGAGAAGCTTGCCCATGGAACTTGAGACCGGCTTATGTGCAAGTCTACCCAAAATGGAAGAGCCGTTTCCTCTTGCCCCCAGGGACACGTTCCGTACTTTGCCTGGGTAGAGGCTGTGAGGCTTTGTTGATCCAGCTCGTGGGAAACGGATATATAAATTCTGTGAGGAACGAGGATTTCCTTCCCTGCAGCAGCGCCTGTGCTTCCACGTTGACTTTGGCACACGGTGCTCGAGCGGCGCTCTCAATGAACTGGAAAGAGCCAAATGACAGGAATGTTAATCACGACGCTTGATGCACCACCCTCACCGTTCACATACATCTTCCCCTCAGAGAAATATACCTGAAGGGTAGTCGAGTCTTAGGGGGAGAAACAAGTGCCCGCAAACTTAGGGTGAAATGCAGGTTTCACTCTGCCGTCTGAAAAATCTTGCCCTGCACCTGACTGAGATCACGGCGTGTTAGATCCGTACCCAATCGCACATACAATTCCGCTGGTGGGCACACAGAGCTCCAGCAGAGCTCGAAGTTCCCAGAGCACGTGCAATACTCCTGGTGGCTGCAACAAGCAATGTCGTACACAGCACACTTGGACCTTGACTTCCTTTCAAGGAAAGGCCGCAGGGCAGGGTCATTGAATCTAGAGAGGGAAACACTTGGCTGCATTCCTCAGGTGAGACACAGGTCAAACTGTGCCGGCTGAAAAGCTCAGGTTCCCTTTGGGAAGCTCTTCGTTGTATGCGGGACGGGAAGGCCTTTGCTTGCAGGCTGTGGCCATTGCCAGGCTAGGACGGAGGAAACACCGCCTATCCCAGCACGCTTGTTAGCACGCATGGGAGAGAACTCACGCCCTGTTTCAGTCCCATGCCAGCCATACATACACGTCAAGGACAGTGTTCACAGAGATACCTTCCTGTAAATGGGAGAGAGGAAGTTTGACTGGGCAAAACTCAGCCTTGGCAGGCCGTCTGAACAGCTTACTCCCTTGATGGCTTTGGAGCAGAGAGCATCACGCAGCGTTCCGTGAAGCTCATGGTAGGCTGATTTTAGGGCTCTCGCCGACACTCCTCGGGCTCTAGCACTCTCAACCTCTTCCGGCCCTTACTGGCCTTCTCTGACACACCTCGGCGAGTACAGAGCTTAGGGCGACACATTCCGTTTACGATGGGCAGCAGGAATTCACAGCAGTGTGTCAAGCCCTCCGGCCTTCTCTCCTTCGGCACGCAGAGGTTTTGCACTTCTTGCAAACACCTCAGCGGAGAGCCCAAAGTATTCCTGATCTCTTCAACAATGTAGTGCTGCACTAGACTTCAAATATGTCTTCACTGCGAGATACATTAGAGCGTGTAGTCGTTGCTTCTGAAGGTGAGGAACGCTTCCCTAATGGGCTTTCAGGGTGAAACCTGCTGCGAGTGGCCGTCTGCAAGCCCTTGCGATCACATTCGTCAGCGGCTGTGGTGGCAGTCAAGTTCTGACAGCAAATGGAAATATCAGCTCTCCATGTTTACGAAACGCACCCCTCCGTGTGTCAAAGGGAAAAGTCTACCTTTCCTTCAGAGTCCTCAACCCTGTGAGACAAACATGCTGTGGGTGGCTCCATTCAAAGTGTTTCTCAGGATACCGGGGGAAACTTCCCATTCTAAGAGGGACGAATAGGCTCTGTTTCCTGTCCGGTCAAGTCCATTTCCAGGAACACATCAGAGTCCTTGGTAAAGCTCGTTGTGTGAATGGGCAGAGGAAGAAAGCACTCAGTGCTGGAGAAGGTTAGCTGGCTGACATTGCAGGCACAGTACGCAGGACTCTGTACTTGCACCTTGCCTGTGGCAAATGCATACATACTCTGATGAGGAAGAGACAAGCGGTGCAGGTCCTCTACTGGCTTTCCCACTTATTTGTAGATGACAACAGAGAAGCTTGCCCATGGAACTTGAGACCGGCTTATGTGCAAGTCTACCCAAAATGGAAGAGCCGTTTCCTCCTGCCCCCAGGGACACGTTCCGTACTTTGCCTGGGCAGAGGCTGTGAGGCTTTGTTGATCCAGCTCGTGGGAAACGGATATATAAATTCTGTGAGGAACGAGGATTTCCTTCCCTGCAGCAGCGCCTGTGCTTCCACGTTGCCTTTGGCACACGGTGCTCGAGCGGCGCTCTCAATGAACTGGAAAGAGCCAAATGACAGGAATGTTAATCACGACGCTTCATGCACCACCCTCACCCTTAACATACATCTTCCCCTCAGAGAAATATCCCTGAAGGGTAGTCGAGTCTTAGGGGGAGAAACAAGTGCCTGCAAACTTAGGGTGAAATGCAGGTTTCACTCTGCCATCTGAAAAATCTTGCCCTGCACGTGACTGAGATCACGGCGTGTTAGATCCGTAGCCAATCGCACATACAATTCCGCTGGTGGGCACACAGAGCTCCGGCAGAGCTCGAAGTTCCCAGAGCACGTGCAATACTCCTGGTGGCTGCAACAAGCAATGTCGTACACAGCACACTTGGACCTTGACGTCCTTTCAAGGAAAGGCCGCAGGGCAGAGTCATTGAATCCAGAGAGGGAAACACTTGGCTGCATTCCTCAGGTGAGACACAGGTCAAACTGTGCCGGCTGAAAAGCTCAGGTTCCCTTTGGGAAGCTCTTCGTTTTGTGCGGGACGGGAAGGCCTTTACTTGCAGTCTGAGGCCATTGCCCGGCTAGGACGGAGGAAACAACGCCTTTCCAAGCACGCTTGTTAGCACGCATGGGAGAGAACTCACGCCCTGTTTCAGTCCCCTGCCAGCCATACATACACGTCAAGGACAGTGTTCACAGAGATACCTTCCTGTAAATGGGAGAGAGGAAGTTTGACTGGGCAAAACTCAGCCTTGGCAGGCCGTCTGAACAGCTTACTCCCTTGATGGCTTTGGAGCAGAGAGCATCACACAGCGTTCCGTGAAGCTCATGGTAGGCTGATTTTAGGGCTCTCGCTGACACTCCTCGGGCTCTAGCCCTCTCAACCTCTTCCGGCCCTTACTGGCCTTCTCTGACACACCTCGGCGAGTACAGAGCTTAGGACGACACATTCCGTTTACGATGGGAAGCAGGAATTCACAGCAGTGTGTCAAGCCCTCCGGCCTTCTCTCCTTCGGCACGCAGAGCTTTTGCACTTCTTCCAAACACCTCAGCGGAGAGCCCAAAGTATTCCTGATCTCTTCAACAATGTAGTGCTGCACTAGACTTCAAATATGTCTTCGCTGCGAGATACATTAGAGCGTGTAGTCGTTGCTTCTGAAGGTGAGGAACGCTTCCCTAATGGGCTTTCAGAGTGAAACCTGTTGCGAGTGGCCATCTGCAAGCCCTTGCGATCACATCCGTCAGCGGCTGTGGTGGCAGTCAAGTTCTGACAGCAAATGGAAATATCAGCTCTCCATGTTTACGAAACGCACCCCTCCGTGTGTCAAAGGGAAAAGTCTACCTTTCCTTCAGAGTCCTCAACCCTGTGAGACAAACATGCTGTGGGTGGCTCCATTCAAAGTGTTTCTCAGGATACCGGGGGAAACTTCCCATTCTAAGAGGGACGAATAGGCTCTGTTTGTTTCCTGTCCGGTCAAGTCCATTTCCAGGAACACATCAGAGTCCTTGGTAAAGCTCGTTGTGTGAATGGGCAGAGGAAGAAAGCACTCAGTGCTGGAGAAGGTTAGCTGGCTGACATTGCAGGCACAGTACACAGCACTCTGTACTTGCACCTTGCCTGTGGCAAATGCATACATACTCTGATGAGGAAGAGACAAGCGGTGCAGGTCCTCTACTGGCTTTCCCACTTATTTGTAGATGACAACAGAGAAGCTTGCCCATGGAACTTGAGACCGGCTTATGTGCAAGTCTACCCAAAATGGAAGAGCCGTTTCCTCCTACCCCCAGGGACACGTTCCGTACTTTGCCTGGGCAGAGGCTGTGAGGCTTTGTTGATCCAGCTCGTGGGAAACGGATATATAAATTCTGTGAGGAACGAGGATTTCCTTCCCTGCAGCAGCGCCTGTGCTTCCACGTTGCCTTTGGCACACGGTGCTCGAGCGGCGCTCTCAATGAACTGGAAAGAGCCAAATGACAGGAATGTTAATCACGACGCTTGATGCACCACCCTCACCGTTCACATACATCTTCCCCTCAGAGAAATATACCTGAAGGGTAGTCGAGTCTTAGGGGGAGAAACAAGTGCCCGCAAACTTAGGGTGAAATGCAGGTTTCACTCTGCCGTCTGAAAAATCTTGCCCTGCACCTGACTGAGATCACGGCGTGTTAGATCCGTACCCAATCGCACATACAATTCCGCTGGTGGGCACACAGAGCTCCAGCAGAGCTCGAAGTTCCCAGAGCACGTGCAATACTCCTGGTGGCTGCAACAAGCAATGTCGTACACAGCACACTTGGACCTTGACTTCCTTTCAAGGAAAGGCCGCAGAGCAGGGTCATTGAATCGAGAGAGGGAAACACTTGGCTGCATTCCTCAGGTGAGACACAGGTCAAACTGTGCCGGCTGAAAAGCTCAGGTTCCCTTTGGGAAGCTCTTCGTTTTGTGCGGGACGGGAAGGCCTTTACTTGCAGTCTGAGGCCATTGCCCGGCTAGGACGGAGGAAACACCGCCTTTCCAAGCACGCTTGTTAGCACGCATGGGAGAGAACTCACGCCCTGTTTCAGTCCCCTGCCAGCCATACATACACGTCAAGGACAGTGTTCCCAGAGATACCTTCCTGTAAATGGGAGATAGGAAGTTTGCCTGGGCAAAACTCAGCCTTGGCAGGCCGTCTGAACAGCTTACTCCCTTGATGGCTTTGGAGCAGAGAGCATCACGCAGCGTTCCGTGAAGCTCATGGTAGGCTGATTTTAGGGCTCTCGCTGACACTCCTCGGGCTCTAGCCCTCTCAACCTCTTCCGGCCCTTACTGGCCTTCTCTGACACACCTCGGCGAGTACAGAGCTTAGGACGACACATTCCGTTTACGATGGGAAGCAGGAATTCACAGCAGTGTGTCAAGCCCTCCGGGCTTCTCTCCTTCGGCACGCAGAGCTTTTGCACTTCTTGCAAACACCTCAGCGGAGAGCCCAAAGTATTCCTGATCTCTTCAACAATGTAGTGCTGCACTAGACTTCAAATATGTCTTCGCTGCGAGATACATTAGAGCGTGTAGTCGTTGCTTCTGAAGGTGAGGAACGCTTCCCTAATGGGCTTTCAGGGTGAAACCTGTTGCGAGTGGCCGTCTGCAAGCCCTTGCGATCACATCCGTCAGCGGCTGTGGTGGCAGTCAAGTTCTGACAGCAAATGGAAATATCAGCTCTCCATGTTTACGAAACGCACCCCTCCGTGTGTCAAAGGGAAAAGTCTACCTTTCCTTCAGAGTCCTCAACCCTGTGAGACAAACATGCTGTGGGTGGCTCCATTCAAAGTATTTCTCAGGATACCGGGGAAAACTTCCCATTCCAAGAGGGACGAATAGGATCTGTTTTTTTACTGTCCGGTCAAGTCCATTTCCAGGAACACATCAGAGTCCTTGGTCAAGCTCATTGTGTGAATGGCCAGAGGAAGAAGGCACTCAGTGCTGGAGAAGGTTGGCTGGCTGACATTGCAGGCACAGGACACAGCACTCTGTACTTGCACCTTGCCTGTGGCACATGCATACATACTCTGATGAGGAAGAGACAAGCGATGCAGGTCCTCTACTGGATTTCCCACTTATTTGTAGATGACAACAGAGAAGCTTGCCCATGGAACTTGAGACCGGCTTATGTGCAAGTCTACACAAAATGGAAGAGCCGTTTCCTCCTGCCCCCAGGGACACGTTCCGCACTTTGCCTGGGCAGAGTCTATGAGGCTTTGTTGATCCAGCTCCTGGGAAACGGATATATAAATTCTGTGAGGAACGATGGTATCCTTCCCTGCAGCAGCGCCTGTGCTTCCACGTTGCCTTTGGAACACGGTGCTTCGAGCGGCGCTCTCAATGAACTGGAAAGAGCCAAATGACAGGAATGTTAATCACGACGCTTGATGCACCACCGTCACCCTTCACATACATCCTCCCCTCAGGGAAACATCCCTGAAGGGTAGTAGAGTCCTAGGGGGAGAAACAAGTGCCCGCAAACATAGGGTGAAATGCAGGTTTCACTCTGCCATCTGAAAAATCTTGCCCTGCACGTGACAGAGATCACGGCGTGTTAGATCCGTACCCAATAGCCCATACACTTCTGCTGGTGGGCACACAGGGCTCCAGCAGAGCTCGAAGTTTCCAGAGCACGTGCAATACTCCTGGTGGCTGCAACAAGCAATGTCGTACACAGCACACTGGGACCTTGACTTCCTTTCAAGGAAAGGCCGCAGGGCAGGGTCATTGAATCGAGAGAGGGAAACACTTGGCTGCATTCCTCAGGTGAGACACAGGTCAAACTGTGCCGTCTGAAAAGCTCAGGTTCCCTTTGGGAAGCTCTTCGTTGTATGCAGGACGGGAAGGCCTTTGCTTGCAGGCTGTGGCCATTGCCAGGCTAGGACGGAGGAAACACCGCTTATCCCAGCACGCTTGTTAGCACGCATGGGAGAGAACTCACGCCCTGTTTCAGTCCCCTGCCAGCCATACATACACGTCAAGGACAGTGTTCCCAGAGATACCTTCCTGTAAATGGGAGAGAGGAAGTTTGACTGGGCAAAACTCAGCCTTGGCAGGCCGTCTGAACAGCTTACTCCCTTGATGGCTTTGGAGCAGAGAGCATCACGCAGCGTTCCGTGAAGCTCATGGTAGGATGCTTTTAGGGCTCTCGCCGACACTCCTCGGGCTCTAGCACTCTCAACCTCTTCCGGCCCTTACTGGCCTTCTCTGACACACCTCGGCGAGTACAGAGCTTAGGGCGACACATTCCGTTTACGATGGGCAGCAGGAATTCACAGCAGTGTGTCAAGCCCTCCGGCCTTCTCTCTTTCGGCACGCAGAGGTTTTGCACTTCTTGCAAACACCTCAGCGGAGAGCCCAAAGTATTCCTGAGCTCTTCAACAATGTAGTGCTGCACTAGACTTCAAATATGTCTTCGCTGCGAGATACATTAGAGCGTGTAGTCGTTGCTTCTGAAGGTGAGGAACGCTTCCCTAATGGGCTTTCAGGGTGAAACCTGCTGCGAGTGGCCGTCTGCAAGCCCTTGCGATCACATTCGTCAGCGGCTGTGGTGGCAGTCAAGTTCTGACAGCAAATGGAAATATCAGCTCTCCATGTTTACGAAACGCACCCCTCCGTGTGTCAAAGGGAAAAGTCTACCTTTCCTTCAGAGTCCTCAACCCTGTGAGACAAACATGCTGTGGGTGGCTCCATTCAAAGTGTTTCTCAGGATACCGGGGGAAACTTCCCATTCTAAGAGGGACGAATAGGCTCTGTTTGTTTCCTGTCCGGTCAAGTCCATTTCCAGGAACACATCAGAGTCCTTGGTAAAGCTCGTTGTGTGAATGGGCAGAGGAAGAAAGCACTCAGTGCTGGAGAAGGTTAGCTGGCTGACATTGCAGGCACAGTACACAGCACTCTGTACTTGCACCTTGCCTGTGGCAAATGCATACATACTCTGATGAGGAAGAGACAAGCGGTGCAGGTCCTCTACTGGCTTTCCCACTTATTTGTAGATGACAACAGAGAAGCTTGCCCATGGAACTTGAGACCGGCTTATGTGCAAGTCTACCCAAAATGGAAGAGCCGTTTCCTCCTGCCCCCAGGGACACGTTCCGTACTTTGCCTGGGCAGAGGCTGTGAGGCTTTGTTGATCCAGCTCGAGGGAAACGGATATATAAATTCTGTGAGGAACGAGGATTTCCTTCCCTGCAGCAGCGCCTGTGCTTCCACTTTGCCTTTGGCACACGGTGCTCGAGCGGCACTCTCAATGAACTGGAAAGAGCCAAATGACAGGAATGTTAATCACGACGCTTCATGCACCACCCTCACCCTTCACATACATCTTCCCCTCAGGGAAATATCCCTGAAGGGTAGTAGAGTCCTAGGGGGAGAAACAAGTGCCTGCACACCTAGGGTGAAATGCAGGTTTCACTCTGCCATCTGAAAAATCTTGCCCTGCACGTGACTGAGATCACGGCGTGTTAGATCCGTACCCAATCGCACATACAATTCCGCTGGTGGGCACACAGAGCTCCAGCAGAGCTCGAAGTTCCCAGAGCACGTGCAATACTCCTGGTGCCTGCAACAAGCAATGTCGTACACAGCACACTTGGACCTTGACGTCCTTTCAAGGAAAGGCCGCAGGGCAGGGTCATTGAATCGAGAGAGGGAAACACTTGGCTGCATTCCTCAGGTGAGACACAGGTCAAACTGTGCCGGCTGAAAAGCTCAGGTTCCCTTTGGGAAGCTCTTCGTTTTGTGCGGGACGGGAAGGCCTTTACTTGCAGTCTGAGGCCATTGCCCGGCTAGGACGGAGGAAACACCGCCTTTCCAAGCACGCTTGTTAGCACGCATGGGAGAGAACTCACGCCCTGTTTCAGTCCCCTGCCAGCCATACATACACGTCAAGGACAGTGTTCCCAGAGATACCTTCCTGTAAATGGGAGATAGGAAGTTTGCCTGGGCAAAACTCAGCCTTGGCAGGCCGTCTGAACAGCTTACTCCCTTGATGGCTTTGGAGCAGAGAGCATCACGCAGCGTTCCGTGAAGCTCATGGTAGGCTGATTTTAGGGCTCTCGCTGACACTCCTCGGGCTCTAGCCCTCTCAACCTCTTCCGGCCCTTACTGGCCTTCTCTGACACACCTCGGCGAGTACAGAGCTTAGGACGACACATTCCGTTTACGATGGGAAGCAGGAATTCACAGCAGTGTGTCAAGCCCTCCGGGCTTCTCTCCTTCGGCACGCAGAGCTTTTGCACTTCTTGCAAACACCTCAGCGGAGAGCCCAAAGTATTCCTGATCTCTTCAACAATGTAGTGCTGCACTAGACTTCAAATATGTCTTCGCTGCGAGATACATTAGAGCGTGTAGTCGTTGCTTCTGAAGGTGAGGAACGCTTCCCTAATGGGCTTTCAGGGTGAAACCTGTTGCGAGTGGCCGTCTGCAAGCCCTTGCGATCACATCCGTCAGCGGCTGTGGTGGCAGTCAAGTTCTGACAGCAAATGGAAATATCAGCTCTCCATGTTTACGAAACGCACCCCTCCGTGTGTCAAAGGGAAAAGTCTACCTTTCCTTCAGAGTCCTCAACCCTGTGAGACAAACATGCTGTGGGTGGCTCCATTCAAAGTATTTCTCAGGATACCGGGGAAAACTTCCCATTCCAAGAGGGACGAATAGGATCTGTTTTTTTACTGTCCGGTCAAGTCCATTTCCAGGAACACATCAGAGTCCTTGGTCAAGCTCATTGTGTGAATGGCCAGAGGAAGAAGGCACTCAGTGCTGGAGAAGGTTGGCTGGCTGACATTGCAGGCACAGGACACAGCACTCTGTACTTGCACCTTGCCTGTGGCACATGCATACATACTCTGATGAGGAAGAGACAAGCGATGCAGGTCCTCTACTGGATTTCCCACTTATTTGTAGATGACAACAGAGAAGCTTGCCCATGGAACTTGAGACCGGCTTATGTGCAAGTCTACACAAAATGGAAGAGCCGTTTCCTCCTGCCCCCAGGGACACGTTCCGCACTTTGCCTGGGCAGAGTCTATGAGGATTTGTTGATCCAGCTCCTGGGAAACGGATATATAAATTCTGTGAGGAACGAGGGTATCCTTCCCTGCAGCAGCGCCTGTGCTTCCACGTTGCCTTTGGAACACGGTGCTTCGAGCGGCGCTCTCAATGAACTGGAAAGAGCCAAATGACAGGAATGTTAATCACGACGCTTGATGCACCACCGTCACCCTTCACATACATCCTCCCCTCAGGGAAATATCCCTGAAGGGTAGTAGAGTCCTAGGGGGAGAAACAAGTGCCCGCAAACATAGGGTGAAATGCAGGTTTCACTCTGCCATCTGAAAAATCTTGCCCTGCACGTGACAGAGATCACGGCGTGTTAGATCCGTACCCAATAGCCCATACACTTCTGCTGGTGGGCACACAGGGCTCCAGCAGAGCTCGAAGTTTCCAGAGCACGTGCAATACTCCTGGTGGCTGCAACAAGCAATGTCGTACACAGCACACTGGGACCTTGACTTCCTTTCAAGGAAAGGCCGCAGGGCAGGGTCATTGAATCGAGAGAGGGAAACACTTGGCTGCATTCCTCAGGTGAGACACAGGTCAAACTGTGCCGTCTGAAAAGCTCAGGTTCCCTTTGGGAAGCTCTTCGTTGTATGCAGGACGGGAAGGCCTTTGCTTGCAGGCTGTGGCCATTGCCAGGCTAGGACGGAGGAAACACCGCTTATCCCAGCACGCTTGTTAGCACGCATGGGAGAGAACTCACGCCCTGTTTCAGTCCCCTGCCAGCCATACATACACGTCAAGGACAGTGTTCCCAGAGATACCTTCCTGTAAATGGGAGAGAGGAAGTTTGACTGGGCAAAACTCAGCCTTGGCAGGCCGTCTGAACAGCTTACTCCCTTGATGGCTTTGGAGCAGAGAGCATCACGCAGCGTTCCGTGAAGCTCATGGTAGGATGCTTTTAGGGCTCTCGCCGACACTCCTCGGGCTCTAGCACTCTCAACCTCTTCCGGCCCTTACTGGCCTTCTCTGACACACCTCGGCGAGTACAGAGCTTAGGGCGACACATTCCGTTTACGATGGGCAGCAGGAATTCACAGCAGTGTGTCAAGCCCTCCGGCCTTCTCTCTTTCGGCACGCAGAGGTTTTGCACTTCTTGCAAACACCTCAGCGGAGAGCCCAAAGTATTCCTGAGCTCTTCAACAATGTAGTGCTGCACTAGACTTCAAATATGTCTTCGCTGCGAGATACATTAGAGCGTGTAGTCGTTGCTTCTGAAGGTGAGGAACGCTTCCCTAATGGGCTTTCAGGGTGAAACCTGCTGCGAGTGGCCGTCTGCAAGCCCTTGCGATCACATTCGTCAGCGGCTGTGGTGGCAGTCAAGTTCTGACAGCAAATGGAAATATCAGCTCTCCATGTTTACGAAACGCACCCCTCCGTGTGTCAAAGGGAAAAGTCTACCTTTCCTTCAGAGTCCTCAACCCTGTGAGACAAACATGCTGTGGGTGGCTCCATTCAAAGTGTTTCTCAGGATACCGGGGGAAACTTCCCATTCTAAGAGGGACGAATAGGCTCTGTTTGTTTCCTGTCCGGTCAAGTCCATTTCCAGGAACACATCAGAGTCCTTGGTAAAGCTCGTTGTGTGAATGGGCAGAGGAAGAAAGCACTCAGTGCTGGAGAAGGTTAGCTGGCTGACATTGCAGGCACAGTACACAGCACTCTGTACTTGCACCTTGCCTGTGGCAAATGCATACATACTCTGATGAGGAAGAGACAAGCGGTGCAGGTCCTCTACTGGCTTTCCCACTTATTTGTAGATGACAACAGAGAAGCTTGCCCATGGAACTTGAGACCGGCTTATGTGCAAGTCTACCCAAAATGGAAGAGCCGTTTCCTCCTGCCCCCAGGGACACGTTCCGTACTTTGCCTGGGCAGAGGCTGTGAGGCTTTGTTGATCCAGCTCGAGGGAAACGGATATATAAATTCTGTGAGGAACGAGGATTTCCTTCCCTGCAGCAGCGCCTGTGCTTCCACTTTGCCTTTGGCACACGGTGCTCGAGCGGCACTCTCAATGAACTGGAAAGAGCCAAATGACAGGAATGTTAATCACGACGCTTCATGCACCACCCTCACCCTTCACATACATCTTCCCCTCAGGGAAATATCCCTGAAGGGTAGTAGAGTCCTAGGGGGAGAAACAAGTGCCTGCACACCTAGGGTGAAATGCAGGTTTCACTCTGCCATCTGAAAAATCTTGCCCTGCACGTGACTGAGATCACGGCGTGTTAGATCCGTACCCAATCGCACATACAATTCCGCTGGTGGGCACACAGAGCTCCAGCAGAGCTCGAAGTTCCCAGAGCACGTGCAATACTCCTGGTGCCTGCAACAAGCAATGTCGTACACAGCACACTTGGACCTTGACGTCCTTTCAAGGAAAGGCCGCAGGGCAGGGTCATTGAATCGAGAGAGGGAAACACTTGGCTGCATTCCTCAGGTGAGACACAGGTCAAACTGTGCCGGCTGAAAAGCTCAGGTTCCCTTTGGGAAGCTCTTCGTTTTGTGCGGGACGGGAAGGCCTTTACTTGCAGTCTGAGGCCATTGCCCGGCTAGGACGGAGGAAACACCGCCTTTCCAAGCACGCTTGTTAGCACGCATGGGAGAGAACTCACGCCCTGTTTCAGTCCCCTGCCAGCCATACATACACGTCAAGGACAGTGTTCCCAGAGATACCTTCCTGTAAATGGGAGATAGGAAGTTTGCCTGGGCAAAACTCAGCCTTGGCAGGCCGTCTGAACAGCTTACTCCCTTGATGGCTTTGGAGCAGAGAGCATCACGCAGCGTTCCGTGAAGCTCATGGTAGGCTGATTTTAGGGCTCTCGCTGACACTCCTCGGGCTCTAGCCCTCTCAACCTCTTCCGGCCCTTACTGGCCTTCTCTGACACACCTCGGCGAGTACAGAGCTTAGGACGACACATTCCGTTTACGATGGGAAGCAGGAATTCACAGCAGTGTGTCAAGCCCTCCGGGCTTCTCTCCTTCGGCACGCAGAGCTTTTGCACTTCTTGCAAACACCTCAGCGGAGAGCCCAAAGTATTCCTGATCTCTTCAACAATGTAGTGCTGCACTAGACTTCAAATATGTCTTCGCTGCGAGATACATTAGAGCGTGTAGTCGTTGCTTCTGAAGGTGAGGAACGCTTCCCTAATGGGCTTTCAGGGTGAAACCTGTTGCGAGTGGCCGTCTGCAAGCCCTTGCGATCACATCCGTCAGCGGCTGTGGTGGCAGTCAAGTTCTGACAGCAAATGGAAATATCAGCTCTCCATGTTTACGAAACGCACCCCTCCGTGTGTCAAAGGGAAAAGTCTACCTTTCCTTCAGAGTCCTCAACCCTGTGAGACAAACATGCTGTGGGTGGCTCCATTCAAAGTATTTCTCAGGATACCGGGGAAAACTTCCCATTCCAAGAGGGACGAATAGGATCTGTTTTTTTACTGTCCGGTCAAGTCCATTTCCAGGAACACATCAGAGTCCTTGGTCAAGCTCATTGTGTGAATGGCCAGAGGAAGAAGGCACTCAGTGCTGGAGAAGGTTGGCTGGCTGACATTGCAGGCACAGGACACAGCACTCTGTACTTGCACCTTGCCTGTGGCACATGCATACATACTCTGATGAGGAAGAGACAAGCGATGCAGGTCCTCTACTGGATTTCCCACTTATTTGTAGATGACAACAGAGAAGCTTGCCCATGGAACTTGAGACCGGCTTATGTGCAAGTCTACACAAAATGGAAGAGCCGTTTCCTCCTGCCCCCAGGGACACGTTCCGCACTTTGCCTGGGCAGAGTCTATGAGGCTTTGTTGATCCAGCTCCTGGGAAACGGATATATAAATTCTGTGAGGAACGAGGGTATCCTTCCCTGCAGCAGCGCCTGTGCTTCCACGTTGCCTTTGGAACACGGTGCTTCGAGCGGCGCTCTCAATGAACTGGAAAGAGCCAAATGACAGGAATGTTAATCACGACGCTTGATGCACCACCGTCACCCTTCACATACATCCTCCCCTCAGGGAAATATCCCTGAAGGGTAGTAGAGTCCTAGGGGGAGAAACAAGTGCCCGCAAACATAGGGTGAAATGCAGTTTTCACTCTGCCATCTGAAAAATCTTGCCCTGCACGTGACAGAGATCACGGCGTGTTAGATCCGTACCCAATAGCAC
This sequence comes from Eubalaena glacialis, assembly GCF_028564815.1. Classification (NCBI taxonomy): domain Eukaryota; kingdom Metazoa; phylum Chordata; class Mammalia; order Artiodactyla; family Balaenidae; genus Eubalaena; species Eubalaena glacialis. The sequence continues at coordinate 33,602,925 of NC_083734.1, read as the reverse complement.
ATACACTTCTGCTGGTGGGCACACAGGGCTCCAGCAGAGCTCGAAGTTTCCAGAGCACGTGCAATACTCCTGCTGCCTGCAACAAGCACTGTCGTACACAGCACACTGGGACCTTGACTTCCTTTCAAGGAAAGGCCGCAGGGCAGGGTCATTGAATTGAGAGAGGGAAACACTTGGCTGCATTCCTCAGGTGAGACACAGGTCAAACTGTGCCGTCTGAAAAGCTCAGGTTCCCTTTGGGAAGCTCTTCGTTGTATGCAGGACGGGAAGGCCTTTGCTTGCAGGCTGTGGCCATTGCCAGGCTAGGACGGAGGAAACACCGCTTATCCCAGCACGCTTGTTAGCACGCATGGGAGAGAACTCACGCCCTGTTTCAGTCCCCTGCCAGCCATACATACACGTCAAGGACAGTGTTCCCAGAGATACCTTCCTGTAAATGGGAGAGAGGAAGTTTGACTGGGCAAAACTCAGCCTTGGCAGGCCGTCTGAACAGCTTACTCCCTTGATGGCTTTGGAGCAGAGAGCATCACGCAGCGTTCCGTGAAGCTCATGGTAGGATGCTTTTAGGGCTCTCGCCGACACTCCTCGGGCTCTAGCACTCTCAACCTCTTCCGGCCCTTACTGGCCTTCTCTGACACACCTCGGCGAGTACAGAGCTTAGGGCGACACATTCCGTTTACGATGGGCAGCAGGAATTCACAGCAGTGTGTCAAGCCCTCCGGCCTTCTCTCTTTCGGCACGCAGAGGTTTTGCACTTCTTGCAAACACCTCAGCGGAGAGCCCAAAGTATTCCTGAGCTCTTCAACAATGTAGTGCTGCACTAGACTTCAAATATGTCTTCGCTGCGAGATACATTAGAGCGTGTAGTCGTTGCTTCTGAAGGTGAGGAACGCTTCCCTAATGGGCTTTCAGGGTGAAACCTGCTGCGAGTGGCCGTCTGCAAGCCCTTGCGATCACATTCGTCAGCGGCTGTGGTGGCAGTCAAGTTCTGACAGCAAATGGAAATATCAGCTCTCCATGTTTACGAAACGCACCCCTCCGTGTGTCAAAGGGAAAAGTCTACCTTTCCTTCAGAGTCCTCAACCCTGTGAGACAAACATGCTGTGGGTGGCTCCATTCAAAGTGTTTCTCAGGATACCGGGGGAAACTTCCCATTCTAAGAGGGACGAATAGGCTCTGTTTGTTTCCTGTCCGGTCAAGTCCATTTCCAGGAACACATCAGAGTCCTTGGTAAAGCTCGTTGTGTGAATGGGCAGAGGAAGAAAGCACTCAGTGCTGGAGAAGGTTAGCTGGCTGACATTGCAGGCACAGTACGCAGCACTCTGTACTTGCACCTTGCCTGTGGCAAATGCATACATACTCTGATGAGGAAGAGACAAGCGGTGCAGGTCCTCTACTGGCTTTCCCACTTATTTGTAGATGACAACAGAGAAGCTTGCCCATGGAACTTGAGACCGGCTTATGTGCAAGTCTACCCAAAATGGAAGAGCCGTTTCCTCCTGCCCCCAGGGACACGTTCCGTACTTTGCCTGGGCAGAGGCTGTGAGGCTTTGTTGATCCAGCTCGTGGGAAACGGATATATAAATTCTGTGAGGAACGAGGATTTCCTTCCCTGCAGCAGCGCCTGTGCTTCCACGTTGCCTTTGGCACACGGTGCTCGAGCGGCGCTCTCAATGAACTGGAAAGAGCCAAATGACAGGAATGTTAATCACGACGCTTGATGCACCACCCTCACCGTTCACATACATCTTCCCCTCAGAGAAATATACCTGAAGGGTAGTCGAGTCTTAGGGGGAGAAACAAGTGCCCGCAAACTTAGGGTGAAATGCAGGTTTCACTCTGCCGTCTGAAAAATCTTGCCCTGCACCTGACTGAGATCACGGCGTGTTAGATCCGTACCCAATCGCACATACAATTCCGCTGGTGGGCACACAGAGCTCCAGCAGAGCTCGAAGTTCCCAGAGCACGTGCAATACTCCTGGTGGCTGTAACAAGCAATGTCGTACACAGCACACTTGGACCTTGACTTCCTTTCAAGGAAAGGCCGCAGGGCAGGGTCATTGAATCGAGAGAGGGAAACACTTGGCTGCATTCCTCAGGTGAGACACAGGTCAAACTGTGCCGGCTGAAAAGCTCAGGTTCCCTTTGGGAAGCTCTTCGTTGTATGCGGGACGGGAAGGCCTTTGCTTGCAGGCTGTGGCCATTGCCAGGCTAGGACGGAGGAAACACCGCCTATCCCAGCACGCTTGTTAGCACGCATGGGAGAGAACTCACGCCCTGTTTCAGTCCCCTGCCAGCCATACATACACGTCAAGGACAGTGTTCCCAGAGATACCTTCCTGTAAATGGGAGAGAGGAAGTTTGACTGGGCAAAACTCAGCCTTGGCAGGCCGTCTGAACAGCTTACTCCCTTGATGGCTTTGGAGCAGAGAGCATCACGCAGCGTTCCGTGAAGCTCATGGTAGGCTGATTTTAGGGCTCTCGCCGACACTCCTCGGGCTCTAGCACTCTCAACCTCTTCCGGCCCTTACTGGCCTTCTCTGACACACCTCGGCGAGTACAGAGCTTAGGGCGACACATTCCGTTTACGATGGGCAGCAGGAATTCACAGCAGTGTGTCAAGCCCTCCGGCCTTCTCTCCTTCGGCACGCAGAGGTTTTGCACTTCTTGCAAACACCTCAGCGGAGAGCCCAAAGTATTCCTGATCTCTTCAACAATGTAGTGCTGCACTAGACTTCAAATATGTCTTCACTGCGAGATACATTAGAGCGTGTAGTCGTTGCTTCTGAAGGTGAGGAACGCTTCCCTAATGGGCTTTCAGGGTGAAACCTGCTGCGAGTGGCCGTCTGCAAGCCCTTGCGATCACATTCGTCAGCGGCTGTGGTGGCAGTCAAGTTCTGACAGCAAATGGAAATATCAGCTCTCCATGTTTACGAAACGCACCCCTCCGTGTGTCAAAGGCAAAAGTCTACCTTTCCTTCAGAGTCCTCAACCCTGTGAGACAAACATGGTGTGGGTGGCTCCATTCAAAGTGTTTCTCAGGATACCGGGGGAAACTTCCCATTCTAAGAGGGACGAATAGGCTCTGTTTCCTGTCCGGTCAAGTCCATTTCCAGGAACACATCAGAGTCCTTGGTAAAGCTCGTTGTGTGAATGGGCAGAGGAAGAAAGCACTCAGTGCTGGAGAAGGTTAGCTGGCTGACATTGCAGGCACAGTACGCAGCACTCTGTACTTGCACCTTGCCTGTGGCAAATGCATACATACTCTGATGAGGAAGAGACAAGCGGTGCAGGTCCTCTACTGGCTTTCCCACTTATTTGTAGATGACAACAGAGAAGCTTGCCCATGGAACTTGAGACCGGCTTATGTGCAAGTCTACCCAAAATGGAAGAGCCGTTTCCTCCTGCGCCCAGGGACACGTTCCGTACTTTGCCTGGGCAGAGGCTGTGAGGCTTTGTTGATCCAGCTCGTGGGAAACGGATATATAAATTCTGTGAGGAACGAGGATTTCCTTCCCTGCAGCAGCGCCTGTGCTTCCACGTTGCCTTTGGCACACGGTGCTCGAGCGGCGCTCTCAATGAACTGGAAAGAGCCAAATGACAGGAATGTTAATCACGACGCTTGATGCACCACCCTCACCGTTCACATACATCTTCCCCTCAGAGAAATATACCTGAAGGGTAGTCGAGTCTTAGGGGGAGAAACAAGTGCCCGCAAACTTAGGGTGAAATGCAGGTTTCACTCTGCCGTCTGAAAAATCTTGCCCTGCACCTGACTGAGATCACGGCGTGTTAGATCCGTACCCAATCGCACATACAATTCCGCTGGTGGGCACACAGAGCTCCAGCAGAGCTCGAAGTTCCCAGAGCACGTGCAATACTCCTGGTGGCTGCAACAAGCAATGTCGTACACAGCACACTTGGACCTTGACTTCCTTTCAAGGAAAGGCCGCAGGGCAGGGTCATTGAATCTAGAGAGGGAAACACTTGGCTGCATTCCTCAGGTGAGACACAGGTCAAACTGTGCTGGCTGAAAAGCTCAGGTTCCCTTTGGGAAGCTCTTCGTTTTGTGCGGGACGGGAAGGCCTTTGCTTGCAGTCTGAGGCCATTGCCCGGCTAGGACGGAGGAAACACCGCCTTTCCAAGCACGCTTGTTAGCACGCATGGGAGAGAACTCACGCCCTGTTTCAGTCCCCTGCCAGCCATACATACACGTCAAGGACAGTGTTCCCAGAGATACCTTCCTGTAAATGGGAGATAGGAAGTTTGCCTGGGCAAAACTCAGCCTTGGCAGGCCGTCTGAACAGCTTACTCCCTTGATGGCTTTGGAGCAGAGAGCATCACGCAGCGTTCCGTGAAGCTCATGGTAGGCTGATTTTAGGGCTCTCGCTGACACTCCTCGGGCTCTAGCCCTCTCAACCTCTTCCGGCCCTTACTGGCCTTCTCTGACACACCTCGGCGAGTACAGAGCTTAGGACGACACATTCCGTTTACGATGGGAAGCAGGAATTCACAGCAGTGTGTCAAGCCCTCCGGCCTTCTCTCCTTCGGCACGCAGAGCTTTTGCACTTCTTGCAAACACCTCAGCGGAGAGCCCAAAGTATTCCTGATCTCTTCAACAATGTAGTGCTGCACTAGACTTCAAATATGTCTTCGCTGCGAGATACATTAGAGCGTGTAGTCGTTGCTTCTGAAGGTGAGGAACGCTTCCCTAATGGGCTTTCAGGGTGAAACCTGTTGCGAGTGGCCGTCTGCAAGCCCTTGCGATCACATCCGTCAGCGGCTGTGGTGGCAGTCAAGTTCTGACAGCAAATGGAAATATCAGCTCTCCATGTTTACGAAACGCACCCCTCCGTGTGTCAAAGGGAAAAGTCTACCTTTCCTTCAGAGTCCTCAACCCTGTGAGACAAACATGCTGTGGGTGGCTCCATTCAAAGTATTTCTCAGGATACCGGGGAAAACTTCCCATTCCAAGAGGGACGAATAGGATCTGTTTTTTTACTGTCCGGTCAAGTCCATTTCCAGGAACACATCAGAGTCCTTGGTCAAGCTCATTGTGTGAATGGCCAGAGGAAGAAGGCACTCAGTGCTGGAGAAGGTTGGCTGGCTGACATTGCAGGCACAGGACACAGCACTCTGTACTTGCACCTTGCCTGTGGCACATGCATACATACTCTGATGAGGAAGAGACAAGCGATGCAGGTCCTCTACTGGATTTCCCACTTATTTGTAGATGACAACAGAGAAGCTTGCCCATGGAACTTGAGACCGGCTTATGTGCAAGTCTACACAAAATGGAAGAGCCGTTTCCTCCTGCCCCCAGGGACACGTTCCGCACTTTGCCTGGGCAGAGTCTATGAGGCTTTGTTGATCCAGCTCCTGGGAAACGGATATATAAATTCTGTGAGGAACGAGGGTATCCTTCCCTGCAGCAGCGCCTGTGCTTCCACGTTGCCTTTGGAACACGGTGCTTCGAGCGGCGCTCTCAATGAACTGGAAAGAGCCAAATGACAGGAATGTTAATCACGACGCTTGATGCACCACCGTCACCCTTCACATACATCCTCCCCTCAGGGAAATATCCCTGAAGGGTAGTAGAGTCCTAGGGGGAGAAACAAGTGCCCGCAAACATAGGGTGAAATGCAGGTTTCACTCTGCCATCTGAAAAATCTTGCCCTGCACGTGACAGAGATCACGGCGTGTTAGATCCGTACCCAATAGCACATACACTTCTGCTGGTGGGCACACAGGGCTCCAGCAGAGCTCGAAGTTTCCAGAGCACGTGCAATACTCCTGGTGGCTGCAACAAGCAATGTCGTACACAGCACACTGGGACCTTGACTTCCTTTCAAGGAAAGGCCGCAGGGCAGGGTCATTGAATCGAGAGAGGGAAACACTTGGCTGCATTCCTCAGGTGAGACACAGGTCAAACTGTGCCGTCTGAAAAGCTCAGGTTCCCTTTGGGAAGCTCTTCGTTGTATGCAGGACGGGAAGGCCTTTGCTTGCAGGCTGTGGCCATTGCCAGGCTAGGACGGAGGAAACACCGCTTATCCCAGCACGCTTGTTAGCACGCATGGGAGAGAACTCACGCCCTGTTTCAGTCCCCTGCCAGCCATACATACACGTCAAGGACAGTGTTCCCAGAGATACCTTCCTGTAAATGGGAGAGAGGAAGTTTGACTGGGCAAAACTCAGCCTTGGCAGGCCGTCTGAACAGCTTACTCCCTTGATGGCTTTGGAGCAGAGAGCATCACGCAGCGTTCCGTGAAGCTCATGGTAGGATGCTTTTAGGGCTCTCGCCGACACTCCTCGGGCTCTAGCACTCTCAACCTCTTCCGGCCCTTACTGGCCTTCTCTGACACACCTCGGCGAGTACAGAGCTTAGGGCGACACATTCCGTTTACGATGGGCAGCAGGAATTCACAGCAGTGTGTCAAGCCCTCCGGCCTTCTCTCTTTCGGCACGCAGAGGTTTTGCACTTCTTGCAAACACCTCAGCGGAGAGCCCAAAGTATTCCTGAGCTCTTCAACAATGTAGTGCTGCACTAGACTTCAAATATGTCTTCGCTGCGAGATACATTAGAGCGTGTAGTCGTTGCTTCTGAAGGTGAGGAACGCTTCCCTAATGGGCTTTCAGGGTGAAACCTGCTGCGAGTGGCCGTCTGCAAGCCCTTGCGATCACATTCGTCAGCGGCTGTGGTGGCAGTCAAGTTCTGACAGCAAATGGAAATATCAGCTCTCCATGTTTACGAAACGCACCCCTCCATGTGTCAAAGGCAAAAGTCTACCTTTCCTTCAGAGTCCTCAACCCTGTGAGACAAACATGCTGTGGGTGGCTCCATTCAAAGTGTTTCTCAGGATACCGGGGGAAACTTCCCATTCTAAGAGGGACGAATAGGCTCTGTTTGTTTCCTGTCCGGTCAAGTCCATTTCCAGGAACACATCAGAGTCCTTGGTAAAGCTCGTTGTGTGAATGGGCAGAGGAAGAAAGCACTCAGTGCTGGAGAAGGTTAGCTGGCTGACATTGCAGGCACAGTACACAGCACTCTGTACTTGCACCTTGCCTGTGGCAAATGCATACATACTCTGATGAGGAAGAGACAAGCGGTGCAGGTCCTCTACTGGCTTTCCCACTTATTTGTAGATGACAACAGAGAAGCTTGCCCATGGAACTTGAGACCGGCTTATGTGCAAGTCTACCCAAAATGGAAGAGCCGTTTCCTCCTGCCCCCAGGGACACGTTCCGTACTTTGCCTGGGCAGAGGCTGTGAGGCTTTGTTGATCCAGCTCGAGGGAAACGGATATATAAATTCTGTGAGGAACGAGGATTTCCTTCCCTGCAGCAGCGCCTGTGCTTCCACTTTGCCTTTGGCACACGGTGCTCGAGCGGCACTCTCAATGAACTGGAAAGAGCCAAATGACAGGAATGTTAATCACGACGCTTCATGCACCACCCTCACCCTTCACATACATCTTCCCCTCAGGGAAATATCCCTGAAGGGTAGTAGAGTCCTAGGGGGAGAAACAAGTGCCTGCACACCTAGGGTGAAATGCAGGTTTCACTCTGCCATCTGAAAAATCTTGCCCTGCACGTGACTGAGATCACGGCGTGTTAGATCCGTACCCAATCGCACATACAATTCCGCTGGTGGGCACACAGAGCTCCAGCAGAGCTCGAAGTTCCCAGAGCACGTGCAATACTCCTGGTGCCTGCAACAAGCAATGTCGTACACAGCACACTTGGACCTTGACGTCCTTTCAAGGAAAGGCCGCAGGGCAGGGTCATTGAATCGAGAGAGGGAAACACTTGGCTGCATTCCTCAGGTGAGACACAGGTCAAACTGTGCCGGCTGAAAAGCTCAGGTTCCCTTTGGGAAGCTCTTCGTTTTGTGCGGGACGGGAAGGCCTTTACTTGCAGTCTGAGGCCATTGCCCGGCTAGGACGGAGGAAACACCGCCCTTCCAAGCACGCTTGTTAGCACGCATGGGAGAGAACTCACGCCCTGTTTCAGTCCCCTGCCAGCCATACATACACGTCAAGGACAGTGTTCCCAGAGATACCTTCCTGTAAATGGGAGATAGGAAGTTTGCCTGGGCAAAACTCAGCCTTGGCAGGCCGTCTGAACAGCTTACTCCCTTGATGGCTTTGGAGCAGAGAGCATCACGCAGCGTTCCGTGAAGCTCATGGTAGGCTGATTTTAGGGCTCTCGCTGACACTCCTCGGGCTCTAGCCCTCTCAACCTCTTCTGGCCCTTACTGGCCTTCTCTGACACACCTCGGCGAGTACAGAGCTTAGGACGACACATTCCGTTTACGATGGGAAGCAGGAATTCACAGCAGTGTGTCAAGCCCTCCGGGCTTCTCTCCTTCGGCACGCAGAGCTTTTGCACTTCTTGCAAACACCTCAGCGGAGAGCCCAAAGTATTCCTGATCTCTTCAACAATGTAGTGCTGCACTAGACTTCAAATATGTCTTCGCTGCGAGATACATTAGAGCGTGTAGTCGTTGCTTCTGAAGGTGAGGAACGCTTCCCTAATGGGCTTTCAGGGTGAAACCTGTTGCGAGTGGCCGTCTGCAAGCCCTTGCGATCACATCCGTCAGCGGCTGTGGTGGCAGTCAAGTTCTGACAGCAAATGGAAATATCAGCTCTCCATGTTTACGAAACGCACCCCTCCGTGTGTCAAAGGGAAAAGTCTACCTTTCCTTCAGAGTCCTCAACCCTGTGAGACAAACATGCTGTGGGTGGCTCCATTCAAAGTATTTCTCAGGATACCGGGGAAAACTTCCCATTCCAAGAGGGACGAATAGGATCTGTTTTTTTACTGTCCGGTCAAGTCCATTTCCAGGAACACATCAGAGTCCTTGGTCAAGCTCATTGTGTGAATGGCCAGAGGAAGAAGGCACTCAGTGCTGGAGAAGGTTGGCTGGCTGACATTGCAGGCACAGGACACAGCACTCTGTACTTGCACCTTGCCTGTGGCACATGCATACATACTCTGATGAGGAAGAGACAAGCGATGCAGGTCCTCTACTGGATTTCCCACTTATTTGTAGATGACAACAGAGAAGCTTGCCCATGGAACTTGAGACCGGCTTATGTGCAAGTCTACACAAAATGGAAGAGCCGTTTCCTCCTGCCCCCAGGGACACGTTCCGCACTTTGCCTGGGCAGAGTCTATGAGGCTTTGTTGATCCAGCTCCTGGGAAACGGATATATAAATTCTGTGAGGAACGAGGGTATCCTTCCCTGCAGCAGCGCCTGTGCTTCCACGTTGCCTTTGGAACACGGTGCTTCGAGTGGCGCTCTCAATGAACTGGAAAGAGCCAAATGACAGGAATGTTAATCACGACGCTTGATGCACCACCGTCACCCTTCACATACATCCTCCCCTCAGGGAAATATCCCTGAAGGGTAGTAGAGTCCTAGGGGGAGAAACAAGTGCCTGCAAACATAGGGTGAAATGCAGGTTTCACTCTGCCGTCTGAAAAATCTTGCCCTGCACGTGACAGAGATCACGGCGTGTTAGATCCGTATCCAATAGCACATACACTTCTGCTGGTGGGCACACAGGGCTCCAGCAGAGCTCGAAGTTTCCAGAGCACGTGCAATACTCCTGGTGGCTGCAACAAGCAATGTCGTACACAGCACACTGGGACCTTGACTTCCTTTCAAGGAAAGGCCGCAGGGCAGGGTCATTGAATCGAGAGAGGGAAACACTTGGCTGCATTCCTCAGGTGAGACACAGGTCAAACTGTGCCGTCTGAAAAGCTCAGGTTCCCTTTGGGAAGCTCTTCGTTGTATGCAGGACGGGAAGGCCTTTGCTTGCAGGCTGTGGACATTGCCAGGCTAGGACGGAGGAAACACCGCCTATCCCAGCACGCTTGTTAGCACGCATGGGAGAGAACTCACGCCCTGTTTCAGTCCCCTGCCAGCCATACATACACGTCAAGGACAGTGTTCCCAGAGATACCTTCCTGTAAATGGGAGAGAGGAAGTTTGACTGGGCAAAACTGAGCCTTGGCAGGCCGTCTGAACAGCTTACTCCCTTGATGGCTTTGGAGCAGAGAGCATCACGCAGCGTTCCGTGAAGCTCATGGTAGGATGATTTTAGGGCTCTCGCCGACACTCCTCGGGCTCTAGCACTCTCAACCTCTTCCGGCCCTTACTGGCCTTCTCTGACACACCTCGGCGAGTACAGAGCTTAGGGCGACACATTCCGTTTACGATGGGCAGCAGGAATTCACAGCAGTGTGTCAAGCCCTCCGGCCTTCTCTCTTTCGGCACGCAGAGGTTTTGCACTTCTTGCAAACACCTCAGCGGAGAGCCCAAAATATTCCTGATCTCTTCAACACTGTAGTGCTGCACTAGACTTCAAATATGTCTTCGCTGCGAGATACATTAGAGCGTGTAGTCGTTGCTTCTGAAGGTGAGGAACGCTTCCCTAATGGGCTTTCAGGGTGAAACCTGCTGCGAGTGGCCGTCTGCAAGCCCTTGCGATCACATTCGTCAGCGGCTGTGGTGGCAGTCAAGTTCTGACAGCAAATGGAAATATCAGCTCTCCATGTTTACGAAACGCACCCCTCCGTGTGTCAAAGGGAAAAGTCTACCTTTCCTTCAGAGTCCTCAACCCTGTGAGACAAACATGCTGTGGGTGGCTCCATTCAAAGTGTTTCTCAGGATACCGGGGGAAACTTCCCATTCTAAGAGGGACGAATAGGCTCTGTTTGTTTCCTGTCCGGTCAAGTCCATTTCCAGGAACACATCAGAGTCCTTGGTAAAGCTCGTTGTGTGAATGGGCAGAGGAAGAAAGCACTCAGTGCTGGAGAAGGTTAGCTGGCTGACATTGCAGGCACAGTACGCAGCACTCTGTACTTGCACCTTGCCTGTGGCAAATGCATACATACTCTGATGAGGAAGAGACAAGCGGTGCAGGTCCTCTACTGGCTTTCCCACTTATTTGTAGATGACAACAGAGAAGCTTGCCCATGGAACTTGAGACCGGCTTATGTGCAAGTCTACCCAAAATGGAAGAGCCGTTTCCTCCTGCCCCCAGGGACACGTTCCGTACTTTGCCTGGGCAGAGGCTGTGAGGCTTTGTTGATCCAGCTCGTGGGAAACGGATATATAAATTCTGTGAGGAACGAGGATTTCCTTCCCTGCAGCAGCGCCTGTGCTTCCACGTTGCCTTTGGCACACGGTGCTCGAGCGGCACTCTCAATGAACTGGAAAGAGCCAAATGACAGGAATGTTAATCACGACGCTTCATGCACCACCCTCACCCTTCACATACATCTTCCCCTCAGGGAAATATCCCTGAAGGGTAGTAGAGTCCTAGGGGGAGAAACAAGTGCCTGCACACCTAGGGTGAAATGCAGGTTTCACTCTGCCATCTGAAAAATCTTGCCCTGCACGTGACTGAGATCACGGCGTGTTAGATCCGTACCCAATCGCACATACAATTCCGCTGGTGGGCACACAGAGCTCCAGCAGAGCTCGAAGTTCCCAGAGCACGTGCAATACTCCTGGTGCCTGCAACAAGCAATGTCGTACACAGCACACTTGGACCTTGACGTCCTTTCAAGGAAAGGCCGCAGGGCAGGGTCATTGAATCGAGAGAGGGAAACACTTGGCTGCATTCCTCAGGTGAGACACAGGTCAAACTGTGCCGGCTGAAAAGCTCAGGTTCCCTTTGGGAAGCTCTTCGTTTTGTGCGGGACGGGAAGGCCTTTACTTGCAGTCTGAGGCCATTGCCCGGCTAGGACGGAGGAAACACCGCCTTTCCAAGCACGCTTGTTAGCACGCATGGGAGAGAACTCACGCCCTGTTTCAGTCCCCTGCCAGCCATACATACACGTCAAGGACAGTGTTCCCAGAGATACCTTCCTGTAAATGGGAGATAGGAAGTTTGCCTGGGCAAAACTCAGCCTTGGCAGGCCGTCTGAACAGCTTACTCCCTTGATGGCTTTGGAGCAGAGAGCATCACGCAGCGTTCCGTGAAGCTCATGGTAGGCTGATTTTAGGGCTCTCGCTGACACTCCTCGGGCTCTAGCCCTCTCAACCTCTTCCGGCCCTTACTGGCCTTCTCTGACACACCTCGGCGAGTACAGAGCTTAGGACGACACATTCCGTTTACGATGGGAAGCAGGAATTCACAGCAGTGTGTCAAGCCCTCCGGGCTTCTCTCCTTCGGCACGCAGAGCTTTTGCACTTCTTGCAAACACCTCAGCGGAGAGCCCAAAGTATTCCTGATCTCTTCAACAATGTAGTGCTGCACTAGACTTCAAATATGTCTTCGCTGCGAGATACATTAGAGCGTGTAGTCGTTGCTTCTGAAGGTGAGGAACGCTTCCCTAATGGGCTTTCAGGGTGAAACCTGTTGCGAGTGGCCGTCTGCAAGCCCTTGCGATCACATCCGTCAGCGGCTGTGGTGGCAGTCAAGTTCTGACAGCAAATGGAAATATCAGCTCTCCATGTTTACGAAACGCACCCCTCCGTGTGTCAAAGGGAAAAGTCTACCTTTCCTTCAGAGTCCTCAACCCTGTGAGACAAACATGCTGTGGGTGGCTCCATTCAAAGTATTTCTCAGGATACCGGGGAAAACTTCCCATTCCAAGAGGGACGAATAGGATCTGTTTTTTTACTGTCCGGTCAAGTCCATTTCCAGGAACACATCAGAGTCCTTGGTCAAGCTCATTGTGTGAATGGCCAGAGGAAGAAGGCACTCAGTGCTGGAGAAGGTTGGCTGGCTGACATTGCAGGCACAGGACACAGCACTCTGTACTTGCACCTTGCCTGTGGCACATGCATACATACTCTGATGAGGAAGAGACAAGCGATGCAGGTCCTCTACTGGATTTCCCACTTATTTGTAGATGACAACAGAGAAGCTTGCCCATGGAACTTGAGACCGGCTTATGTGCAAGTCTACACAAAATGGAAGAGCCGTTTCCTCCTGCCCCCAGGGACACGTTCCGCACTTTGCCTGGGCAGAGTCTATGAGGCTTTGTTGATCCAGCTCCTGGGAAACGGATATATAAATTCTGTGAGGAACGAGGGTATCCTTCCCTGCAGCAGCGCCTGTGCTTCCACGTTGCCTTTGGAACACGGTGCTTCGAGCGGCGCTCTCAATGAACTGGAAAGAGCCAAATGACAGGAATGTTAATCACGACGCTTGATGCACCACCGTCACCCTTCACATACATCCTCCCCTCAGGGAAATATCCCTGAAGGGTAGTAGAGTCCTAGGGGGAGAAACAAGTGCCCGCAAACATAGGGTGAAATGCAGGTTTCACTCTGCCATCTGAAAAATCTTGCCCTGCACGTGACAGAGATCACGGCGTGTTAGATCCGTACCCAATAGCACATACACTTCTGCTGGTGGGCACACAGGGCTCCAGCAGAGCTCGAAGTTTCCAGAGCACGTGCAATACTCCTGGTGGCTGCAACAAGCAATGTCGTACACAGCACACTGGGACCTTGACTTCCTTTCAAGGAAAGGCCGCAGGGCAGGGTCATTGAATCGAGAGAGGGAAACACTTGGCTGCATTCCTCAGGTGAGACACAGGTCAAACTGTGCCGTCTGAAAAGCTCAGGTTCCCTTTGGGAAGCTCTTCGTTGTATGCAGGACGGGAAGGCCTTTGCTTGCAGGCTGTGGCCATTGCCAGGCTAGGACGGAGGAAACACCGCTTATCCCAGCACGCTTGTTAGCACGCATGGGAGAGAACTCACGCCCTGTTTCAGTCCCCTGCCAGCCATACATACACGTCAAGGACAGTGTTCCCAGAGATACCTTCCTGTAAATGGGAGAGAGGAAGTTTGACTGGGCAAAACTCAGCCTTGGCAGGCCGTCTGAACAGCTTACTCCCTTGATGGCTTTGGAGCAGAGAGCATCACGCAGCGTTCCGTGAAGCTCATGGTAGGCTGATTTTAGGGCTCTCGCTGACACTCCTCGGGCTCTAGCCCTCTCAACCTCTTCCGGCCCTTACTGGCCTTCTCTGACACACCTCGGCGAGTACAGAGCTTAGGACGACACATTCCGTTTACGATGGGAAGCAGGAATTCACAGCAGTGTGTCAAGCCCTCCGGGCTTCTCTCCTTCGGCACGCAGAGCTTTTGCACTTCTTGCAAACACCTCAGCGGAGAGCCCAAAGTATTCCTGATCTCTTCAACAATGTAGTGCTGCACTAGACTTCAAATATGTCTTCGCTGCGAGATACATTAGAGCGTGTAGTCGTTGCTTCTGAAGGTGAGGAACGCTTCCCTAATGGGCTTTCAGGGTGAAACCTGTTGCGAGTGGCCGTCTGCAAGCCCTTGCGATCACATCCGTCAGCGGCTGTGGTGGCAGTCAAGTTCTGACAGCAAATGGAAATATCAGCTCTCCATGTTTACGAAACGCACCCCTCCGTGTGTCAAAGGGAAAAGTCTACCTTTCCTTCAGAGTCCTCAACCCTGTGAGACAAACATGCTGTGGGTGGCTCCATTCAAAGTATTTCTCAGGATACCGGGGAAAACTTCCCATTCCAAGAGGGACGAATAGGATCTGTTTTTTTACTGTCCGGTCAAGTCCATTTCCAGGAACACATCAGAGTCCTTGGTCAAGCTCATTGTGTGAATGGCCAGAGGAAGAAGGCACTCAGTGCTGGAGAAGGTTGGCTGGCTGACATTGCAGGCACAGGACACAGCACTCTGTACTTGCACCTTGCCTGTGGCACATGCATACATACTCTGATGAGGAAGAGACAAGCGATGCAGGTCCTCTACTGGATTTCCCACTTATTTGTAGATGACAACAGAGAAGCTTGCCCATGGAACTTGAGACCGGCTTATGTGCAAGTCTACACAAAATGGAAGAGCCGTTTCCTCCTGCCCCCAGGGACACGTTCCGCACTTTGCCTGGGCAGAGTCTATGAGGCTTTGTTGATCCAGCTCCTGGGAAACGGATATATAAATTCTGTGAGGAACGAGGGTATCCTTCCCTGCAGCAGCGCCTGTGCTTCCACGTTGCCTTTGGAACACGGTGCTTCGAGCGGCGCTCTCAATGAACTGGAAAGAGCCAAATGACAGGAATGTTAATCACGACGCTTGATGCACCACCGTCACCCTTCACATACATCCTCCCCTCAGGGAAATATCCCTGAAGGGTAGTAGAGTCCTAGGGGGAGAAACAAGTGCCCGCAAACATAGGGTGAAATGCAGGTTTCACTCTGCCATCTGAAAAATCTTGCCCTGCACGTGACAGAGATCACGGCGTGTTAGATCCGTACCCAATAGCACATACACTTCTGCTGGTGGGCACACAGGGCTCCAGCAGAGCTCGAAGTTTCCAGAGCACGTGCAATACTCCTGGTGGCTGCAACAAGCAATGTCGTACACAGCACACTGGGACCTTGACTTCCTTTCAAGGAAAGGCCGCAGGGCAGGGTCATTGAATCGAGAGAGGGAAACACTTGGCTGCATTCCTCAGGTGAGACACAGGTCAAACTGTGCCGTCTGAAAAGCTCAGGTTCCCTTTGGGAAGCTCTTCGTTGTATGCAGGACGGGAAGGCCTTTGCTTGCAGGCTGTGGACATTGCCAGGCTAGGACGGAGGAAACACCGCCTATCCCAGCACGCTTGTTAGCACGCATGGGAGAGAACTCACGCCCTGTTTCAGTCCCCTGCCAGCCATACATACACGTCAAGGACAGTGTTCCCAGAGATACCTTCCTGTAAATGGGAGAGAGGAAGTTTGACTGGGCAAAACTGAGCCTTGGCAGGCCGTCTGAACAGCTTACTTCCTTGATGGCTTTGGAGCAGAGAGCATCACGCAGCGTTCCGTGAAGCTCATGGTAGGATGATTTTAGGGCTCTCGCCGACACTCCTCGGGCTCTAGCACTCTCAACCTCTTCCGGCCCTTACTGGCCTTCTCTGACACACCTCGGCGAGTACAGAGCTTAGGGCGACACATTCCGTTTACGATGGGCAGCAGGAATTCACAGCAGTGTGTCAAGCCCTCCGGCCTTCTCTCTTTCGGCACGCAGAGGTTTTGCACTTCTTGCAAACACCTCAGCGGAGAGCCCAAAATATTCCTGATCTCTTCAACACTGTAGTGCTGCACTAGACTTCAAATATGTCTTCGCTGCGAGATACATTAGAGCGTGTAGTCGTTGCTTCTGAAGGTGAGGAACGCTTCCCTAATGGGCTTTCAGGGTGAAACCTGCTGCGAGTGGCCGTCTGCAAGCCCTTGCGATCACATTCGTCAGCGGCTGTGGTGGCAGTCAAGTTCTGACAGCAAATGGAAATATCAGCTCTCCATGTTTACGAAACGCACCCCTCCGTGTGTCAAAGGGAAAAGTCTACCTTTCCTTCAGAGTCCTCAACCCTGTGAGACAAACATGCTGTGGGTGGCTCCATTCAAAGTGTTTCTCAGGATACCGGGGGAAACTTCCCATTCTAAGAGGGACGAATAGGCTCTGTTTGTTTCCTGTCCGGTCAAGTCCATTTCCAGGAACACATCAGAGTCCTTGGTAAAGCTCGTTGTGTGAATGGGCAGAGGAAGAAAGCACTCAGTGCTGGAGAAGGTTAGCTGGCTGACATTGCAGGCACAGTACGCAGCACTCTGTACTTGCACCTTGCCTGTGGCAAATGCATACATACTCTGATGAGGAAGAGACAAGCGGTGCAGGTCCTCTACTGGCTTTCCCACTTATTTGTAGATGACAACAGAGAAGCTTGCCCATGGAACTTGAGACCGGCTTATGTGCAAGTCTACCCAAAATGGAAGAGCCGTTTCCTCCTGCCCCCAGGGACACGTTCCGTACTTTGCCTGGGCAGAGGCTGTGAGGCTTTGTTGATCCAGCTCGTGGGAAACGGATATATAAATTCTGTGAGGAACGAGGATTTCCTTCCCTGCAGCAGCGCCTGTGCTTCCACGTTGCCTTTGGCACACGGTGCTCGAGCGGCACTCTCAATGAACTGGAAAGAGCCAAATGACAGGAATGTTAATCACGACGCTTCATGCACCACCCTCACCCTTCACATACATCTTCCCCTCAGGGAAATATCCCTGAAGGGTAGTAGAGTCCTAGGGGGAGAAACAAGTGCCTGCACACCTAGGGTGAAATGCAGGTTTCACTCTGCCATCTGAAAAATCTTGCCCTGCACGTGACTGAGATCACGGCGTGTTAGATCCGTACCCAATCGCACATACAATTCCGCTGGTGGGCACACAGAGCTCCAGCAGAGCTCGAAGTTCCCAGAGCACGTGCAATACTCCTGGTGCCTGCAACAAGCAATGTCGTACACAGCACACTTGGACCTTGACGTCCTTTCAAGGAAAGGCCGCAGGGCAGGGTCATTGAATCGAGAGAGGGAAACACTTGGCTGCATTCCTCAGGTGAGACACAGGTCAAACTGTGCCGGCTGAAAAGCTCAGGTTCCCTTTGGGAAGCTCTTCGTTTTGTGCGGGACGGGAAGGCCTTTACTTGCAGTCTGAGGCCATTGCCCGGCTAGGACGGAGGAAACACCGCCTTTCCAAGCACGCTTGTTAGCACGCATGGGAGAGAACTCACGCCCTGTTTCAGTCCCCTGCCAGCCATACATACACGTCAAGGACAGTGTTCCCAGAGATACCTTCCTGTAAATGGGAGATAGGAAGTTTGCCTGGGCAAAACTCAGCCTTGGCAGGCCGTCTGAACAGCTTACTCCCTTGATGGCTTTGGAGCAGAGAGCATCACGCAGCGTTCCGTGAAGCTCATGGTAGGCTGATTTTAGGGCTCTCGCTGACACTCCTCGGGCTCTAGCCCTCTCAACCTCTTCCGGCCCTTACTGGCCTTCTCTGACACACCTCGGCGAGTACAGAGCTTAGGACGACACATTCCGTTTACGATGGGAAGCAGGAATTCACAGCAGTGTGTCAAGCCCTCCGGGCTTCTCTCCTTCGGCACGCAGAGCTTTTGCACTTCTTGCAAACACCTCAGCGGAGAGCCCAAAGTATTCCTGATCTCTTCAACAATGTAGTGCTGCACTAGACTTCAAATATGTCTTCGCTGCGAGATACATTAGAGCGTGTAGTCGTTGCTTCTGAAGGTGAGGAACGCTTCCCTAATGGGCTTTCAGGGTGAAACCTGTTGCGAGTGGCCGTCTGCAAGCCCTTGCGATCACATCCGTCAGCGGCTGTGGTGGCAGTCAAGTTCTGACAGCAAATGGAAATATCAGCTCTCCATGTTTACGAAACGCACCCCTCCGTGTGTCAAAGGGAAAAGTCTACCTTTCCTTCAGAGTCCTCAACCCTGTGAGACAAACATGCTGTGGGTGGCTCCATTCAAAGTATTTCTCAGGATACCGGGGAAAACTTCCCATTCCAAGAGGGACGAATAGGATCTGTTTTTTACTGTCCGGTCAAGTCCATTTCCAGGAACACATCAGAGTCCTTGGTCAAGCTCATTGTGTGAATGGCCAGAGGAAGAAGGCACTCAGTGCTGGAGAAGGTTGGCTGGCTGACATTGCAGGCACAGGACACAGCACTCTGTACTTGCACCTTGCCTGTGGCACATGCATACATACTCTGATGAGGAAGAGACAAGCGATGCAGGTCCTCTACTGGATTTCCCACTTATTTGTAGATGACAACAGAGAAGCTTGCCCATGGAACTTGAGACCGGCTTATGTGCAAGTCTACACAAAATGGAAGAGCCGTTTCCTCCTGCCCCCAGGGACACGTTCCGCACTTTGCCTGGGCAGAGTCTATGAGGCTTTGTTGATCCAGCTCCTGGGAAACGGATATATAAATTCTGTGAGGAACGAGGGTATCCTTCCCTGCAGCAGCGCCTGTGCTTCCACGTTGCCTTTGGAACACGGTGCTTCGAGCGGCTCTCTCAATGAACTGGAAAGAGCCAAATGACAGGAATGTTAATCACGACGCTTGATGCACCACCGTCACCCTTCACATACATCCTCCCCTCAGGGAAATATCCCTGAAGGGTAGTAGAGTCCTAGGGGGAGAAACAAGTGCCCGCAAACATAGGGTGAAATGCAGGTTTCACTCTGCCATCTGAAAAATCTTGCCCTGCACGTGACAGAGATCACGGCGTGTTAGATCCGTACCCAATAGCACATACACTTCTGCTGGTGGGCACACAGGGCTCCAGCAGAGCTCGAAGTTTCCAGAGCACGTGCAATACTCCTGGTGGCTGCAACAAGCAATGTCGTACACAGCACACTGGGACCTTGACTTCCTTTCAAGGAAAGGCCGCAGGGCAGGGTCATTGAATCGAGAGAGGGAAACACTTGGCTGCATTCCTCAGGTGAGACACAGGTCAAACTGTGCCGTCTGAAAAGCTCAGGTTCCCTTTGGGAAGCTCTTGGTTGTATGCAGGACGGGAAGGCCTTTGCTTGCAGTCTGAGGCCATTGCCCGGCTAGGACGGAGGAAACACCGCCTTTCCAAGCACGCTTGTTAGCACGCATGGGAGAGAACTCACGCCCTGTTTCAGTCCCCTGCCAGCCATACATACACGTCAAGGACAGTGTTCCCAGAGATACCTTCCTGTAAATGGGAGATAGGAAGTTTGCCTGGGCAAAACTCAGCCTTGGCAGGCCGTCTGAACAGCTTACTCCCTTGATGGCTTTGGAGCAGAGAGCATCACGCAGCGTTCCGTGAAGCTCATGGTAGGCTGATTTTAGGGCTCTCGCTGACACTCCTCGGGCTCTAGCCCTCTCAACCTCTTCCGGCCCTTACTGGCCTTCTCTGACACACCTCGGCGAGTACAGAGCTTAGGACGACACATTCCGTTTACGATGGGAAGCAGGAATTCACAGCAGTGTGTCAAGCCCTCCGGCCTTCTCTCTTTCGGCACGCAGAGGTTTTGCACTTCTTGCAAACACCTCAGCGGAGAGCCCAAAGTATTCCTGATCTCTTCAACAATGTAGTGCTGCACTAGACTTCAAATATGTCTTCGCTGCGAGATACATTAGAGCGTGTAGTCGTTGCTTCTGAAGGTGAGGAACGCTTCCCTAATGGGCTTTCAGGGTGAAACCTGCTGCGAGTGGCCGTCTGCAAGCCCTTGCGATCACATTCGTCAGCGGCTGTGGTGGCAGTCAAGTTCTGACAGCAAATGGAAATATCAGCTCTCCATGTTTACGAAACGCACCCCTCCGTGTGTCAAAGGGAAAAGTCTACCTTTCCTTCAGAGTCCTCAACCCTGTGAGACAAACATGCTGTGGGTGGCTCCATTCAAAGTGTTTCTCAGGATACCGGGGGAAACTTCCCATTCTAAGAGGGACGAATAGGCTCTGTTTGTTTCCTGTCCGGTCAAGTCCATTTCCAGGAACACATCAGAGTCCTTGGTAAAGCTCGTTGTGTGAATGGGCAGAGGAAGAAAGCACTCAGTGCTGGAGAAGGTTAGCTGGCTGACATTGCAGGCACAGTACGCAGCACTCTGTACTTGCACCTTGCCTGTGGCAAATGCATACATACTCTGATGAGGAAGAGACAAGCGGTGCAGGTCCTCTACTGGCTTTCCCACTTATTTGTAGATGACAACAGAGAAGCTTGCCCATGGAACTTGAGACCGGCTTATGTGCAAGTCTACCCAAAATGGAAGAGCCGTTTCCTCCTGCCCCCAGGGACACGTTCCGTACTTTGCCTGGGCAGAGGCTGTGAGGCTTTGTTGATCCAGCTCGTGGGAAACGGATATATAAATTCTGTGAGGAACGAGGATTTCCTTCCCTGCAGCAGCGCCTGTGCTTCCACGTTGCCTTTGGCACACGGTGCTCGAGCGGCACTCTCAATGAACTGGAAAGAGCCAAATGACAGGAATGTTAATCACGACGCTTCATGCACCACCCTCACCCTTCACATACATCTTCCCCTCAGGGAAATATCCCTGAAGGGTAGTAGAGTCCTAGGGGGAGAAACAAGTGCCTGCACACCTAGGGTGAAATGCAGGTTTCACTCTGCCATCTGAAAAATCTTGCCCTGCACGTGACTGAGATCACGGCGTGTTAGATCCGTACCCAATCGCACATACAATTCCGCTGGTGGGCACACAGAGCTCCAGCAGAGCTCGAAGTTCCCAGAGCACGTGCAATACTCCTGGTGCCTGCAACAAGCAATGTCGTACACAGCACACTTGGACCTTGACGTCCTTTCAAGGAAAGGCCGCAGGGCAGGGTCATTGAATCGAGAGAGGGAAACACTTGGCTGCATTCCTCAGGTGAGACACAGGTCAAACTGTGCCGGCTGAAAAGCTCAGGTTCCCTTTGGGAAGCTCTTCGTTTTGTGCGGGACGGGAAGGCCTTTACTTGCAGTCTGAGGCCATTGCCCGGCTAGGACGGAGGAAACACCGCCTTTCCAAGCACGCTTGTTAGCACGCATGGGAGAGAACTCACGCCCTGTTTCAGTCCCCTGCCAGCCATACATACACGTCAAGGACAGTGTTCCCAGAGATACCTTCCTGTAAATGGGAGATAGGAAGTTTGCCTGGGCAAAACTCAGCCTTGGCAGGCCGTCTGAACAGCTTACTCCCTTGATGGCTTTGGAGCAGAGAGCATCACGCAGCGTTCCGTGAAGCTCATGGTAGGCTGATTTTAGGGCTCTCGCTGACACTCCTCGGGCTCTAGCCCTCTCAACCTCTTCCGGCCCTTACTGGCCTTCTCTGACACACCTCGGCGAGTACAGAGCTTAGGACGACACATTCCGTTTACGATGGGAAGCAGGAATTCACAGCAGTGTGTCAAGCCCTCCGGGCTTCTCTCCTTCGGCACGCAGAGCTTTTGCACTTCTTGCAAACACCTCAGCGGAGAGCCCAAAGTATTCCTGATCTCTTCAACAATGTAGTGCTGCACTAGACTTCAAATATGTCTTCGCTGCGAGATACATTAGAGCGTGTAGTCGTTGCTTCTGAAGGTGAGGAACGCTTCCCTAATGGGCTTTCAGGGTGAAACCTGTTGCGAGTGGCCGTCTGCAAGCCCTTGCGATCACATCCGTCAGCGGCTGTGGTGGCAGTCAAGTTCTGACAGCAAATGGAAATATCAGCTCTCCATGTTTACGAAACGCACCCCTCCGTGTGTCAAAGGGAAAAGTCTACCTTTCCTTCAGAGTCCTCAACCCTGTGAGACAAACATGCTGTGGGTGGCTCCATTCAAAGTATTTCTCAGGATACCGGGGAAAACTTCCCATTCCAAGAGGGACGAATAGGATCTGTTTTTTACTGTCCGGTCAAGTCCATTTCCAGGAACACATCAGAGTCCTTGGTCAAGCTCATTGTGTGAATGGCCAGAGGAAGAAGGCACTCAGTGCTGGAGAAGGTTGGCTGGCTGACATTGCAGGCACAGGACACAGCACTCTGTACTTGCACCTTGCCTGTGGCACATGCATACATACTCTGATGAGGAAGAGACAAGCGATGCAGGTCCTCTACTGGATTTCCCACTTATTTGTAGATGACAACAGAGAAGCTTGCCCATGGAACTTGAGACCGGCTTATGTGCAAGTCTACACAAAATGGAAGAGCCGTTTCCTCCTGCCCCCAGGGACACGTTCCGCACTTTGCCTGGGCAGAGTCTATGAGGCTTTGTTGATCCAGCTCCTGGGAAACGGATATATAAATTCTGTGAGGAACGAGGGTATCCTTCCCTGCAGCAGCGCCTGTGCTTCCACGTTGCCTTTGGAACACGGTGCTTCGAGCGGCTCTCTCAATGAACTGGAAAGAGCCAAATGACAGGAATGTTAATCACGACGCTTGATGCACCACCGTCACCCTTCACATACATCCTCCCCTCAGGGAAATATCCCTGAAGGGTAGTAGAGTCCTAGGGGGAGAAACAAGTGCCCGCAAACATAGGGTGAAATGCAGGTTTCACTCTGCCATCTGAAAAATCTTGCCCTGCACGTGACAGAGATCACGGCGTGTTAGATCCGTACCCAATAGCACATACACTTCTGCTGGTGGGCACACAGGGCTCCAGCAGAGCTCGAAGTTTCCAGAGCACGTGCAATACTCCTGGTGGCTGCAACAAGCAATGTCGTACACAGCACACTGGGACCTTGACTTCCTTTCAAGGAAAGGCCGCAGGGCAGGGTCATTGAATCGAGAGAGGGAAACACTTGGCTGCATTCCTCAGGTGAGACACAGGTCAAACTGTGCCGTCTGAAAAGCTCAGGTTCCCTTTGGGAAGCTCTTGGTTGTATGCAGGACGGGAAGGCCTTTGCTTGCAGTCTGAGGCCATTGCCCGGCTAGGACGGAGGAAACACCGCCTTTCCAAGCACGCTTGTTAGCACGCATGGGAGAGAACTCACGCCCTGTTTCAGTCCCCTGCCAGCCATACATACACGTCAAGGACAGTGTTCCCAGAGATACCTTCCTGTAAATGGGAGATAGGAAGTTTGCCTGGGCAAAACTCAGCCTTGGCAGGCCGTCTGAACAGCTTACTCCCTTGATGGCTTTGGAGCAGAGAGCATCACGCAGCGTTCCGTGAAGCTCATGGTAGGCTGATTTTAGGGCTCTCGCTGACACTCCTCGGGCTCTAGCCCTCTCAACCTCTTCCGGCCCTTACTGGCCTTCTCTGACACACCTCGGCGAGTACAGAGCTTAGGACGACACATTCCGTTTACGATGGGAAGCAGGAATTCACAGCAGTGTGTCAAGCCCTCCGGCCTTCTCTCTTTCGGCACGCAGAGGTTTTGCACTTCTTGCAAACACCTCAGCGGAGAGCCCAAAGTATTCCTGATCTCTTCAACAATGTAGTGCTGCACTAGACTTCAAATATGTCTTCGCTGCGAGATACATTAGAGCGTGTAGTCGTTGCTTCTGAAGGTGAGGAACGCTTCCCTAATGGGCTTTCAGGGTGAAACCTGCTGCGAGTGGCCGTCTGCAAGCCCTTGCGATCACATTCGTCAGCGGCTGTGGTGGCAGTCAAGTTCTGACAGCAAATGGAAATATCAGCTCTCCATGTTTACGAAACGCACCCCTCCGTGTGTCAAAGGGAAAAGTCTACCTTTCCTTCAGAGTCCTCAACCCTGTGAGACAAACATGCTGTGGGTGGCTCCATTCAAAGTGTTTCTCAGGATACCGGGGGAAACTTCCCATTCTAAGAGGGACGAATAGGCTCTGTTTGTTTCCTGTCCGGTCAAGTCCATTTCCAGGAACACATCAGAGTCCTTGGTAAAGCTCGTTGTGTGAATGGGCAGAGGAAGAAAGCACTCAGTGCTGGAGAAGGTTAGCTGGCTGACATTGCAGGCACAGTACGCAGCACTCTGTACTTGCACCTTGCCTGTGGCAAATGCATACATACTCTGATGAGGAAGAGACAAGCGGTGCAGGTCCTCTACTGGCTTTCCCACTTATTTGTAGATGACAACAGAGAAGCTTGCCCATGGAACTTGAGACCGGCTTATGTGCAAGTCTACCCAAAATGGAAGAGCCGTTTCCTCCTGCCCCCAGGGACACGTTCCGTACTTTGCCTGGGCAGAGGCTGTGAGGCTTTGTTGATCCAGCTCGTGGGAAACGGATATATAAATTCTGTGAGGAACGAGGATTTCCTTCCCTGCAGCAGCGCCTGTGCTTCCACGTTGCCTTTGGCACACGGTGCTCGAGCGGCACTCTCAATGAACTGGAAAGAGCCAAATGACAGGAATGTTAATCACGACGCTTCATGCACCACCCTCACCCTTCACATACATCTTCCCCTCAGGGAAATATCCCTGAAGGGTAGTAGAGTCCTAGGGGGAGAAACAAGTGCCTGCACACCTAGGGTGAAATGCAGGTTTCACTCTGCCATCTGAAAAATCTTGCCCTGCACGTGACTGAGATCACGGCGTGTTAGATCCGTACCCAATCGCACATACAATTCCGCTGGTGGGCACACAGAGCTCCAGCAGAGCTCGAAGTTCCCAGAGCACGTGCAATACTCCTGGTGCCTGCAACAAGCAATGTCGTACACAGCACACTTGGACCTTGACGTCCTTTCAAGGAAAGGCCGCAGGGCAGGGTCATTGAATCGAGAGAGGGAAACACTTGGCTGCATTCCTCAGGTGAGACACAGGTCAAACTGTGCCGGCTGAAAAGCTCAGGTTCCCTTTGGGAAGCTCTTCGTTTTGTGCGGGACGGGAAGGCCTTTACTTGCAGTCTGAGGCCATTGCCCGGCTAGGACGGAGGAAACACCGCCTTTCCAAGCACGCTTGTTAGCACGCATGGGAGAGAACTCACGCCCTGTTTCAGTCCCCTGCCAGCCATACATACACGTCAAGGACAGTGTTCCCAGAGATACCTTCCTGTAAATGGGAGATAGGAAGTTTGCCTGGGCAAAACTCAGCCTTGGCAGGCCGTCTGAACAGCTTACTCCCTTGATGGCTTTGGAGCAGAGAGCATCACGCAGCGTTCCGTGAAGCTCATGGTAGGCTGATTTTAGGGCTCTCGCTGACACTCCTCGGGCTCTAGCCCTCTCAACCTCTTCCGGCCCTTACTGGCCTTCTCTGACACACCTCGGCGAGTACAGAGCTTAGGACGACACATTCCGTTTACGATGGGAAGCAGGAATTCACAGCAGTGTGTCAAGCCCTCCGGGCTTCTCTCCTTCGGCACGCAGAGCTTTTGCACTTCTTGCAAACACCTCAGCGGAGAGCCCAAAGTATTCCTGATCTCTTCAACAATGTAGTGCTGCACTAGACTTCAAATATGTCTTCGCTGCGAGATACATTAGAGCGTGTAGTCGTTGCTTCTGAAGGTGAGGAACGCTTCCCTAATGGGCTTTCAGGGTGAAACCTGTTGCGAGTGGCCGTCTGCAAGCCCTTGCGATCACATCCGTCAGCGGCTGTGGTGGCAGTCAAGTTCTGACAGCAAATGGAAATATCAGCTCTCCATGTTTACGAAACGCACCCCTCCGTGTGTCAAAGGGAAAAGTCTACCTTTCCTTCAGAGTCCTCAACCCTGTGAGACAAACATGCTGTGGGTGGCTCCATTCAAAGTATTTCTCAGGATACCGGGGAAAACTTCCCATTCCAAGAGGGACGAATAGGATCTGTTTTTTACTGTCCGGTCAAGTCCATTTCCAGGAACACATCAGAGTCCTTGGTCAAGCTCATTGTGTGAATGGCCAGAGGAAGAAGGCACTCAGTGCTGGAGAAGGTTGGCTGGCTGACATTGCAGGCACAGGACACAGCACTCTGTACTTGCACCTTGCCTGTGGCACATGCATACATACTCTGATGAGGAAGAGACAAGCGATGCAGGTCCTCTACTGGATTTCCCACTTATTTGTAGATGACAACAGAGAAGCTTGCCCATGGAACTTGAGACCGGCTTATGTGCAAGTCTACACAAAATGGAAGAGCCGTTTCCTCCTGCCCCCAGGGACACGTTCCGCACTTTGCCTGGGCAGAGTCTATGAGGCTTTGTTGATCCAGCTCCTGGGAAACGGATATATAAATTCTGTGAGGAACGAGGGTATCCTTCCCTGCAGCAGCGCCTGTGCTTCCACGTTGCCTTTGGAACACGGTGCTTCGAGCGGCGCTCTCAATGAACTGGAAAGAGCCAAATGACAGGAATGTTAATCACGACGCTTGATGCACCACCGTCACCCTTCACATACATCCTCCCCTCAGGGAAATATCCCTGAAGGGTAGTAGAGTCCTAGGGGGAGAAACAAGTGCCCGCAAACATAGGGTGAAATGCAGGTTTCACTCTGCCATCTGAAAAATCTTGCCCTGCACGTGACTGAGATCACGGCGTGTTAGATCCGTACCCAATAGCACATACACTTCTGCTGGTGGGCACACAGGGCTCCAGCAGAGCTCGAAGTTTCCAGAGCACGTGCAATACTCCTGGTGGCTGCAACAAGCAATGTCGTACACAGCACACTGGGACCTTGACTTCCTTTCAAGGAAAGGCCGCAGGGCAGGGTCATTGAATCGAGAGAGGGAAACACTTGGCTGCATTCCTCAGGTGAGACACAGGTCAAACTGTGCCGTCTGAAAAGCTCAGGTTCCCTTTGGGAAGCTCTTGGTTGTATGCAGGACGGGAAGGCCTTTGCTTGCAGTCTGAGGCCATTGCCCGGCTAGGACGGAGGAAACACCGCCTTTCCAAGCACGCTTGTTAGCACGCATGGGAGAGAACTCACGCCCTGTTTCAGTCCCCTGCCAGCCATACATACACGTCAAGGACAGTGTTCCCAGAGATACCTTCCTGTAAATGGGAGATAGGAAGTTTGCCTGGGCAAAACTCAGCCTTGGCAGGCCGTCTGAACAGCTTACTCCCTTGATGGCTTTGGAGCAGAGAGCATCACGCAGCGTTCCGTGAAGCTCATGGTAGGCTGATTTTAGGGCTCTCGCTGACACTCCTCGGGCTCTAGCCCTCTCAACCTCTTCCGGCCCTTACTGGCCTTCTCTGACACACCTCGGCGAGTACAGAGCTTAGGACGACACATTCCGTTTACGATGGGAAGCAGGAATTCACAGCAGTGTGTCAAGCCCTCCGGCCTTCTCTCTTTCGGCACGCAGAGGTTTTGCACTTCTTGCAAACACCTCAGCGGAGAGCCCAAAGTATTCCTGATCTCTTCAACAATGTAGTGCTGCACTAGACTTCAAATATGTCTTCGCTGCGAGATACATTAGAGCGTGTAGTCGTTGCTTCTGAAGGTGAGGAACGCTTCCCTAATGGGCTTTCAGGGTGAAACCTGTTGCGAGTGGCCGTCTGCAAGCCCTTGCGATCACATTCGTCAGCGGCTGTGGTGGCAGTCAAGTTCTGACAGCAAATGGAAATATCAGCTCTCCATGTTTACGAAACGCACCCCTCCGTGTGTCAAAGGGAAAAGTCTACCTTTCCTTCAGAGTCCTCAACCCTGTGAGACAAACATGCTGTGGGTGGCTCCATTCAAAGTATTTCTCAGGATACCGGGGAAAACTTCCCATTCCAAGAGGGACGAATAGGATCTGTTTTTTTACTGTCCGGTCAAGTCCATTTCCAGGAACACATCAGAGTCCTTGGTCAAGCTCATTGTGTGAATGGCCAGAGGAAGAAGGCACTCAGTGCTGGAGAAGGTTGGCTGGCTGACATTGCAGGCACAGGACACAGCACTCTGTACTTGCACCTTGCCTGTGGCACATGCATACATACTCTGATGAGGAAGAGACAAGCGATGCAGGTCCTCTACTGGATTTCCCACTTATTTGTAGATGACAACAGAGAAGCTTGCCCATGGAACTTGAGACCGGCTTATGTGCAAGTCTACACAAAATGGAAGAGCCGTTTCCTCCTGCCCCCAGGGACACGTTCCGCACTTTGCCTGGGCAGAGTCTATGAGGCTTTGTTGATCCAGCTCCTGGGAAACGGATATAAATTCTGTGAGGAACGAGGGTATCCTTCCCTGCAGCAGCGCCTGTGCTTCCACGTTGCCTTTGGAACACGGTGCTTCGAGCGGCGCTCTCAATGAACTGGAAAGAGCCAAATGACAGGAATGTTAATCACGACGCTTGATGCACCACCATCACCCTTCACATACATCCTCCCCTCAGGGAAATATCCCTGAAGGGTAGTAGAGTCCTAGGGGGAGAAACAAGTGCCCGCAAACATAGGGTGAAATGCAGGTTTCACTCTGCCATCTGAAAAATCTTGCCCTGCACGTGACAGAGATCACGGCGTGTTAGATCCGTACCCAACAGCACATACACTTCTGCTGGTGGGCACACAGGGCTCCAGCAGAGCTCGAAGTTTCCAGAGCACGTGCAATACTCCTGGTGGCTGCAACAAGCAATGTCGTACACAGCACACTGGGACCTTGACTTCCTTTCAAGGAAAGGCCGCAGGGCAGGGTCATTGAATCGAGAGAGGGAAACACTTGGCTGCATTCCTCAGGTGAGACACAGGTCAAACTGTGCCGTCTGAAAAGCTCAGGTTCCCTTTGGGAAGCTCTTCGTTGTATGCAGGACGGGAAGGCCTTTGCTTGCAGGCTGTGGCCATTGCCAGGCTAGGACGGAGGAAACACCGCTTATCCCAGCACGCTTGTTAGCACGCATGGGAGAGAACTCACGCCCTGTTTCAGTCCCCTGCCAGCCATACATACACGTCAAGGACAGTGTTCCCAGAGATACCTTCCTGTAAATGGGAGAGAGGAAGTTTGACTGGGCAAAACTCAGCCTTGGCAGGCCGTCTGAACAGCTTACTCCCTTGATGGCTTTGGAGCAGAGAGCATCACGCAGCGTTCCGTGAAGCTCATGGTAGGCTGATTTTAGGGCTCTCGCTGACACTCCTCGGGCTCTAGCCCTCTCAACCTCTTCCGGCCCTTACTGGCCTTCTCTGACACACCTCGGCGAGTACAGAGCTTAGGACGACACATTCCGTTTACGATGGGAAGCAGGAATTCACAGCAGTGTGTCAAGCCCTCCGGGCTTCTCTCCTTCGGCACGCAGAGCTTTTGCACTTCTTGCAAACACCTCAGCGGAGAGCCCAAAGTATTCCTGATCTCTTCAACAATGTAGTGCTGCACTAGACTTCAAATATGTCTTCGCTGCGAGATACATTAGAGCGTGTAGTCGTTGCTTCTGAAGGTGAGGAACGCTTCCCTAATGGGCTTTCAGGGTGAAACCTGTTGCGAGTGGCCGTCTGCAAGCCCTTGCGATCACATCCGTCAGCGGCTGTGGTGGCAGTCAAGTTCTGACAGCAAATGGAAATATCAGCTCTCCATGTTTACGAAACGCACCCCTCCGTGTGTCAAAGGGAAAAGTCTACCTTTCCTTCAGAGTCCTCAACCCTGTGAGACAAACATGCTGTGGGTGGCTCCATTCAAAGTATTTCTCAGGATACCGGGGAAAACTTCCCATTCCAAGAGGGACGAATAGGATCTGTTTTTTTACTGTCCGGTCAAGTCCATTTCCAGGAACACATCAGAGTCCTTGGTCAAGCTCATTGTGTGAATGGCCAGAGGAAGAAGGCACTCAGTGCTGGAGAAGGTTGGCTGGCTGACATTGCAGGCACAGGACACAGCACTCTGTACTTGCACCTTGCCTGTGGCACATGCATACATACTCTGATGAGGAAGAGACAAGCGATGCAGGTCCTCTACTGGATTTCCCACTTATTTGTAGATGACAACAGAGAAGCTTGCCCATGGAACTTGAGACCGGCTTATGTGCAAGTCTACACAAAATGGAAGAGCCGTTTCCTCCTGCCCCCAGGGACACGTTCCGCACTTTGCCTGGGCAGAGTCTATGAGGCTTTGTTGATCCAGCTCCTGGGAAACGGATATATAAATTCTGTGAGGAACGAGGGTATCCTTCCCTGCAGCAGCGCCTGTGCTTCCACGTTGCCTTTGGAACACGGTGCTTCGAGTGGCGCTCTCAATGAACTGGAAAGAGCCAAATGACAGGAATGTTAATCACGACGCTTGATGCACCACCGTCACCCTTCACATACATCCTCCCCTCAGGGAAATATCCCTGAAGGGTAGTAGAGTCCTAGGGGGAGAAACAAGTGCCTGCAAACATAGGGTGAAATGCAGGTTTCACTCTGCCATCTGAAAAATCTTGCCCTGCACGTGACAGAGATCACGGCGTGTTAGATCCGTATCCAATAGCACATACACTTCTGCTGGTAGGCACACAGGGCTCCAGCAGAGCTCGAAGTTTCCAGAGCACGTGCAATACTCCTGGTGGCTGCAACAAGCAATGTCGTACACAGCACACTGGGACCTTGACTTCCTTTCAAGGAAAGGCCGCAGGGCAGGGTCATTGAATCGAGAGAGGGAAACACTTGGCTGCATTCCTCAGGTGAGACACAGGTCAAACTGTGCCGTCTGAAAAGCTCAGGTTCCCTTTGGGAAGCTCTTCGTTGTATGCAGGACGGGAAGGCCTTTGCTTGCAGGCTGTGGACATTGCCAGGCTAGGACGGAGGAAACACCGCCTATCCCAGCACGCTTGTTAGCACGCATGGGAGAGAACTCACGCCCTGTTTCAGTCCCCTGCCAGCCATACATACACGTCAAGGACAGTGTTCCCAGAGATACCTTCCTGTAAATGGGAGAGAGGAAGTTTGACTGGGCAAAACTCAGCCTTGGCAGGCCGTCTGAACAGCTTACTCCCTTGATGGCTTTGGAGCAGAGAGCATCACGCAGCGTTCCGTGAAGCTCATGGTAGGATGATTTTAGGGCTCTCGCCGACACTCCTCGGGCTCTAGCACTCTCAACCTCTTCCGGCCCTTACTGGCCTTCTCTGACACACCTCGGCGAGTACAGAGCTTAGGGCGACACATTCCGTTTACGATGGGCAGCAGGAATTCACAGCAGTGTGTCAAGCCCTCCGGCCTTCTCTCTTTCGGCACGCAGAGGTTTTGCACTTCTTGCAAACACCTCAGCGGAGAGCCCAAAATATTCCTGATCTCTTCAACACTGTAGTGCTGCACTAGACTTCAAATATGTCTTCGCTGCGAGATACATTAGAGCGTGTAGTCGTTGCTTCTGAAGGTGAGGAACGCTTCCCTAATGGGCTTTCAGGGTGAAACCTGTTGCGAGTGGCCGTCTGCAAGCCCTTGCGATCACATCCGTCAGCGGCTGTGGTGGCAGTCAAGTTCTGACAGCAAATGGAAATATCAGCTCTCCATGTTTACGAAACGCACCCCTCCGTGTGTCAAAGGGAAAAGTCTACCTTTCCTTCAGAGTCCTCAACCCTGTGAGACAAACATGCTGTGGGTGGCTCCATTCAAAGTATTTCTCAGGATACCGGGGAAAACTTCCCATTCCAAGAGGGACGAATAGGATCTGTTTTTTACTGTCCGGTCAAGTCCATTTCCAGGAACACATCAGAGTCCTTGGTCAAGCTCATTGTGTGAATGGCCAGAGGAAGAAGGCACTCAGTGCTGGAGAAGGTTGGCTGGCTGACATTGCAGGCACAGGACACAGCACTCTGTACTTGCACCTTGCCTGTGGCACATGCATACATACTCTGATGAGGAAGAGACAAGCGATGCAGGTCCTCTACTGGATTTCCCACTTATTTGTAGATGACAACAGAGAAGCTTGCCCATGGAACTTGAGACCGGCTTATGTGCAAGTCTACACAAAATGGAAGAGCCGTTTCCTCCTGCCCCCAGGGACACGTTCCGCACTTTGCCTGGGCAGAGTCTATGAGGCTTTGTTGATCCAGCTCCTGGGAAACGGATATATAAATTCTGTGAGGAACGAGGGTATCCTTCCCTGCAGCAGCGCCTGTGCTTCCACGTTGCCTTTGGAACACGGTGCTTCGAGCGGCGCTCTCAATGAACTGGAAAGAGCCAAATGACAGGAATGTTAATCACGACGCTTGATGCACCACCGTCACCCTTCACATACATCCTCCCCTCAGGGAAATATCCCTGAAGGGTAGTAGAGTCCTAGGGGGAGAAACAAGTGCCCGCAAACATAGGGTGAAATGCAGGTTTCACTCTGCCATCTGAAAAATCTTGCCCTGCACGTGACAGAGATCACGGCGTGTTAGATCCGTACCCAATAGCACATACACTTCTGCTGGTGGGCACACAGGGCTCCAGCAGAGCTCGAAGTTTCCAGAGCACGTGCAATACTCCTGGTGGCTGCAACAAGCAATGTCGTACACAGCACACTGGGACCTTGACTTCCTTTCAAGGAAAGGCCGCAGGGCAGGGTCATTGAATCGAGAGAGGGAAACACTTGGCTGCATTCCTCAGGTGAGACACAGGTCAAACTGTGCCGTCTGAAAAGCTCAGGTTCCCTTTGGGAAGCTCTTGGTTGTATGCAGGACGGGAAGGCCTTTGCTTGCAGTCTGAGGCCATTGCCCGGCTAGGACGGAGGAAACACCGCCTTTCCAAGCACGCTTGTTAGCACGCATGGGAGAGAACTCACGCCCTGTTTCAGTCCCCTGCCAGCCATACATACACGTCAAGGACAGTGTTCCCAGAGATACCTTCCTGTAAATGGGAGATAGGAAGTTTGCCTGGGCAAAACTCAGCCTTGGCAGGCCGTCTGAACAGCTTACTCCCTTGATGGCTTTGGAGCAGAGAGCATCACGCAGCGTTCCGTGAAGCTCATGGTAGGCTGATTTTAGGGCTCTCGCTGACACTCCTCGGGCTCTAGCCCTCTCAACCTCTTCCGGCCCTTACTGGCCTTCTCTGACACACCTCGGCGAGTACAGAGCTTAGGACGACACATTCCGTTTACGATGGGAAGCAGGAATTCACAGCAGTGTGTCAAGCCCTCCGGCCTTCTCTCTTTCGGCACGCAGAGGTTTTGCACTTCTTGCAAACACCTCAGCGGAGAGCCCAAAGTATTCCTGATCTCTTCAACAATGTAGTGCTGCACTAGACTTCAAATATGTCTTCGCTGCGAGATACATTAGAGCGTGTA
This sequence comes from Eubalaena glacialis, assembly GCF_028564815.1. Lineage (NCBI taxonomy): Eukaryota > Metazoa > Chordata > Mammalia > Artiodactyla > Balaenidae > Eubalaena > Eubalaena glacialis. The sequence continues at coordinate 33,569,606 of NC_083734.1, read as the reverse complement.
GTCGTTGCTTCTGAAGGTGAGGAACGCTTCCCTAATGGGCTTTCAGGGTGAAACCTGTTGCGAGTGGCCGTCTGCAAGCCCTTGCGATCACATTCGTCAGCGGCTGTGGTGGCAGTCAAGTTCTGACAGCAAATGGAAATATCAGCTCTCCATGTTTACGAAACGCACCCCTCCGTGTGTCAAAGGGAAAAGTCTACCTTTCCTTCAGAGTCCTCAACCCTGTGAGACAAACATGCTGTGGGTGGCTCCATTCAAAGTATTTCTCAGGATACCGGGGAAAACTTCCCATTCCAAGAGGGACGAATAGGATCTGTTTTTTTACTGTCCGGTCAAGTCCATTTCCAGGAACACATCAGAGTCCTTGGTCAAGCTCATTGTGTGAATGGCCAGAGGAAGAAGGCACTCAGTGCTGGAGAAGGTTGGCTGGCTGACATTGCAGGCACAGGACACAGCACTCTGTACTTGCACCTTGCCTGTGGCACATGCATACATACTCTGATGAGGAAGAGACAAGCGATGCAGGTCCTCTACTGGATTTCCCACTTATTTGTAGATGACAACAGAGAAGCTTGCCCATGGAACTTGAGACCGGCTTATGTGCAAGTCTACACAAAATGGAAGAGCCGTTTCCTCCTGCCCCCAGGGACACGTTCCGCACTTTGCCTGGGCAGAGTCTATGAGGCTTTGTTGATCCAGCTCCTGGGAAACGGATATAAATTCTGTGAGGAACGAGGGTATCCTTCCCTGCAGCAGCGCCTGTGCTTCCACGTTGCCTTTGGAACACGGTGCTTCGAGCGGCGCTCTCAATGAACTGGAAAGAGCCAAATGACAGGAATGTTAATCACGACGCTTGATGCACCACCATCACCCTTCACATACATCCTCCCCTCAGGGAAATATCCCTGAAGGGTAGTAGAGTCCTAGGGGGAGAAACAAGTGCCCGCAAACATAGGGTGAAATGCAGGTTTCACTCTGCCATCTGAAAAATCTTGCCCTGCACGTGACAGAGATCACGGCGTGTTAGATCCGTACCCAACAGCACATACACTTCTGCTGGTGGGCACACAGGGCTCCAGCAGAGCTCGAAGTTTCCAGAGCACGTGCAATACTCCTGGTGGCTGCAACAAGCAATGTCGTACACAGCACACTGGGACCTTGACTTCCTTTCAAGGAAAGGCCGCAGGGCAGGGTCATTGAATCGAGAGAGGGAAACACTTGGCTGCATTCCTCAGGTGAGACACAGGTCAAACTGTGCCGTCTGAAAAGCTCAGGTTCCCTTTGGGAAGCTCTTCGTTGTATGCAGGACGGGAAGGCCTTTGCTTGCAGGCTGTGGCCATTGCCAGGCTAGGACGGAGGAAACACCGCTTATCCCAGCACGCTTGTTAGCACGCATGGGAGAGAACTCACGCCCTGTTTCAGTCCCCTGCCAGCCATACATACACGTCAAGGACAGTGTTCCCAGAGATACCTTCCTGTAAATGGGAGAGAGGAAGTTTGACTGGGCAAAACTCAGCCTTGGCAGGCCGTCTGAACAGCTTACTCCCTTGATGGCTTTGGAGCAGAGAGCATCACGCAGCGTTCCGTGAAGCTCATGGTAGGCTGATTTTAGGGCTCTCGCTGACACTCCTCGGGCTCTAGCCCTCTCAACCTCTTCCGGCCCTTACTGGCCTTCTCTGACACACCTCGGCGAGTACAGAGCTTAGGACGACACATTCCGTTTACGATGGGAAGCAGGAATTCACAGCAGTGTGTCAAGCCCTCCGGGCTTCTCTCCTTCGGCACGCAGAGCTTTTGCACTTCTTGCAAACACCTCAGCGGAGAGCCCAAAGTATTCCTGATCTCTTCAACAATGTAGTGCTGCACTAGACTTCAAATATGTCTTCGCTGCGAGATACATTAGAGCGTGTAGTCGTTGCTTCTGAAGGTGAGGAACGCTTCCCTAATGGGCTTTCAGGGTGAAACCTGTTGCGAGTGGCCGTCTGCAAGCCCTTGCGATCACATCCGTCAGCGGCTGTGGTGGCAGTCAAGTTCTGACAGCAAATGGAAATATCAGCTCTCCATGTTTACGAAACGCACCCCTCCGTGTGTCAAAGGGAAAAGTCTACCTTTCCTTCAGAGTCCTCAACCCTGTGAGACAAACATGCTGTGGGTGGCTCCATTCAAAGTATTTCTCAGGATACCGGGGAAAACTTCCCATTCCAAGAGGGACGAATAGGATCTGTTTTTTTACTGTCCGGTCAAGTCCATTTCCAGGAACACATCAGAGTCCTTGGTCAAGCTCATTGTGTGAATGGCCAGAGGAAGAAGGCACTCAGTGCTGGAGAAGGTTGGCTGGCTGACATTGCAGGCACAGGACACAGCACTCTGTACTTGCACCTTGCCTGTGGCACATGCATACATACTCTGATGAGGAAGAGACAAGCGATGCAGGTCCTCTACTGGATTTCCCACTTATTTGTAGATGACAACAGAGAAGCTTGCCCATGGAACTTGAGACCGGCTTATGTGCAAGTCTACACAAAATGGAAGAGCCGTTTCCTCCTGCCCCCAGGGACACGTTCCGCACTTTGCCTGGGCAGAGTCTATGAGGCTTTGTTGATCCAGCTCCTGGGAAACGGATATATAAATTCTGTGAGGAACGAGGGTATCCTTCCCTGCAGCAGCGCCTGTGCTTCCACGTTGCCTTTGGAACACGGTGCTTCGAGTGGCGCTCTCAATGAACTGGAAAGAGCCAAATGACAGGAATGTTAATCACGACGCTTGATGCACCACCGTCACCCTTCACATACATCCTCCCCTCAGGGAAATATCCCTGAAGGGTAGTAGAGTCCTAGGGGGAGAAACAAGTGCCTGCAAACATAGGGTGAAATGCAGGTTTCACTCTGCCATCTGAAAAATCTTGCCCTGCACGTGACAGAGATCACGGCGTGTTAGATCCGTATCCAATAGCACATACACTTCTGCTGGTAGGCACACAGGGCTCCAGCAGAGCTCGAAGTTTCCAGAGCACGTGCAATACTCCTGGTGGCTGCAACAAGCAATGTCGTACACAGCACACTGGGACCTTGACTTCCTTTCAAGGAAAGGCCGCAGGGCAGGGTCATTGAATCGAGAGAGGGAAACACTTGGCTGCATTCCTCAGGTGAGACACAGGTCAAACTGTGCCGTCTGAAAAGCTCAGGTTCCCTTTGGGAAGCTCTTCGTTGTATGCAGGACGGGAAGGCCTTTGCTTGCAGGCTGTGGACATTGCCAGGCTAGGACGGAGGAAACACCGCCTATCCCAGCACGCTTGTTAGCACGCATGGGAGAGAACTCACGCCCTGTTTCAGTCCCCTGCCAGCCATACATACACGTCAAGGACAGTGTTCCCAGAGATACCTTCCTGTAAATGGGAGAGAGGAAGTTTGACTGGGCAAAACTCAGCCTTGGCAGGCCGTCTGAACAGCTTACTCCCTTGATGGCTTTGGAGCAGAGAGCATCACGCAGCGTTCCGTGAAGCTCATGGTAGGATGATTTTAGGGCTCTCGCCGACACTCCTCGGGCTCTAGCACTCTCAACCTCTTCCGGCCCTTACTGGCCTTCTCTGACACACCTCGGCGAGTACAGAGCTTAGGGCGACACATTCCGTTTACGATGGGCAGCAGGAATTCACAGCAGTGTGTCAAGCCCTCCGGCCTTCTCTCTTTCGGCACGCAGAGGTTTTGCACTTCTTGCAAACACCTCAGCGGAGAGCCCAAAATATTCCTGATCTCTTCAACACTGTAGTGCTGCACTAGACTTCAAATATGTCTTCGCTGCGAGATACATTAGAGCGTGTAGTCGTTGCTTCTGAAGGTGAGGAACGCTTCCCTAATGGGCTTTCAGGGTGAAACCTGCTGCGAGTGGCCGTCTGCAAGCCCTTGCGATCACATTCGTCAGCGGCTGTGGTGGCAGTCAAGTTCTGACAGCAAATGGAAATATCAGCTCTCCATGTTTACGAAACGCACCCCTCCGTGTGTCAAAGGGAAAAGTCTACCTTTCCTTCAGAGTCCTCAACCCTGTGAGACAAACATGCTGTGGGTGGCTCCATTCAAAGTGTTTCTCAGGATACCGGGGGAAACTTCCCATTCTAAGAGGGACGAATAGGCTCTGTTTGTTTCCTGTCCGGTCAAGTCCATTTCCAGGAACACATCAGAGTCCTTGGTAAAGCTCGTTGTGTGAATGGGCAGAGGAAGAAAGCACTCAGTGCTGGAGAAGGTTAGCTGGCTGACATTGCAGGCACAGTACGCAGCACTCTGTACTTGCACCTTGCCTGTGGCAAATGCATACATACTCTGATGAGGAAGAGACAAGCGGTGCAGGTCCTCTACTGGCTTTCCCACTTATTTGTAGATGACAACAGAGAAGCTTGCCCATGGAACTTGAGACCGGCTTATGTGCAAGTCTACCCAAAATGGAAGAGCCGTTTCCTCCTGCCCCCAGGGACACGTTCCGTACTTTGCCTGGGCAGAGGCTGTGAGGCTTTGTTGATCCAGCTCGTGGGAAACGGATATATAAATTCTGTGAGGAACGAGGATTTCCTTCCCTGCAGCAGCGCCTGTGCTTCCACGTTGCCTTTGGCACACGGTGCTCGAGCGGCACTCTCAATGAACTGGAAAGAGCCAAATGACAGGAATGTTAATCACGACGCTTCATGCACCACCCTCACCCTTCACATACATCTTCCCCTCAGGGAAATATCCCTGAAGGGTAGTAGAGTCCTAGGGGGAGAAACAAGTGCCTGCACACCTAGGGTGAAATGCAGGTTTCACTCTGCCATCTGAAAAATCTTGCCCTGCACGTGACTGAGATCACGGCGTGTTAGATCCGTACCCAATCGCACATACAATTCCGCTGGTGGGCACACAGAGCTCCAGCAGAGCTCGAAGTTCCCAGAGCACGTGCAATACTCCTGGTGCCTGCAACAAGCAATGTCGTACACAGCACACTTGGACCTTGACGTCCTTTCAAGGAAAGGCCGCAGGGCAGGGTCATTGAATCGAGAGAGGGAAACACTTGGCTGCATTCCTCAGGTGAGACACAGGTCAAACTGTGCCGGCTGAAAAGCTCAGGTTCCCTTTGGGAAGCTCTTCGTTTTGTGCGGACGGGAAGGCCTTTACTTGCAGTCTGAGGCCATTGCCCGGCTAGGACGGAGGAAACACCGCCTTTCCAAGCACGCTTGTTAGCACGCATGGGAGAGAACTCACGCCCTGTTTCAGTCCCCTGCCAGCCATACATACACGTCAAGGACAGTGTTCCCAGAGATACCTTCCTGTAAATGGGAGATAGGAAGTTTGCCTGGGCAAAACTCAGCCTTGGCAGGCCGTCTGAACAGCTTACTCCCTTGATGGCTTTGGAGCAGAGAGCATCACGCAGCGTTCCGTGAAGCTCATGGTAGGCTGATTTTAGGGCTCTCGCTGACACTCCTCGGGCTCTAGCCCTCTCAACCTCTTCCGGCCCTTACTGGCCTTCTCTGACACACCTCGGCGAGTACAGAGCTTAGGACGACACATTCCGTTTACGATGGGAAGCAGGAATTCACAGCAGTGTGTCAAGCCCTCCGGGCTTCTCTCCTTCGGCACGCAGAGCTTTTGCACTTCTTGCAAACACCTCAGCGGAGAGCCCAAAGTATTCCTGATCTCTTCAACAATGTAGTGCTGCACTAGACTTCAAATATGTCTTCGCTGCGAGATACATTAGAGCGTGTAGTCGTTGCTTCTGAAGGTGAGGAACGCTTCCCTAATGGGCTTTCAGGGTGAAACCTGTTGCGAGTGGCCGTCTGCAAGCCCTTGCGATCACATCCGTCAGCGGCTGTGGTGGCAGTCAAGTTCTGACAGCAAATGGAAATATCAGCTCTCCATGTTTACGAAACGCACCCCTCCGTGTGTCAAAGGGAAAAGTCTACCTTTCCTTCAGAGTCCTCAACCCTGTGAGACAAACATGCTGTGGGTGGCTCCATTCAAAGTATTTCTCAGGATACCGGGGAAAACTTCCCATTCCAAGAGGGACGAATAGGATCTGTTTTTTTACTGTCCGGTCAAGTCCATTTCCAGGAACACATCAGAGTCCTTGGTCAAGCTCATTGTGTGAATGGCCAGAGGAAGAAGGCACTCAGTGCTGGAGAAGGTTGGCTGGCTGACATTGCAGGCACAGGACACAGCACTCTGTACTTGCACCTTGCCTGTGGCACATGCATACATACTCTGATGAGGAAGAGACAAGCGATGCAGGTCCTCTACTGGATTTCCCACTTATTTGTAGATGACAACAGAGAAGCTTGCCCATGGAACTTGAGACCGGCTTATGTGCAAGTCTACACAAAATGGAAGAGCCGTTTCCTCCTGCCCCCAGGGACACGTTCCGCACTTTGCCTGGGCAGAGTCTATGAGGCTTTGTTGATCCAGCTCCTGGGAAACGGATATATAAATTCTGTGAGGAACGAGGGTATCCTTCCCTGCAGCAGCGCCTGTGCTTCCACGTTGCCTTTGGAACACGGTGCTTCGAGCGGCGCTCTCAATGAACTGGAAAGAGCCAAATGACAGGAATGTTAATCACGACGCTTGATGCACCACCGTCACCCTTCACATACATCCTCCCCTCAGGGAAATATCCCTGAAGGGTAGTAGAGTCCTAGGGGGAGAAACAAGTGCCCGCAAACATAGGGTGAAATGCAGGTTTCACTCTGCCATCTGAAAAATCTTGCCCTGCACGTGACAGAGATCACGGCGTGTTAGATCCGTACCCAATAGCACATACACTTCTGCTGGTGGGCACACAGGGCTCCAGCAGAGCTCGAAGTTTCCAGAGCACGTGCAATACTCCTGGTGGCTGCAACAAGCAATGTCGTACACAGCACACTGGGACCTTGACTTCCTTTCAAGGAAAGGCCGCAGGGCAGGGTCATTGAATCGAGAGAGGGAAACACTTGGCTGCATTCCTCAGGTGAGACACAGGTCAAACTGTGCCGTCTGAAAAGCTCAGGTTCCCTTTGGGAAGCTCTTCGTTGTATGCAGGACGGGAAGGCCTTTGCTTGCAGTCTGAGGCCATTGCCCGGCTAGGACGGAGGAAACACCGCCTTTCCAAGCACGCTTGTTAGCACGCATGGGAGAGAACTCACGCCCTGTTTCAGTCCCCTGCCAGCCATACATACACGTCAAGGACAGTGTTCCCAGAGATACCTTCCTGTAAATGGGAGATAGGAAGTTTGACTGGGCAAAACTGAGCCTTGGCAGGCCGTCTGAACAGCTTACTCCCTTGATGGCTTTGGAGCAGAGAGCATCACGCAGCGTTCCGTGAAGCTCATGGTAGGCTGATTTTAGGGCTCTCGCCGACACTCCTCGGGCTCTAGCACTCTCAACCTCTTCCGGCCCTTACTGGCCTTCTCTGACACACCTCGGCGAGTACAGAGCTTAGGGCGACACATTCCGTTTACGATGGGCAGCAGGAATTCACAGCAGTGTGTCAAGCCCTCCGGCCTTCTTTCTTTCGGCACGCAGAGGTTTTGCACTTCTTGCAAACACCTCAGCGGAGAGCCCAAAGTATTCCTGATCTCTTCAACAATGTAGTGCTGCACTAGATTTCAAATATGTCTTCGCTGCGAGATACATTAGAGCGTGTAGTCGTTGTTTCTGAAGGTGAGGAACGCTTCCCTAATGGGCTTTCAGGGTGAAACCTGCTGCGAGTGGCCGTCTGCAAGCCCTTGCGATCACATTCGTCAGCGGCTGTGGTGGCAGTCAAGTTCTGACAGCAAATGGAAATATCAGCTCTCCATGTTTACGAAACGCACCCCTCCGTGTGTCAAAGGGAAAAGTCTACCTTTCCTTCAGAGTCCTCAACCCTGTGAGACAAACATGCTGTGGGTGGCTCCATTCAAAGTGTTTCTCAGGATACCGGGGGAAACTTCCCATTCTAAGAGGGACGAATAGGCTCTGTTTGTTTCCTGTCCGGTCAAGTCCATTTCCAGGAACACATCAGAGTCCTTGGTAAAGCTCGTTGTGTGAATGGGCAGAGGAAGAAAGCACTCAGTGCTGGAGAAGGTTAGCTGGCTGACATTGCAGGCACAGTACACAGCACTCTGTACTTGCACCTTGCCTGTGGCAAATGCATACATACTCTGATGAGGAAGAGACAAGCGGTGCAGGTCCTCTACTGGCTTTCCCACTTATTTGTAGATGACAACAGAGAAGCTTGCCCATGGAACTTGAGACCGGCTTATGTGCAAGTCTACCCAAAATGGAAGAGCCGTTTCCTCCTGCCCCCAGGGACACGTTCCGTACTTTGCCTGGGCAGAGGCTGTGAGGCTTTGTTGATCCAGCTCGTGGGAAACGGATATATAAATTCTGTGAGGAACGAGGATTTCCTTCCCTGCAGCAGCGCCTGTGCTTCCACTTTGCCTTTGGCACACGGTGCTCGAGCGGCACTCTCAATGAACTGGAAAGAGCCAAATGACAGGAATGTTAATCACGACGCTTCATGCACCACCCTCACCCTTCACATACATCTTCCCCTCAGGGAAATATCCCTGAAGGGTAGTAGAGTCCTAGGGGGAGAAACAAGTGCCTGCACACCTAGGGTGAAATGCAGGTTTCACTCTGCCATCTGAAAAATCTTGCCCTGCACGTGACTGAGATCACGGCGTGTTAGATCCGTACCCAATCGCACATACAATTCCGCTGGTGGGCACACAGAGCTCCAGCAGAGCTCGAAGTTCCCAGAGCACGTGCAATACTCCTGGTGCCTGCAACAAGCAATGTCGTACACAGCACACTTGGACCTTGACGTCCTTTCAAGGAAAGGCCGCAGGGCAGGGTCATTGAATCGAGAGAGGGAAACACTTGGCTGCATTCCTCAGGTGAGACACAGGTCAAACTGTGCCGGCTGAAAAGCTCAGGTTCCCTTTGGGAAACTCTTCGTTTTGTGCGGGACGGGAAGGCCTTTACTTGCAGTCTGAGGCCATTGCCCGGCTAGGACGGAGGAAACACCGCCTTTCCAAGCACGCTTGTTAGCACGCATGGGAGAGAACTCACGCCCTGTTTCAGTCCCCTGCCAGCCATACATACACGTCAAGGACAGTGTTCCCAGAGATACCTTCCTGTAAATGGGAGATAGGAAGTTTGCCTGGGCAAAACTCAGCCTTGGCAGGCCGTCTGAACAGCTTACTCCCTTGATGGCTTTGGAGCAGAGAGCATCACGCAGCGTTCCGTGAAGGTCATGGTAGGCTGATTTTAGGGCTCTCGCTGACCCTCCTCGGGCTCTAGCCCTCTCAACCTCTTCCAGCCCTTACTGGCCTTCTCTGACACACCTCGGCGAGTACAGAGCTTAGGACGACACATTCCGTTTACGATGGGAAGCAGGAATTCACAGCAGTGTGTCAAGCCCTCCGGCCTTCTCTCCTTCGGCACGCAGAGCTTTTGCACTTCTTGCAAACACCTCAGCGGAGAGCCCAAAGTATTCCTGATCTCTTCAACACTGTAGTGCTGCACTAGACTTCAAATATGTCTTCGCTGCGAGATACATTAGAGCGTGTAGTCGTTGCTTCTGAAGGTGAGGAACGCTTCCCTAATGGGCTTTCAGGGTGAAACCTGTTGCGAGTGGCCGTCTGCAAGCCCTTGCGATCACATCCGTCAGCGGCTGTGGTGGCAGTCAAGTTCTGACAGCAAATGGAAATATCAGCTCTCCATGTTTACGAAACGCACCCCTCCGTGTGTCAAAGGGAAAAGTCTACCTTTCCTTCAGAGTCCTCAACCCTGTGAGACAAACATGCTGTGGGTGGCTCCATTCAAAGTATTTCTCAGGATACCGGGGAAAACTTCCCATTCCAAGAGGGATGAATAGGATCTGTTTCTTTACTGTCCGGTCAAGTCCATTTCCAGGAACACATCAGAGTCCTTGGTCAAGCTCATTGTGTGAATGGCCAGAGGAAGAAGGCACTCAGTGCTGGAGAAGGTTGGCTGACTGACATTGCAGGCACAGGACACAGCAATCTGTACTTGCACCTTGCCTGTGGCACATGCATACATACTCTGATGAGGAAGAGATAAGCGATGCAGGTCCTCTACTGGCTTTCCCACTTATTTGTAGATGACAACAGAGAAGCTTGCCCATGGAACTTGAGACCGGCTTATGTGCAATTCTACACAAAATGGAAGAGCCGTTTCCTCCTGCCCTCAGGGACACGTTCCGCACTTTGCCTGGGCAGAGTCTATGAGGCTTTGTTGATCCAGCTCCTGGGAAACGGATATATAAATTCTGTGAGGAACGAGGGTATCCTTCCCTGCAGCAGCGCCTGTGCTTCCACGTTGCCTTTGGCACACGGTGCTTCGAGCGGCGCTCTCAATGAACTGGAAAGAGCCAAATGACAGGAATGTTAACCACGACGCTTGATGCACCACCGTCACCCTTCACATACATCCTCCCCTCAGGGAAATATCCCTGAAGGGTAGTAGAGTTCTAGGGGGAGAAACAAGTGCCCGCAAACATAGGGTGAAATGCAGGTTTCACTCTGCCGTCTGAAAAATCTTGCCCTGCACGTGACTGAGATCACGGCGTGTTAGATCCGTACCCAATAGCACATACACTTCTGCTGGTGGGCACACAGGGCTCCAGCAGAGCTCGAAGTTCCCAGAGCACGTGCAATACTCCTGGTGGCTGCAACAAGCAATGTCGTACACAGCACACTTGGACCTTGACTTCCTTTCAAGGAACGGCCGCAGGGCAGGGTCATTGAATCGAGAGAGGGAAACACTTGGCTGCATTCCTCAGGTGAGACACAGGTCAAACTGTGCCGTCTGAAAAGCTCAGGTTCCCTTTGGGAAGCTCTTCGTTGTATGCAGGACGGGAAGGCCTTTGCTTGCAGGCTGTGGACATTGCCAGGCTAGGACGGAGGAAACACCGCCTATCCAAGCACGCTTGTTAGCACGCATGGGAGAGAACTCACGCCCTGTTTCAGTCCCCTGCCAGCCATACATACACGTCAAGGACAGTGTTCCCAGAGATACCTTCCTGTAAATGGGAGAGAGGAAGTTTGACTGGGCAAAACTGAGCCTTGGCAGGCCGTCTGAACAGCTTACTCCCTTGATGGCTTTGGAGCAGAGAGCATCACGCAGCGTTCCGTGAAGCTCATGGTAGGCTGATTTTAGGGCTCTCGCTGACACTCCTCGGGCTCTAGCCCTCTCAACCTCTTCCGGCCCTTACTGGCCTTCTCTGACACACCTCGGCGAGTACAGAGCTTAGGACGACACATTCCGTTTACGATGGGAAGCAGGAATTCACAGCAGTGTGTCAAGCCCTCCGGCCTTCTCTCCTTCGGCACGCAGAGCTTTTGCACTTCTTGCAAACACCTCAGCGGAGAGCCCAAAGTATTCCTGATCTCTTCAACAATGTAGTGCTGCACTAGACTTCAAATATGTCTTCGCTGCGAGATACATTAGAGCGTGTAGTCGTTGCTTCTGAAGGTGAGGAACGCTTCCCTAATGGGCTTTCAGGATGAAACCTGTTGCGAGTGGCCATCTGCAAGCCCTTGCGATCACATCCGTCAGCGGCTGTGGTGGCAGTCAAGTTCTGACAGCAAATGGAAATATCATCTCTCCATGTTTACGAAACGCACCCCTCCGTGTGTCAAAGGGAAAAGTCTACCTTTCCTTCAGAGTCCTCAACCCTGTGAGACAAACATGCTGTGGGTGGCTCCATTCAAAGTATTTCTCAGGATACCGGGGAAAACTTCCCATTCCAAGAGGGACGAATAGGATCTGTTTTTTTACTGTCCGGTCAAGTCCATTTCCAGGAACACATCAGAGTCCTTGGTCAAGCTCATTGTGTGAATGGCCAGAGGAAGAAGGCACTCAGTGCTGGAGAAGGTTGGCTGGCTGACATTGCAGGCACAGGACACAGCACTCTGTACTTGCACCTTGCCTGTGGCACATGCATACATACTCTGATGAGGAAGAGACAAGCGATGCAGGTCCTCTACTGGATTTCCCACTTATTTGTAGATGACAACAGAGAAGCTTGCCCGTGGAACTTGAGACCGGCTTATGTGCAAGTCTACACAAAATGGAAGAGCCGTTTCCCCCTGCCCCCAGGGACACGTTCCGCACTTTGCCTGGCCAGAGTCTATGAGGCTTTGTTGATCCAGCTCCTGGGAAACGGATATATAAATTCTGTGAGGAACGAGGGTATCCTTCCCTGCAGCAGCGCCTGTGCTTCCACGTTGCCTTTGGCACACGGTGCTTCGAGCGGCGCTCTCAATGAACTGGAAAGAGCCAAATGACAGGAATGTTAACCACGACGCTTGATGCACCACCGTCACCCTTCACATACATCCTCCCCTCAGGGAAATATCCCTGAAGGGTAGTAGAGTCCTAGGGGGAGAAACAAGTGCCCGCAAACATAGGGTGAAATGCAGGTTTCACTCTGCCGTCTGAAAAATCTTGCCCTGCACGTGACTGAGATCACGGCGTGTTAGATCCGTACCCAATAGCACATACACTTCTGCTGGTGGGCACACAGGGCTCCAGCAGAGCTCGAAGTTCCCAGAGCACGTGCAATACTCCTGGTGGCTGCAACAAGCAATGTCGTACACAGCACACTTGGACCTTGACTTCCTTTCAAGGAACGGCCGCAGGGCAGGGTCATTGAATCGAGAGAGGGAAACACTTGGCTGCATTCCTCAGGTGAGACACAGGTCAAACTGTGCCGTCTGAAAAGCTCAGGTTCCCTTTGGGAAGCTCTTCGTTGTATGCAGGACGGGAAGGCCTTTGCTTGCAGGCTGTGGACATTGCCAGGCTAGGACGGAGGAAACACCGCCTTTCCAAGCACGCTTGTTAGCACGCATGGGAGAGAACTCACGCCCTGTTTCAGTCCCCTGCCAGCCATACATACACGTCAAGGACAGTGTTCCCAGAGATACCTTCCTGTAAATGGGAGAGAGGAAGTTTGACTGGGCAAAACTGAGCCTTGGCAGGCCGTCTGAACAGCTTACTCCCTTGATGGCTTTGGAGCAGAGAGCATCACGCAGCGTTCCGTGAAGCTCATGGTAGGCTGATTTTAGGGCTCTCGCCGACACTCCTCGGGCTCTAGCACTCTCAACCTCTTCCGGCCCTTACTGGCCTTCTCTGACACACCTCGGCGAGTACAGAGCTTAGGGCGACACATTCCGTTTACGATGGGCAGCAGGAATTCACAGCAGTGTGTCAAGCCCTCCGGCCTTCTCTCCTTCGGCACGCAGAGGTTTTGCACTTCTTGCAAACACCTCAGCGGAGAGCCCAAAGTATTCCTGAGCTCTTCAACAATGTAGTGCTGCACTAGACTTCAAATATGTCTTCGCTGCGAGATACATTAGAGCGTGTAGTCGTTGCTTCTGAAGGTGAGGAACGCTTCCCTAATGGGCTTTCAGGGTGAAACCTGTTGCGAGTGGCCGTCTGCAAGCCCTTGCGATCACATTCGTCAGCGGCTGTGGTGGCAGTCAAGTTCTGACAGCAAATGGAAATATCAGCTCTCCATGTTTACGAAACGCACCCCTCCGGGTGTCAAAGGCAAAAGTCTACCTTTCCTTCAGAGTCCTCAACCCTGTGAGACAAACATGCTGTGGGTGGCTCCATTCAAAGTGTTTCTCAGGATACCGGGGGAAACTCCCCTTTCTAAGAGGGACGAATAGGCTCTGTTTGTTTCCTGTCCGGTCAAGTCCATTTCCAGGAACACATCAGAGTCCTTGGTAAAGCGCGTTGTGTGAATGGGCAGAGGAAGAAAGCACTCAGTGCTGGAGAAGGTTAGCTGGCTGACATTGCAGGCACAGTACACAGCACTCTGTACTTGCACCTTGCCTGTGGCAAATGCATACATACTCTGATGAGGAAGAGACAAGCGGTGCAGGTCCTCTACTGGATTTCCCATTTATTTGTAGATGACAACAGAGAAGCTCGCCCATGGAACTTGAGACCGGCTTATGTGCAAGTCTACCCAAAATGGAAGAGCCGTTTCCTCGTGCCCCCAGGGACACGTTCCGTACTTTGCCTGGGCAGAGGCTGTGAGGCTTTGTTGATCCAGCTCGTGGGAAACGGATATATAAATTCTGTGAGGAACGAGGATTTCCTTCCCTGCAGCAGCGCCTGTGCTTCCACGTTGCCTTTGGCACACGGTGCTCGAGCGGCACTCTCAATGAACTGGAAAGAGCCAAATGACAGGAATGTTAATCACGACGCTTCATGCACCACCCTCACCCTTCACATACATCTTCCCCTCAGAGAAATATCCCTGAAGGGTAGTAGACTCTTAGAGGGAGAAACAAGGGCCTGCAAACTTAGGGTGAAATGCAGGTTTCACTCTGCCGTCTGAAAAATCTTGCTCTGCCCGTGACTGAGATCACGGCGTGTTAGATCCGTACCCAATCGCACATACAATTCCGCTGGTGGGCACACAGAGCTCCGGCAGAGCTCGAAGTTCCCAGAGCACGTGCAATACTCCTGGTGGCTACAACAAGCAATGTCGTACACAGCACACTTGGACCTTGACGTCCTTTCAAGGAAAGGCCGCAGGGCAGGGTCATTGAATCGAGAGAGGGAAACACTTGGCTGCATTCCTCAGGTGAGACACAGGTCAAACTGTGCCGGCTGAAAAGCTCAGGTTCCCTTTGGGAAGCTCTTCGTTGTATGCGGGACGGGAAGGCCTTTGCTTGCAGGCTGTGGCCATTGCCAGGCTACGACGGAGGAAACACCGCCTATCCCAGCACGCTTGTTAGCACGCATGGGAGAGAACTCACGCCCTGTTTCAGTCCCCTGCCAGCCATACGTACACGTCAAGGACAGTGTTCCCAGAGATACCTTCCTGTAAATGGGAGAGAGGAAGTTTGACTGGGCAAAACTCAGCCTTGGCAGGCCGTCTGAACAGCTTACTCCCTTGACGGCTTTGGAGCAGAGAGCATCACGCAGCGTTCCGTGAAGCTCATGGTAGGCTGATTTTAGGGCTCTCGCCGACACTCCTCGGGCTCTAGCACTCTCAACCTCTTCCGGCCCTTACTGGCCTTCTCTGACACACCTCGGCGAGTACAGAGCTTAGGGCGACACATTCCGTTTACGATGGGCAGCAGGAATTCACAGCAGTGTGTCAAGCCCTCCGGCCTTCTCTCCTTCGGCACGCAGAGGTTTTGCACTTCTTGCAAACACCTCAGCGGAGAGCCCAAAGTATTCCTGATCTCTTCAACACTGTAGTGCTGCACTAGACTTCAAATATGTCTTCGCTGCGAGATACATTAGAGCGTGTAGTCGTTGCTTCTGAAGGTGAGGAACGCTTCCCTAATGGGCTTTCAGGGTGAAACCTGTTGCGAGTGGCCGTCTGCAAGCCCTTGCGATCACATCCGTCAGCGGCTGTGGTGGCAGTCAAGTTCTGACAACAAATGGAAATATCAGCTCGCCATGTTTACGAACCGCACCCCTCCTTGTGTCAAAGGGAAAAGTCTACCCACCTTCAGAGTCCTAAACCCTGTGAGACAAACATGCTGTGGGTGGCTCCATTCAAAGTATTTCTCAGGATACCTGGGAAAACTTCCTATTGCAAGAGGGACGAATAGGATCTGTTTCTTTACTGTCCGGTCAAGTCCATTTCCAGAAACACATCAGAGTCCTTGGTCAAGCTCATTGTGTGAATGGCCAGAGGAAGAAGGCACTCAGTGCTGGAGAAGGTTGGCTGGCTGACATTGCAGGCACAGGACACAGCACTCTGTACTTGCACCTTGCCTGTGGCACATACATACATACTCTGATGAGGAAGAGACAAGCGATGCAGGTCCTCTACTGGATTTCCCACTTATTTGTAGATGACAACAGAGAAGCTTGCCCATGGAACTTGAGACCGGCTTATGTGCAGGTCTACACAAAATGGAAGAGCCGTTTCCTCCTGCCCCCAGGGACACGTTCCGCACTTTGCCTGGGCAGAGTCTATGAGGCTTTGTTGATCCAGCTCCTGGGAAACGGATATATAAATTCTGTGAGGAACGAGGGTATCCTTCCCTGCAGCAGCGCCTGTGCTTCCACGTTGCCTTTGGAACACGGTGCTTCAAGCGGCGCTCTCAATGAACTGGAAAGAGCCAAATGACAGGAATGTTAATCACGACGCTTGATGCACCACCGTCACCCTTCACATACATCCTCCCCTCAGGGAAATATCCCTGAAGGGTAGTAGAGTCCTAGGGGGAGAAACAAGTGCCCGCAAACATAGGGTGAAATGCAGGTTTCACTCTGCCATCTGAAAAATCTTGCCCTGCACGTGACTGAGATCACGGCGTGTTAGATCCGTACCCAATCGCACATACAATTCCGCTGGTGGGCACACAGGGCTCCGGCAGAGCTCGAAGTTCCCAGAGCACGTGCAATACTCCTGGTGGCTGCAACAAGGAATGTCGTACACAGCACACTTGGACCTTGACTTTCTTTCAAGGAAAGGCCGCAGGGCAGGGTCATTGAATCGAGAGAGGGAAACACTTGGCTGCATTCCTCAGGTGAGACACAGGTCAAACTGTGCCGGCTGAAAAGCTCAGGTTCCCTTTGGGAAGCTCTTCGTTGTATGCGGGACCGGAAGGCCTTTGCTTGCAGGCTGTGGCCATTGCCAGGCTAGGACGGAGGAAACACCGCCTATCCCAGCACGCTTGTTAGCACGCATGGGAGAGAACTCACGCCCTGTTTCAGTCCCCTGCCAGCCATACATACACGTCAAGGACAGTGTTCCCAGAGATACCTTCCTGTAAATGGGAGAGAGGAAGTTTGACTGGGCAAAACTCAGCCTTGGCAGGCCGTCTGAACAGCTTACTCCCTTGATGGCTTTGGAGCAGAGAGCATCACGCAGCGTTCCGTGAAGCTCATGGTAGGCTGATTTTAGGGCTCTCGCCGACACTCCTCGGGCTCTAGCACTCTCAACCTCTTCCGGCCCTTACTGGCCTTCTCTGACACACCTCGGCGAGTACAGAGCTTAGGGCGACACATTCCGTTTACGATGGGCAGCAGGAATTCACAGCAGTGTGTCAAGCCCTCCGGCCTTCTCTCTTTCGGCACGCAGAGGTTTTGCACTTCTTGCAAACACCTCAGCGGAGAGCCCAAAGTATTCCTGAGCTCTTCAACAATGTAGTGCTGCACTAGACTTCAAATATGTCTTCGCTGCGAGATACATTAGAGCGTGTAGTCGTTGTTTCTGAAGGTGAGGAACGCTTCCCTAATGGGCTTTCAGGGTGAAACCTGCTGCGAGTGGCCGTCTGCAAGCCCTTGCGATCACATTCGTCAGCGGCTGTGGTGGCAGTCAAGTTCTGACAGCAAATGGAAATATCAGCTCTCCATGTTTACGAAACGCACCCCTCCGTGTGTCAAAGGGAAAAGTCTACCTTTCCTTCAGAGTCCTCAACCCTGTGAGACAAACATGCTGTGGGTGGCTCCATTCAAAGTGTTTCTCAGGATACCGGGGGAAACTTCCCATTCTAAGAGGGACGAATAGGCTCTGTTTGTTTCCTGTCCGGTCAAGTCCATTTCCAGGAACACATCAGAGTCCTTGGTAAAGCTCGTTGTGTGAATGGGCAGAGGAAGAAAGCACTCAGTGCTGGAGAAGGTTAGCTGGCTGACATTGCAGGCACAGTACACAGCACTCTGTACTTGCACCTTGCCTGTGGCAAATGCATACATACTCTGATGAGGAAGAGACAAGCGGTGCAGGTCCTCTACTGGCTTTCCCACTTATTTGTAGATGACAACAGAGAAGCTTGCCCATGGAACTTGAGACCGGCTTATGTGCAAGTCTACCCAAAATGGAAGAGCCGTTTCCTCCTGCCCCCAGGGACACGTTCCGTACTTTGCCTGGGCAGAGGCTGTGAGGCTTTTTGATCCAGCTCGTGGGAAACGGATATATAAATTCTGTGAGGAACGAGGATTTCCTTCCCTGCAGCAGCGCCTGTGCTTCCACTTTGCCTTTGGCACACGGTGCTCGAGCGGCACTCTCAATGAACTGGAAAGAGCCAAATGACAGGAATGTTAATCACGACGCTTCATGCACCACCCTCACCCTTCACATACATCTTCCCCTCAGGGAAATATCCCTGAAGGGTAGTAGAGTCCTAGGGGGAGAAACAAGTGCCTGCACACCTAGGGTGAAATGCAGGTTTCACTCTGCCATCTGAAAAATCTTGCCCTGCACGTGACTGAGATCACGGCGTGTTAGATCCGTACCCAATCGCACATACAATTCCGCTGGTGGGCACACAGAGCTCCAGCAGAGCTCGAAGTTCCCAGAGCACGTGCAATACTCCTGGTGCCTGCAACAAGCAATGTCGTACACAGCACACTTGGACCTTGACGTCCTTTCAAGGAAAGGCCGCAGGGCAGGGTCATTGAATCGAGAGAGGGAAACACTTGGCTGCATTCCTCAGGTGAGACACAGGTCAAACTGTGCCGGCTGAAAAGCTCAGGTTCCCTTTGGGAAACTCTTCGTTTTGTGCGGGACGGGAAGGCCTTTACTTGCAGTCTGAGGCCATTGCCCGGCTAGGACGGAGGAAACACCGCCTTTCCAAGCACGCTTGTTAGCACGCATGGGAGAGAACTCACGCCCTGTTTCAGTCCCCTGCCAGCCATACATACACGTCAAGGACAGTGTTCCCAGAGATACCTTCCTGTAAATGGGAGATAGGAAGTTTGCCTGGGCAAAACTCAGCCTTGGCAGGCCGTCTGAACAGCTTACTCCCTTGATGGCTTTGGAGCAGAGAGCATCACGCAGCGTTCCGTGAAGCTCATGGTAGGCTGATTTTAGGGCTCTCGCTGACCCTCCTCGGGCTCTAGCCCTCTCAACCTCTTCCAGCCCTTACTGGCCTTCTCTGACACACCTCGGCGAGTACAGAGCTTAGGACGACACATTCCGTTTACGATGGGAAGCAGGAATTCACAGCAGTGTGTCAAGCCCTCCGGCCTTCTCTCCTTCAGCACGCAGAGCTTTTGCACTTCTTGCAAACACCTCAGCGGAGAGCCCAAAGTATTCCTGATCTCTTCAACACTGTAGTGCTGCACTAGACTTCAAATATGTCTTCGCTGCGAGATACATTAGAGCGTGTAGTCGTTGCTTCTGAAGGTGAGGAACGCTTCCCTAATGGGCTTTCAGGGTGAAACCTGTTGCGAGTGGCCGTCTGCAAGCCCTTGCGATCACATCCGTCAGCGGCTGTGGTGGCAGTCAAGTTCTGACAGCAAATGGAAATATCAGCTCTCATGTTTACGAAACGCACCCCTCCGTGTGTCAAAGGGAAAAGTCTACCTTTCCTTCAGAGTCCTCAACCCTGTGAGACAAACATGCTGTGGGTGGCTCCATTCAAAGTATTTCTCAGGATACCGGGGAAAACTTCCCATTCCAAGAGGGATGAATAGGATCTGTTTCTTTACTGTCCGGTCAAGTCCATTTCCAGGAACACATCAGAGTCCTTGGTCAAGCTCATTGTGTGAATGGCCAGAGGAAGAAGGCACTCAGTGCTGGAGAAGGTTGGCTGACTGACATTGCAGGCACAGGACACAGCAATCTGTACTTGCACCTTGCCTGTGGCACATGCATACATACTCTGATGAGGAAGAGATAAGCGATGCAGGTCCTCTACTGGCTTTCCCACTTATTTGTAGATGACAACAGAGAAGCTTGCCCATGGAACTTGAGACCGGCTTATGTGCAAGTCTACACAAAATGGAAGAGCCGTTTCCTCCTGCCCTCAGGGACACGTTCCGCACTTTGCCTGGGCAGAGTCTATGAGGCTTTGTTGATCCAGCTCGTGGGAAACGGATATATAAATTCTGTGAGGAACGAGGGTATCCTTCCCTGCAGCAGCGCCTGTGCTTCCACGTTGCCTTTGGCACACGGTGCTTCGAGCGGCGCTCTCAATGAACTGGAAAGAGCCAAATGACAGGAATGTTAACCACGACGCTTGATGCACCACCGTCACCCTTCACATACATCCTCCCCTCAGGGAAATATCCCTGAAGGGTAGTAGAGTCCTAGGGGGAGAAACAAGTGCCCGCAAACATAGGGTGAAATGCAGGTTTCACTCTGCCGTCTGAAAAATCTTGCCCTGCACGTGACTGAGATCACGGCGTGTTAGATCCGTACCCAATAGCACATACACTTCTGCTGGTGGGCACACAGGGCTCCAGCAGAGCTCGAAGTTCCCAGAGCACGTGCAATACTCCTGGTGGCTGCAACAAGCAATGTCGTACACAGCACACTTGGACCTTGACTTCCTTTCAAGGAACGGCCGCAGGGCAGGGTCATTGAATCGAGAGAGGGAAACACTTGGCTGCATTCCTCAGGTGAGACACAGGTCAAACTGTGCCGTCTGAAAAGCTCAGGTTCCCTTTGGGAAGCTCTTCGTTGTATGCAGGACGGGAAGGCCTTTGCTTGCAGGCTGTGGACATTGCCAGGCTAGGACGGAGGAAACACCGCCTATCCAAGCACGCTTGTTAGCACGCATGGGAGAGAACTCACGCCCTGTTTCAGTCCCCTGCCAGCCATACATACACGTCAAGGACAGTGTTCCCAGAGATACCTTCCTGTAAATGGGAGAGAGGAAGTTTGACTGGGCAAAACTGAGCCTTGGCAGGCCGTCTGAACAGCTTACTCCCTTGATGGCTTTGGAGCAGAGAGCATCACGCAGCGTTCCGTGAAGCTCATGGTAGGCTGATTTTAGGGCTCTCGCTGACACTCCTCGGGCTCTAGCCCTCTCAACCTCTTCCGGCCCTTACTGGCCTTCTCTGACACACCTCGGCGAGTACAGAGCTTAGGACGACACATTCCGTTTACGATGGGAAGCAGGAATTCACAGCAGTGTGTCAAGCCCTCCGGCCTTCTCTCCTTCGGCACGCAGAGCTTTTGCACTTCTTGCAAACACCTCAGCGGAGAGCCCAAAGTATTCCTGATCTCTTCAACAATGTAGTGCTGCACTAGACTTCAAATATGTCTTCGCTGCGAGATACATTAGAGCGTGTAGTCGTTGCTTCTGAAGGTGAGGAACGCTTCCCTAATGGGCTTTCAGGGTGAAACCTGTTGCGAGTGGCCATCTGCAAGCCCTTGCGATCACATCCGTCAGCGGCTGTGGTGGCAGTCAAGTTCTGACAGCAAATGGAAATATCATCTCTCCATGTTTACGAAACGCACCCCTCCGTGTGTCAAAGGGAAAAGTCTACCTTTCCTTCAGAGTCCTCAACCCTGTGAGACAAACATGCTGTGGGTGGCTCCATTCAAAGTGTTTCTCAGGATACCGGGGGAAACTTCCCATTCTAAGAGGGACGAATAGGCTCTGTTTGTTTCCTGTCCGGTCAAGTCCATTTCCAGGAACACATCAGAGTCCTTGGTAAAGCTCGTTGTGTGAATGGGCAGAGGAAGAAAGCACTCAGTGCTGGAGAAGGTTAGCTGGCTGACATTGCAGGCACAGTACGCAGCACTCTGTACTTGCACCTTGCCTGTGGCAAATGCATACATACTCTGATGAGGAAGAGACAAGCGGTGCAGGTCCTCTACTGGCTTTCCCACTTATTTGTAGATGACAACAGAGAAGCTTGCCCATGGAACTTGAGACCGGCTTATGTGCAAGTCTACCCAAAATGGAAGAGCCGTTTCCTCCTGCCCCCAGGGACACGTTCCGTACTTTGCCTGGGCAGAGGCTGTGAGGCTTTGTTGATCCAGCTCGTGGGAAACGGATATATAAATTCTGTGAGGAACGAGGATTTCCTTCCCTGCAGCAGCGCCTGTGCTTCCACGTTGCCTTTGGCACACGGTGCTCGAGCGGCACTCTCAATGAACTGGAAAGAGCCAAATGACAGGAATGTTAATCACGACGCTTCATGCACCACCCTCACCCTTCACATACATCTTCCCCTCAGGGAAATATCCCTGAAGGGTAGTAGAGTCCTAGGGGGAGAAACAAGTGCCTGCACACCTAGGGTGAAATGCAGGTTTCACTCTGCCATCTGAAAAATCTTGCCCTGCACGTGACTGAGATCACGGCGTGTTAGATCCGTACCCAATCGCACATACAATTCCGCTGGTGGGCACACAGAGCTCCAGCAGAGCTCGAAGTTCCCAGAGCACGTGCAATACTCCTGGTGCCTGCAACAAGCAATGTCGTACACAGCACACTTGGACCTTGACGTCCTTTCAAGGAAAGGCCGCAGGGCAGGGTCATTGAATCGAGAGAGGGAAACACTTGGCTGCATTCCTCAGGTGAGACACAGGTCAAACTGTGCCGGCTGAAATGCTCAGGTTACCTTTGGGAAGCTCTTCGTTTTGTGCGGGACGGGAAGGCCTTTACTTGCAGTCTGAGGCCATTGCCCGGCTAGGACGGAGGAAACACCGCCTTTCCAAGCACGCTTGTTAGCACGCATGGGAGAGAACTCACGCCCTGTTTCAGTCCCCTGCCAGCCATACATACACGTCAAGGACAGTGTTCCCAGAGATACCTTCCTGTAAATGGGAGATAGGAAGTTTGCCTGGGCAAAACTCAGCCTTGGCAGGCCGTCTGAACAGCTTACTCCCTTGATGGCTTTGGAGCAGAGAGCATCACGCAGCGTTCCGTGAAGCTCATGGTAGGCTGATTTTAGGGCTCTCGCTGACACTCCTCGGGCTCTAGCCCTCTCAACCTCTTCCGGCCCTTACTGGCCTTCTCTGACACACCTCGGCGAGTACAGAGCTTAGGACGACACATTCCGTTTACGATGGGAAGCAGGAATTCACAGCAGTGTGTCAAGCCCTCCGGCCTTCTCTCCTTCGGCACGCAGAGCTTTTGCACTTCTTGCAAACACCTCAGCGGATAGCCCAAAGTATTCCTGATCTCTTCAACAATGTAGTGCTGCACTAGACTTCAAATATGTCTTCGCTGCGAGATACATTAGAGCGTGTAGTCGTTGCTTCTGAAGGTGAGGAACGCTTCCCTAATGGGCTTTCAGGGTGAAACCTGTTGCGAGTGGCCGTCTGCAAGCCCTTGCGATCACATCCGTCAGCGGCTGTGGTGGCAGTCAAGTTCTGACAGCAAATGGAAATATCAGCTCTCCATGTTTACGAAACGCACCCCTCCGTGTGTCAAAGGGAAAAGTCTACCTTTCCTTCAGAGTCCTCAACCCTGTGAGACAAACATGCTGTGGGTGGCTCCATTCAAAGTATTTCTCAGGATACCGGGGAAAACTTCCCATTCCAAGAGGGACGAATAGGATCTGTTTTTTTACTGTCCGGTCAAGTCCATTTCCAGGAACACATCAGAGTCCTTGGTCAAGCTCATTGTGTGAATGGCCAGAGGAAGAAGGCACTCAGTGCTGGAGAAGGTTGGCTGGCTGACATTGCAGGCACAGGACACAGCACTCTGTACTTGCACCTTGCCTGTGGCACATGCATACATACTCTGATGAGGAAGAGACAAGCGATGCAGGTCCTCTACTGGATTTCCCACTTATTTGTAGATGACAACAGAGAAGCTTGCCCATGGAACTTGAGACCGGCTTATGTGCAAGTCTACACAAAATGGAAGAGCCGTTTCCTCCTGCCCCCAGGGACACGTTCCGCACTTTGCCTGGGCAGAGTCTATGAGGCTTTGTTGATCCAGCTCCTGGGAAACGGATATATAAATTCTGTGAGGAACGAGGGTATCCTTCCCTGCAGCAGCGCCTGTGCTTCCACGTTGCCTTTGGAACACGGTGCTTCGAGCGGCGCTCTCAATGAACTGGAAAGAGCCAAATGACAGGAATGTTAATCACGACGCTTGATGCACCACCGTCACCCTTCACATACATCCTCCCCTCAGGGAAATATCCCTGAAGGGTAGTAGAGTCCTAGGGGGAGAAACAAGTGCCCGCAAACATAGGGTGAAATGCAGGTTTCACTCTGCCATCTGAAAAATCTTGCCCTGCACGTGACAGAGATCACGGCGTGTTAGATCCGTACCCAATAGCACATACACTTCTGCTGGTGGGCACACAGGGCTCCAGCAGAGCTCGAAGTTTCCAGAGCACGTGCAATACTCCTGGTGGCTGCAACAAGCAATGTCGTACACAGCACACTGGGACCTTGACTTCCTTTCAAGGAAAGGCCGCAGGGCAGGGTCATTGAATCGAGAGAGGGAAACACTTGGCTGCATTCCTCAGGTGAGACACAGGACAAACTGTGCCGGCTGAAAAGCTCAGGTTCCCTTTGGGAAGCTCTTCGTTGTATGCAGGACCGGAAGGCCTTTGCTTGCAGTCTGAGGCCATTGCCCGGCTAGGACGGAGGAAACACCGCCTTTCCAAGCACGCTTGTTAGCACGCATGGGAGAGAACTCACGCCCTGTTTCAGTCCCCTGCCAGCCATACATACACGTCAAGGACAGTGTTCCCAGAGATACCTTCCTGTAAATGGGAGATAGGAAGTATGCCTGGGCAAAACTCAGCCTTGGCAGGCCGTCTGAACAGCTTACTCCCTTGATGGCTTTGGAGCAGAGAGCATCACGCAGCGTTCCGTGAAGCTCATGGTAGGATGATTTTAGGGCTCTCGCCGACACTCCTCGGGCTCTAGCACTCTCAACCTCTTCCGGCCCTTACTGGCCTTCTCTGACACACCTCGGCGAGTACAGAGCTTAGGGCGACACATTCCGTTTACAATGGGCAGCAGGAATTCACAGCAGTGTGTCAAGCCCTCCGGCCTTCTCTCTTTCGGCACGCAGAGGTTTTGCACTTCTTGCAAACACCTCAGCGGAGAGCCCAAAGTATTCCTGAGCTCTTCAACAATGTAGTGCTGCACTAGACTTCAAATATGTCTTCGCTGCGAGATACATTAGAGCGTGTAGTCGTTGCTTCTGAAGGTGAGGAACGCTTCCCTAATGGGCTTTCAGGGTGAAACCTGCTGCGAGTGGCCGTCTGCAAGCCCTTGCGATCACATTCGTCAGCGGCTGTGGTGGCAGTCAAGTTCTGACAGCAAATGGAAATATCAGCTCTCCATGTTTACGAAACGCACCCCTCCGTGTGTCAAAGGGAAAAGTCTACCTTTCCTTCAGAGTCCTCAACCCTGTGAGACAAACATGCTGTGGGTGGCTCCATTCAAAGTGTTTCTCAGGATACCGGGGGAAACTTCCCATTCTAAGAGGGACGAATAGGCTCTGTTTGGTTCCTGTCCGGTCAAGTCCATTTCCAGGAACACATCAGAATCCTTGGTAAAGCTCGTTGTGTGAATGGGCAGAGGAAGAAAGCACTCAGTGCTGGAGAAGGTTAGCTGGCTGACATTGCAGGCACAGTACACAGCACTCTGTACTTGCACCTTGCCTGTGGCAAATGCATACATACTCTGATGAGGAAGAGACAAGCGGTGCAGGTCCTCTACTGGCTTTCCCACTTTTTGTAGATGACAACAGAGAAGCTTGCCCATGGAACTTGAGACCGGCGTATGTGCAAGTCTACCCAAAATGGAAGAGCCGTTTCCTCCTGCCCCCAGGGACACGTTCCGTACTTTGCCTGTGCAGAGGCTGTGAGGCTTTGTTGATCCAGCTCGTGGGAAACGGATATATAAATTCTGTGAGGAACGAGGATTTCCTTCCCTGCAGCAGCGCCTGTGCTTCCACGTTGCCTTTGGCACACGGTGCTCGAGCGGCGCTCTCAATGAACTGGAAAGAGCCAAATGACAGGAATGTTAATCACGACGCTTCATGCACCACCCTCACCCTTCACATACATCTTCCCCTCAGAGAAATATCCCTGAAGGGTAGTAGACTCTTAGAGGGAGAAACAAGGGCCTGCAAACTTAGGGTGAAATGCAGGTTTCACTCTGCCGTCTGAAAAATCTTGCTCTGCCCGTGACTGAGATCACGGCGTGTTAGATCCGTACCCAATCGCACATACAATTCCGCTGGTGGGCACACAGAGCTCCGGCAGAGCTCGAAGTTCCCAGAGCACGTGCAATACTCCTGGTGGCTGCAACAAGCAATGTCGTACACAGCACACTTGGACCTTGACGTCCTTTCAAGGAAAGGCCGCAGGGCAGGGTCATTGAATCGAGAGAGGGAAACACTTGGCTGCATTCCTCAGGTGAGACACAGGTCAAACTGTGCCGGCTGAAAAGCTCAGGTTCCCTTTGGGAAGCTCTTCGTTGTATGCGGGACGGGAAGGCCTTTGCTTGCAGGCTGTGGCCATTGCCAGGCTACGACGGAGGAAACACCGCCTATCCCAGCACGCTTGTTAGCACGCATGGGAGAGAACTCACGCCCTGTTTCAGTCCCCTGCCAGCCATACGTACACGTCAAGGACAGTGTTCCCAGAGATACCTTCCTGTAAATGGGAGAGAGGAAGTTTGACTGGGCAAAACTCAGCCTTGGCAGGCCGTCTGAACAGCTTACTCCCTTGACGGCTTTGGAGCAGAGAGCATCACGCAGCGTTCCGTGAAGCTCATGGTAGGCTGATTTTAGGGCTCTCGCCGACACTCCTCGGGCTCTAGCACTCTCAACCTCTTCCGGCCCTTACTGGCCTTCTCTGACACACCTCGGCGAGTACAGAGCTTAGGGCGACACATTCCGTTTACGATGGGCAGCAGGAATTCACAGCAGTGTGTCAAGCCCTCCGGCCTTCTCTCCTTCGGCACGCAGAGGTTTTGCACTTCTTGCAAACACCTCAGCGGAGAGCCCAAAGTATTCCTGATCTCTTCAACACTGTAGTGCTGCACTAGACTTCAAATATGTCTTCGCTGCGAGATACATTAGAGCGTGTAGTCGTTGCTTCTGAAGGTGAGGAACGCTTCCCTAATGGGCTTTCAGGGTGAAACCTGTTGCGAGTGGCCGTCTGCAAGCCCTTGCGATCACATCCGTCAGCGGCTGTGGTGGCAGTCAAGTTCTGACAACAAATGGAAATATCAGCTCGCCATGTTTACGAACCGCACCCCTCCTTGTGTCAAAGGGAAAAGTCTACCCACCTTCAGAGTCCTAAACCCTGTGAGACAAACATGCTGTGGGTGGCTCCATTCAAAGTATTTCTCAGGATACCTGGGAAAACTTCCTATTGCAAGAGGGACGAATAGGATCTGTTTCTTTACTGTCCGGTCAAGTCCATTTCCAGAAACACATCAGAGTCCTTGGTCAAGCTCATTGTGTGAATGGCCAGAGGAAGAAGGCACTCAGTGCTGGA
Organism: Eubalaena glacialis; assembly: GCF_028564815.1. Taxonomy (NCBI): domain Eukaryota; kingdom Metazoa; phylum Chordata; class Mammalia; order Artiodactyla; family Balaenidae; genus Eubalaena; species Eubalaena glacialis. The sequence continues at coordinate 33,542,466 of NC_083734.1, read as the reverse complement.
GAAGGTTGGCTGGCTGACATTGCAGGCACAGGACACAGCACTCTGTACTTGCACCTTGCCTGTGGCACATACATACATACTCTGATGAGGAAGAGACAAGCGATGCAGGTCCTCTACTGGATTTCCCACTTATTTGTAGATGACAACAGAGAAGCTTGCCCATGGAACTTGAGACCGGCTTATGTGCAGGTCTACACAAAATGGAAGAGCCGTTTCCTCCTGCCCCCAGGGACACGTTCCGCACTTTGCCTGGGCAGAGTCTATGAGGCTTTGTTGATCCAGCTCCTGGGAAACGGATATATAAATTCTGTGAGGAACGAGGGTATCCTTCCCTGCAGCAGCGCCTGTGCTTCCACGTTGCCTTTGGAACACGGTGCTTCAAGCGGCGCTCTCAATGAACTGGAAAGAGCCAAATGACAGGAATGTTAATCACGACGCTTGATGCACCACCGTCACCCTTCACATACATCCTCCCCTCAGGGAAATATCCCTGAAGGGTAGTAGAGTCCTAGGGGGAGAAACAAGTGCCCGCAAACATAGGGTGAAATGCAGGTTTCACTCTGCCATCTGAAAAATCTTGCCCTGCACGTGACTGAGATCACGGCGTGTTAGATCCGTACCCAATCGCACATACAATTCCGCTGGTGGGCACACAGGGCTCCGGCAGAGCTCGAAGTTCCCAGAGCACGTGCAATACTCCTGGTGGCTGCAACAAGGAATGTCGTACACAGCACACTTGGACCTTGACTTTCTTTCAAGGAAAGGCCGCAGGGCAGGGTCATTGAATCGAGAGAGGGAAACACTTGGCTGCATTCCTCAGGTGAGACACAGGTCAAACTGTGCCGGCTGAAAAGCTCAGGTTCCCTTTGGGAAGCTCTTCGTTGTATGCGGGACCGGAAGGCCTTTGCTTGCAGGCTGTGGCCATTGCCAGGCTAGGACGGAGGAAACACCGCCTATCCCAGCACGCTTGTTAGCACGCATGGGAGAGAACTCACGCCCTGTTTCAGTCCCCTGCCAGCCATACATACACGTCAAGGACAGTGTTCCCAGAGATACCTTCCTGTAAATGGGAGAGAGGAAGTTTGACTGGGCAAAACTCAGCCTTGGCAGGCCGTCTGAACAGCTTACTCCCTTGATGGCTTTGGAGCAGAGAGCATCACGCAGCGTTCCGTGAAGCTCATGGTAGGCTGATTTTAGGGCTCTCGCCGACACTCCTCGGGCTCTAGCACTCTCAACCTCTTCCGGCCCTTACTGGCCTTCTCTGACACACCTCGGCGAGTACAGAGCTTAGGGCGACACATTCCGTTTACGATGGGCAGCAGGAATTCACAGCAGTGTGTCAAGCCCTCCGGCCTTCTCTCTTTCGGCACGCAGAGGTTTTGCACTTCTTGCAAACACCTCAGCGGAGAGCCCAAAGTATTCCTGAGCTCTTCAACAATGTAGTGCTGCACTAGACTTCAAATATGTCTTCGCTGCGAGATACATTAGAGCGTGTAGTCGTTGTTTCTGAAGGTGAGGAACGCTTCCCTAATGGGCTTTCAGGGTGAAACCTGCTGCGAGTGGCCGTCTGCAAGCCCTTGCGATCACATTCGTCAGCGGCTGTGGTGGCAGTCAAGTTCTGACAGCAAATGGAAATATCAGCTCTCCATGTTTACGAAACGCACCCCTCCGTGTGTCAAAGGGAAAAGTCTACCTTTCCTTCAGAGTCCTCAACCCTGTGAGACAAACATGCTGTGGGTGGCTCCATTCAAAGTGTTTCTCAGGATACCGGGGGAAACTTCCCATTCTAAGAGGGACGAATAGGCTCTGTTTGTTTCCTGTCCGGTCAAGTCCATTTCCAGGAACACATCAGAGTCCTTGGTAAAGCTCGTTGTGTGAATGGGCAGAGGAAGAAAGCACTCAGTGCTGGAGAAGGTTAGCTGGCTGACATTGCAGGCACAGTACACAGCACTCGGTACTTGCACCTTGCCTGTGGCAAATGCATACATACTCTGATGAGGAAGAGACAAGCGGTGCAGGTCCTCTACTGGCTTTCCCACTTATTTGTAGATGACAACAGAGAAGCTTGCCCATGGAACTTGAGACCGGCTTATGTGCAAGTCTACCCAAAATGGAAGAGCCGTTTCCTCCTGCCCCCAGGGACACGTTCCGTACTTTGCCTGGGCAGAGGCTGTGAGGCTTTGTTGATCCAGCTCGTGGGAAACGGATATATAAATTCTGTGAGGAACGAGGATTTCCTTCCCTGCAGCAGCGCCTGTGCTTCCACTTTGCCTTTGGCACACGGTGCTCGAGCGGCACTCTCAATGAACTGGAAAGAGCCAAATGACAGGAATGTTAATCACGACGCTTCATGCACCACCCTCACCCTTCACATACATCTTCCCCTCAGGGAAATATCCCTGAAGGGTAGTAGAGTCCTAGGGGGAGAAACAAGTGCCTGCACACCTAGGGTGAAATGCAGGTTTCACTCTGCCATCTGAAAAATCTTGCCCTGCACGTGACTGAGATCACGGCGTGTTAGATCCGTACCCAATCGCACATACAATTCCGCTGGTGGGCACACAGAGCTCCAGCAGAGCTCGAAGTTCCCAGAGCACGTGCAATACTCCTGGTGCCTGCAACAAGCAATGTCGTACACAGCACACTTGGACCTTGACGTCCTTTCAAGGAAAGGCCGCAGGGCAGGGTCATTGAATCGAGAGAGGGAAACACTTGGCTGCATTCCTCAGGTGAGACACAGGTCAAACTGTGCCGGCTGAAAAGCTCAGGTTCCCTTTGGGAAACTCTTCGTTTTGTGCGGGACGGGAAGGCCTTTACTTGCAGTCTGAGGCCATTGCCCGGCTAGGACGGAGGAAACACCGCCTTTCCAAGCACGCTTGTTAGCACGCATGGGAGAGAACTCACGCCCTGTTTCAGTCCCCTGCCAGCCATACATACACGTCAAGGACAGTGTTCCCAGAGATACCTTCCTGTAAATGGGAGATAGGAAGTTTGCCTGGGCAAAACTCAGCCTTGGCAGGCCGTCTGAACAGCTTACTCCCTTGATGGCTTTGGAGCAGAGAGCATCACGCAGCGTTCCGTGAAGCTCATGGTAGGCTGATTTTAGGGCTCTCGCTGACCCTCCTCGGGCTCTAGCCCTCTCAACCTCTTCCAGCCCTTACTGGCCTTCTCTGACACACCTCGGCGAGTACAGAGCTTAGGACGACACATTCCGTTTACGATGGGAAGCAGGAATTCACAGCAGTGTGTCAAGCCCTCCGGCCTTCTCTCCTTCAGCACGCAGAGCTTTTGCACTTCTTGCAAACACCTCAGCGGAGAGCCCAAAGTATTCCTGATCTCTTCAACACTGTAGTGCTGCACTAGACTTCAAATATGTCTTCGCTGCGAGATACATTAGAGCGTGTAGTCGTTGCTTCTGAAGGTGAGGAACGCTTCCCTAATGGGCTTTCAGGGTGAAACCTGTTGCGAGTGGCCGTCTGCAAGCCCTTGCGATCACATCCGTCAGCGGCTGTGGTGGCAGTCAAGTTCTGACAGCAAATGGAAATATCAGCTCTCATGTTTACGAAACGCACCCCTCCGTGTGTCAAAGGGAAAAGTCTACCTTTCCTTCAGAGTCCTCAACCCTGTGAGACAAACATGCTGTGGGTGGCTCCATTCAAAGTATTTCTCAGGATACCGGGGAAAACTTCCCATTCCAAGAGGGATGAATAGGATCTGTTTCTTTACTGTCCGGTCAAGTCCATTTCCAGGAACACATCAGAGTCCTTGGTCAAGCTCATTGTGTGAATGGCCAGAGGAAGAAGGCACTCAGTGCTGGAGAAGGTTGGCTGACTGACATTGCAGGCACAGGACACAGCAATCTGTACTTGCACCTTGCCTGTGGCACATGCATACATACTCTGATGAGGAAGAGATAAGCGATGCAGGTCCTCTACTGGCTTTCCCACTTATTTGTAGATGACAACAGAGAAGCTTGCCCATGGAACTTGAGACCGGCTTATGTGCAAGTCTACACAAAATGGAAGAGCCGTTTCCTCCTGCCCTCAGGGACACGTTCCGCACTTTGCCTGGGCAGAGTCTATGAGGCTTTGTTGATCCAGCTCGTGGGAAACGGATATATAAATTCTGTGAGGAACGAGGGTATCCTTCCCTGCAGCAGCGCCTGTGCTTCCACGTTGCCTTTGGCACACGGTGCTTCGAGCGGCACTCTCAATGAACTGGAAAGAGCCAAATGACAGGAATGTTAACCACGACGCTTGATGCACCACCGTCACCCTTCACATACATCCTCCCCTCAGGGAAATATCCCTGAAGGGTAGTAGAGTCCTAGGGGGAGAAACAAGTGCCCGCAAACATAGGGTGAAATGCAGGTTTCACTCTGCCGTCTGAAAAATCTTGCCCTGCACGTGACTGAGATCACGGCGTGTTAGATCCGTACCCAATAGCACATACACTTCTGCTGGTGGGCACACAGGGCTCCAGCAGAGCTCGAAGTTCCCAGAGCACGTGCAATACTCCTGGTGGCTGCAACAAGCAATGTCGTACACAGCACACTTGGACCTTGACTTCCTTTCAAGGAACGGCCGCAGGGCAGGGTCATTGAATCGAGAGAGGGAAACACTTGGCTGCATTCCTCAGGTGAGACACAGGTCAAACTGTGCCGTCTGAAAAGCTCAGGTTCCCTTTGGGAAGCTCTTCGTTGTATGCAGGACGGGAAGGCCTTTGCTTGCAGGCTGTGGACATTGCCAGGCTAGGACGGAGGAAACACCGCCTATCCAAGCACGCTTGTTAGCACGCATGGGAGAGAACTCACGCCCTGTTTCAGTCCCCTGCCAGCCATACATACACGTCAAGGACAGTGTTCCCAGAGATACCTTCCTGTAAATGGGAGAGAGGAAGTTTGACTGGGCAAAACTGAGCCTTGGCAGGCCGTCTGAACAGCTTACTCCCTTGATGGCTTTGGAGCAGAGAGCATCACGCAGCGTTCCGTGAAGCTCATGGTAGGCTGATTTTAGGGCTCTCGCTGACACTCCTCGGGCTCTAGCCCTCTCAACCTCTTCCGGCCCTTACTGGCCTTCTCTGACACACCTCGGCGAGTACAGAGCTTAGGACGACACATTCCGTTTACGATGGGAAGCAGGAATTCACAGCAGTGTGTCAAGCCCTCCGGCCTTCTCTCCTTCGGCACGCAGAGCTTTTGCACTTCTTGCAAACACCTCAGCGGAGAGCCCAAAGTATTCCTGATCTCTTCAACAATGTAGTGCTGCACTAGACTTCAAATATGTCTTCGCTGCGAGATACATTAGAGCGTGTAGTCGTTGCTTCTGAAGGTGAGGAACGCTTCCCTAATGGGCTTTCAGGGTGAAACCTGTTGCGAGTGGCCATCTGCAAGCCCTTGCGATCACATCCGTCAGCGGCTGTGGTGGCAGTCAAGTTCTGACAGCAAATGGAAATATCATCTCTCCATGTTTACGAAACGCACCCCTCCGTGTGTCAAAGGGAAAAGTCTACCTTTCCTTCAGAGTCCTCAACCCTGTGAGACAAACATGCTGTGGGTGGCTCCATTCAAAGTATTTCTCAGGATACCGGGGAAAACTTCCCATTCCAAGAGGGACGAATAGGATCTGTTTTTTTACTGTCCGGTCAAGTCCATTTCCAGGAACACATCAGAGTCCTTGGTCAAGCTCATTGTGTGAATGGCCAGAGGAAGAAGGCACTCAGTGCTGGAGAAGGTTGGCTGGCTGACATTGCAGGCACAGGACAAAGCACTCTGTACTTGCACCTTGCCTGTGGCACATGCATACATACTCTGATGAGGAAGAGACAAGCGATGCAGGTCCTCTACTGGATTTCCCACTTATTTGTAGATGACAACAGAGAAGCTTGCCCATGGAACTTGAGACCGGCTTATGTGCAAGTCTACACAAAATGGAAGAGCCGTTTCCTCCTGCCCTCAGGGACACGTTCCGCACTTTGCCTGGGCAGAGTCTATGAGGCTTTGTTGATCCAGCTCGTGGGAAACGGATATATAAATTCTGTGAGGAACGAGGGTATCCTTCCCTGCAGCAGCGCCTGTGCTTCCACGTTGCCTTTGGCACACGGTGCTTCGAGCGGCGCTCTCAATGAACTGGAAAGAGCCAAATGACAGGAATGTTAACCACGACGCTTGATGCACCACCGTCACCCTTCACATACATCCTCCCCTCAGGGAAATATCCCTGAAGGGTAGTAGAGTCCTAGGGGGAGAAACAAGTGCCCGCAAACATAGGGTGAAATGCAGGTTTCACTCTGCCGTCTGAAAAATCTTGCCCTGCACGTGACTGAGATCACGGCGTGTTAGATCCGTACCCAATAGCACATACACTTCTGCTGGTGGGCACACAGGGCTCCAGCAGAGCTCGAAGTTCCCAGAGCACGTGCAATACTCCTGGTGGCTGCAACAAGCAATGTCGTACACAGCACACTTGGACCTTGACTTCCTTTCAAGGAACGGCCGCAGGGCAGGGTCATTGAATCGAGAGAGGGAAACACTTGGCTGCATTCCTCAGGTGAGACACAGGTCAAACTGTGCCGTCTGAAAAGCTCAGGTTCCCTTTGGGAAGCTCTTCGTTGTATGCAGGACGGGAAGGCCTTTGCTTGCAGGCTGTGGACATTGCCAGGCTAGGACGGAGGAAACACCGCCTATCCAAGCACGCTTGTTAGCACGCATGGGAGAGAACTCACGCCCTGTTTCAGTCCCCTGCCAGCCATACATACACGTCAAGGACAGTGTTCCCAGAGATACCTTCCTGTAAATGGGAGAGAGGAAGTTTGACTGGGCAAAACTGAGCCTTGGCAGGCCGTCTGAACAGCTTACTCCCTTGATGGCTTTGGAGCAGAGAGCATCATGCAGCGTTCCGTGAAGCTCATGGTAGGCTGATTTTAGGGCTCTCGCTGACACTCCTCGGGCTCTAGCCCTCTCAACCTCTTCCGGCCCTTACTGGCCTTCTCTGACACACCTCGGCGAGTACAGAGCTTAGGACGACACATTCCGTTTACGATGGGAAGCAGGAATTCACAGCAGTGTGTCAAGCCCTCCGGCCTTCTCTCCTTCGGCACGCAGAGCTTTTGCACTTCTTGCAAACACCTCAGCGGAGAGCCCAAAGTATTCCTGATCTCTTCAACAATGTAGTGCTGCACTAGACTTCAAATATGTCTTCGCTGCGAGATACATTAGAGCGTGTAGTCGTTGCTTCTGAAGGTGAGGAACGCTTCCCTAATGGGCTTTCAGGGTGAAACCTGTTGCGAGTGGCCATCTGCAAGCCCTTGCGATCACATCCGTCAGCGGCTGTGGTGGCAGTCAAGTTCTGACAGCAAATGGAAATATCATCTCTCCATGTTTACGAAACGCACCCCTCCGTGTGTCAAAGGGAAAAGTCTACCTTTCCTTCAGAGTCCTCAACCCTGTGAGACAAACATGCTGTGGGTGGCTCCATTCAAAGTATTTCTCAGGATACCGGGGAAAACTTCCCATTCCAAGAGGGACGAATAGGATCTGTTTTTTTACTGTCCGGTCAAGTCCATTTCCAGGAACACATCAGAGTCCTTGGTCAAGCTCATTGTGTGAATGGCCAGAGGAAGAAGGCACTCAGTGCTGGAGAAGGTTGGCTGGCTGACATTGCAGGCACAGGACACAGCACTCTGTACTTGCACCTTGCCTGTGGCACATGCATACATACTCTGATGAGGAAGAGACAAGCGATGCAGGTCCTCTACTGGATTTCCCACTTATTTGTAGATGACAACAGAGAAGCTTGCCCATGGAACTTGAGACCGGCTTATGTGCAAGTCTACACAAAATGGAAGAGCCGTTTCCTCCTGCCCCCAGGGACACGTTCCGCACTTTGCCTGGGCAGAGTCTATGAGGCTTTGTTGATCCAGCTCCTGGGAAACGGATATATAAATTCTGTGAGGAACAAGGATTTCCTTCCCTGCAGCAGCGCCTGTGCTTCCACGTTGCCTTTGGAACACGGTGCTTCGAGCGGCGCTCTCAATGAACTGGAAAGAGCCAAATGACAGGAATGTTAATCACGACGCTTGATGCACCACCGTCACCCTTCACATACATCCTCCCCTCAGGGAAATATCCCTGAAGGGTAGTAGAGTCCTAGGGGGAGAAACAAGTGCCCGCAAACATAGGGTGAAATGCAGGTTTCACTCTGCCGTCTGAAAAATCTTGCCCTGCACGTGACTGAGATCACGGCGTGTTAGATCCGTACCCAATAGCACATACACTTCTGCTGGTGGGCACACAGGGCTCCAGCAGAGCTCGAAGTTCCCAGAGCACGTGCAATACTCCTGGTGGCTGCAACAAGCAATGTCGTACACAGCACACTTGGACCTTGACTTCCTTTCAAGGAAAGGCTGCATGGCAGGGTCATTGAATCGAGAGAGGGAAACACTTGGCTGCATTCCTCAGGTGAGACACAGGTCAAACTGTGCCGTCTGAAAAGCTCAGGTTCCCTTTGGGAAGCTCTTCGTTGTATGCGGGACGGGAAGGCCTTTGCTTGCAGGCTGTGGACATTGCCAGGCTAGGACGGAGGAAACACCGCCTATCCCAGCACGCTTGTTAGCACGCATGGGAGAGAACTCACGCCCTGTTTCAGTCCCCTGCCAGCCATACATACACGTTAAGGACAGTGTTCCCAGAGATACCTTCCTGTAAATGGGAGAGAGGAAGTTTGACTGGGCAAAACTGAGCCTTGGCAGGCCGTCTGAACAGCTTACTCCCTTGATGGCTTTGGAGCAGAGAGCATCACGCAGCGTTCCGTGAAGCTCATGGTAGGATGATTTTAGGGCTCTCGCCGACACTCCTCGGGCTCTAGCACTCTCAACCTCTTCCGGCCCTTACTGGCCTTCTCTGACACACCTCGGCGAGTACAGAGCTTAGGGCGACACATTCCGTTTACGATGGGCAGCAGGAATTCACAGCAGTGTGTCAAGCCCTCCGGCCTTCTCTCTTTCGGCACGCAGAGGTTTTGCACTTCTTGCAAACACCTCAGCGGAGAGCCCAAAGTATTCCTGATCTCTTCAACAATGTAGTGCTGCACTAGACTTCAAATATGTCTTCGCTGCGAGATACATTAGAGCGTGTAGTCGTTGCTTCTGAAGGTGAGGAACGCTTCCCTAATGGGCTTTCAGGGTGAAACCTGCTGCGAGTGGCCGTCTGCAAGCCCTTGCGATCACATTCGTCAGCGGCTGTGGTGGCAGTCAAGTTCTGACAGCAAATGGAAATATCAGCTCTCCATGTTTACGAAACGCACCCCTCCGTGTGTCAAAGGGAAAAGTCTACCTTTCCTTCAGAGTCCTCAACCCTGTGAGACAAACATGCTGTGGGTGGCTCCATTCAAAGTGTTTCTCAGGATACCTGGGAAAACTTCCTATTGCAAGAGGGACGAATAGGATCTGTTTCTTTACTGTCCGGTCAAGTCCATTTCCAGAAACACATCAGAGTCCTTGGTCAAGCTCATTGTGTGAATGGCCAGAGGAAGAAGGCACTCAGTGCTGGAGAAGGTTGGCTGGCTGACATTGCAGGCACAGGACACAGCACTCTGTACTTGCACCTTGCCTGTGGCACATACATACATACTCTGATGAGGAAGAGACAAGCGATGCAGGTCCTCTACTGGATTTCCCACTTATTTGTAGATGACAACAGAGAAGCTTGCCCATGGAACTTGAGACCGGCTTATGTGCAGGTCTACACAAAATGGAAGAGCCGTTTCCTCCTGCCCCCAGGGACACGTTCCGCACTTTGCCTGGGCAGAGTCTATGAGGCTTTGTTGATCCAGCTCCTGGGAAACGGATATATAAATTCTGTGAGGAACGAGGGTATCCTTCCCTGCAGCAGCGCCTGTGCTTCCACGTTGCCTTTGGAACACGGTGCTTCAAGCGGCGCTCTCAATGAACTGGAAAGAGCCAAATGACAGGAATGTTAATCACGACGCTTGATGCACCACCGTCACCCTTCACATACATCCTCCCCTCAGGGAAATATCCCTGAAGGGTAGTAGAGTCCTAGGGGGAGAAACAAGTGCCCGCAAACATAGGGTGAAATGCAGGTTTCACTCTGCCATCTGAAAAATCTTGCCCTGCACGTGACTGAGATCACGGCGTGTTAGATCCGTACCCAATCGCACATACAATTCCGCTGGTGGGCACACAGGGCTCCGGCAGAGCTCGAAGTTCCCAGAGCACGTGCAATACTCCTGGTGGCTGCAACAAGGAATGTCGTACACAGCACACTTGGACCTTGACTTTCTTTCAAGGAAAGGCCGCAGGGCAGGGTCATTGAATCGAGAGAGGGAAACACTTGGCTGCATTCCTCAGGTGAGACACAGGTCAAACTGTGCCGGCTGAAAAGCTCAGGTTCCCTTTGGGAAGCTCTTCGTTGTATGCGGGACGGGAAGGCCTTTGCTTGCAGGCTGTGGCCATTGCCAGGCTAGGACGGAGGAAACACCGCCTATCCCAGCACGCTTGTTAGCACGCATGGGAGAGAACTCACGCCCTGTTTCAGTCCCCTGCCAGCCATACATACACGTCAAGGACAGTGTTCCCAGAGATACCTTCCTGTAAATGGGAGAGAGGAAGTTTGACTGGGCAAAACTCAGCCTTGGCAGGCCGTCTGAACAGCTTACTCCCTTGATGGCTTTGGAGCAGAGAGCATCACGCAGCGTTCCGTGAAGCTCATGGTAGGCTGATTTTAGGGCTCTCGCCGACACTCCTCGGGCTCTAGCACTCTCAACCTCTTCCGGCCCTTACTGGCCTTCTCTGACACACCTCGGCGAGTACAGAGCTTAGGGCGACACATTCCGTTTACGATGGGCAGCAGGAATTCACAGCAGTGTGTCAAGCCCTCCGGCCTTCTTTCTTTCGGCACGCAGAGGTTTTGCACTTCTTGCAAACACCTCAGCGGAGAGCCCAAAGTATTCCTGATCTCTTCAACAATGTAGTGCTGCACTAGATTTCAAATATGTCTTCGCTGCGAGATACATTAGAGCGTGTAGTCGTTGTTTCTGAAGGTGAGGAACGCTTCCCTAATGGGCTTTCAGGGTGAAACCTGCTGCGAGTGGCCGTCTGCAAGCCCTTGCGATCACATTCGTCAGCGGCTGTGGTGGCAGTCAAGTTCTGACAGCAAATGGAAATATCAGCTCTCCATGTTTACGAAACGCACCCCTCCGTGTGTCAAAGGGAAAAGTCTACCTTTCCTTCAGAGTCCTCAACCCTGTGAGACAAACATGCTGTGGGTGGCTCCATTCAAAGTGTTTCTCAGGATACCGGGGGAAACTTCCCATTCTAAGAGGGACCAATAGGCTCTGTTTGTTTCCTGTCCGGTCAAGTCCATTTCCAGGAACACATCAGAGTCCTTGGTAAAGCTCGTTGTGTGAATGGGCAGAGGAAGAAAGCACTCAGTGCTGGAGAAGGTTAGCTGGCTGACATTGCAGGCACAGTACACAGCACTCTGTACTTGCACCTTGCCTGTGGCAAATGCATACATACTCTGATGAGGAAGAGACAAGCGGTGCAGGTCCTCTACTGGCTTTCCCACTTATTTGTAGATGACAACAGAGAAGCTCGCCCATGGAACTTGAGACCGGCTTATGTGCAAGTCTACCCAAAATGGAAGAGCCGTTTCCTCCTGCCCCCAGGGACACGTTCCGTACTTTGCCTGGGCAGAGGCTGTGAGGCTTTGTTGATCCAGCTCGTGGGAAACGGATATATAAATTCTGTGAGGAATGAGGATTTCCTTCCCTGCAGCAGCGCCTGTGCTTCCACGTTGCCTTTGGAACACGGTGCTCGAGCGGCACTCTCAATGAACTGGAAAGAGCCAAATGACAGGAATGTTAATCACGACGCTTCATGCACCACCCTCACCCTTCACATACATCTTCCCCTCAGTGAAATATCCCTGAAGGGTAGTAGAGTCCTAGGGGGAGAAACAAGTGCCTGCACACCTAGGGTGAAATGCAGGTTTCACTCTGCCATCTGAAAAATCTTGCCCTGCACGTGACTGAGATCACGGCGTGTTAGATCCGTACCCAATCGCACATACAATTCCGCTGGTGGGCACACAGAGCTCCAGCAGAGCTCGAAGTTCCCAGAGCACGTGCAATACTCCTGGTGCCTGCAACAAGCAATGTCGTACACAGCACACTTGGACCTTGACGTCCTTTCAAGGAAAGGCCGCAGGGCAGGGTCATTGAATCGAGAGAGGGAAACACTTGGCTGCATTCCTCAGGTGAGACACAGGTCAAACTGTGCCGGCTGAAAAGCTCAGGTTCCCTTTGGGAAGCTCTTCGTTTTGTGCGGGACGGGAAGGCCTTTACTTGCAGTCTGAGGCCATTGCCCGGCTAGGACGGAGGAAACACCGCCTTTCCAAGCACGCTTGTTAGCACGCATGGGAGAGAACTCACGCCCTGTTTCAGTCCCCTGCCAGCCATACATACACGTCAAGGACAGTGTTCCCAGAGATACCTTCCTGTAAATGGGAGATAGGAAGTTTGCCTGGGCAAAACTCAGCCTTGGCAGGCCGTCTGAACAGCTTACTCCCTTGATGGCTTTGGAGCAGAGAGCATCACGCAGCGTTCCGTGAAGCTCATGGTAGGCTGATTTTAGGGCTCTCGCTGACACTCCTCGGGCTCTAGCCCTCTCAACCTCTTCCGGCCCTTACTGGCCTTCTCTGACACACCTCGGCGAGTACAGAGCTTAGGACGACACATTCCGTTTACGATGGGAAGCAGGAATTCACAGCAGTGTGTCAAGCTCTCCGGCCTTCTCTCCTTCGGCACGCAGAGCTTTTGCACTTCTTGCAAACACCTCAGCGGAGAGCCCAAAGTATTCCTGATCTCTTCAACAATGTAGTGCTGCACTAGACTTCAAATATGTCTTCGCTGCGAGATACATTAGAGCGTGTAGTCGTTGCTTCTGAAGGTGAGGAACGCTTCCCTAATGGGCTTTCAGGGTGAAACCTGCTGCGAGTGGCCGTCTGCAAGCCCTTGCGATCACATCCGTCAGCGGCTGTGGTGGCAGTCAAGTTCTGACAGCAAATGGAAATATCAGCTCTCCATGTTTACGAAACGCACCCCTCCGTGTGTCAAAGGGAAAAGTCTACCTTTCCTTCAGAGTCCTCAACCCTGTGAGACAAACATGCTGTGGGTGGCTCCATTCAAAGTATTTCTCAGGATACCGGGGAAAACTTCCCTTTCCAAGAGGGATGAATAGGATCTGTTTCTTTACTGTCCGGTCAAGTCCATTTCCAGGAACACATCAGAGTCCTTGGTCAAGCTCATTGTGTGAATGGCCAGAGGAAGAACGCACTCAGTGCTGGAGAAGGTTGGCTGACTGACATTGCAGGCACAGGACACAGCACTCTATACTTGCACCTTGCCTGTGGCACATGCATACATACTCTGATGAGGAAGAGATAAGCGATGCGGGTCCTCTACTGGCTTTCCCACTTATTTGTAGATGACAACAGAGAAGCTTGCCCATGGAACTTGAGACCGGCTTATGTGCAAGTCTACACAAAATGGAAGAGCCGTTTCCTCCTGCCCTCAGGGACACGTTCCGCACTTTGCCTGGGCAGAGTCTATGAGGCTTTGTTGATCCAGCTCCTGGGAAACGGATATATAAATTCTGTGAGGAACGAGGGTATCCTTCCCTGCAGCAGCGCCTGTGCTTCCACGTTGCCTTTGGAACACGGTGCTTCGAGCGGCTCTCTCAATGAACTGGAAAGAGCCAAATGACAGGAATGTTAATCACGACGCTTGATGCACCACCGTCACCCTTCACATACATCCTCCCCTCAGGGAAATATCCCTGAAGGGTAGTAGAGTCCTAGGGGGAGAAACAAGTGCCCGCAAACTTAGGGCGAAATGCAGGTTTCACTCTGCCGTCTGAAAAATCTTGCCCTGCACGTGACTGAGATCACGGCGTGTTAGATCCGTACCCAACAGCACATACACTTCTGCTGGTGGGCACACAGGGCTCCAGCAGAGCTCGAAGTTCCCAGAGCACGTGCAATACTCCTGGTGGCTGCAACAAGCAATGTCGTACACAGCACACTTGGACCTTGACTTCCTTTCAAGGAAAGGCCGCAGGGCAGGGTCATTGAATCGAGAGAGGGAAACACTTGGCTGCATTCATCAGGTGAGACACAGGTCAAACTGTGCCGTCTGAAAAGCTCAGGTTCCCTTTGAGAAGCTCTTCATTGTATGCAGGACGGGAAGGCCTTTGCTTGCAGGCTGTGGACATTGCCAGGCTAGGACGGAGGAAACACCGCCTATCCAAGCACGCTTGTTAGCACGCATGGGAGAGAACTCACGCCCTGTTTCAGTCCCCTGCCAGCCATACATACACGTCAAGGACAGTGTTCCCAGAGATACCTTCCTGTAAATGGGAGAGAGGAAGTTTGACTGGGCAAAACTGAGCCTTGGCAGGCCGTCTGAACAGCTTACTCCCTTGATGGCTTTGGAGCAGAGAGCATCACGCAGCGTTCCGTGAAGCTCATGGTAGGCTGATTTTAGGGCTCTCGCCGACACTCCTCGGGCTCTAGCACTCTCAACCTCTTCCGGCCCTTACTGGCCTTCTCTGACACACCTCGGCGAGTACAGAGCTTAGGGCGACACATTCCGTTTACGATGGGCAGCAGGAATTCACAGCAGTGTGTCAAGCCCTCCGGCCTTCTTTCTTTCGGCACGCAGAGGTTTTGCACTTCTTGCAAACACCTCAGCGGAGAGCCCAAAGTATTCCTGATCTCTTCAACAATGTAGTGCTGCACTAGATTTCAAATATGTCTTCGCTGCGAGATACATTAGAGCGTGTAGTCGTTGTTTCTGAAGGTGAGGAACGCTTCCCTAATGGGCTTTCAGGGTGAAACCTGCTGCGAGTGGCCGTCTGCAAGCCCTTGCGATCACATTCGTCAGCGGCTGTGGTGGCAGTCAAGTTCTGACAGCAAATGGAAATATCAGCTCTCCATGTTTACGAAACGCACCCCTCCGTGTGTCAAAGGGAAAAGTCTACCTTTCCTTCAGAGTCCTCAACCCTGTGAGACAAACATGCTGTGGGTGGCTCCATTCAAAGTGTTTCTCAGGATACCGGGGGAAACTTCCCATTCTAAGAGGGACGAATAGGCTCTGTTTGTTTCCTGTCCGGTCAAGTCCATTTCCAGGAACACATCAGAGTCCTTGGTAAAGCTCGTTGTGTGAATGGGCAGAGGAAGAAAGCACTCAGTGCTGGAGAAGGTTAGCTGGCTGACATTGCAGGCACAGTACACAGCACTCTGTACTTGCACCTTGCCTGTGGCAAATGCATACATACTCTGATGAGGAAGAGACAAGCGGTGCAGGTCCTCTACTGGCTTTCCCACTTATTTGTAGATGACAACAGAGAAGCTTGCCCATGGAACTTGAGACCGGCTTATGTGCAAGTCTACCCAAAATGGAAGAGCCGTTTCCTCCTGCCCCCAGGGACACGTTCCGTACTTTGCCTGGGCAGAGGCTGTGAGGCTTTGTTGATCCAGCTCGTGGGAAACGGATATATAAATTCTGTGAGGAACGAGGATTTCCTTCCCTGCAGCAGCGCCTGTGCTTCCACTTTGCCTTTGGCACACGGTGCTCGAGCGGCACTCTCAATGAACTGGAAAGAGCCAAATGACAGGAATGTTAATCACGACGCTTCATGCACCACCCTCACCCTTCACATACATCTTCCCCTCAGGGAAATATCCCTGAAGGGTAGTAGAGTCCTAGGGGGAGAAACAAGTGCCTGCACACCTAGGGTGAAATGCAGGTTTCACTCTGCCATCTGAAAAATCTTGCCCTGCACGTGACTGAGATCACGGCGTGTTAGATCCGTACCCAATCGCACATACAATTCCGCTGGTGGGCACACAGAGCTCCAGCAGAGCTCGAAGTTCCCAGAGCACGTGCAATACTCCTGGTGCCTGCAACAAGCAATGTCGTACACAGCACACTTGGACCTTGACGTCCTTTCAAGGAAAGGCCGCAGGGCAGGGTCATTGAATCGAGAGAGGGAAACACTTGGCTGCATTCCTCAGGTGAGACACAGGTCAAACTGTGCCGGCTGAAAAGCTCAGGTTCCCTTTGGGAAACTCTTCGTTTTGTGCGGGACGGGAAGGCCTTTACTTGCAGTCTGAGGCCATTGCCCGGCTAGGACGGAGGAAACACCGCCTTTCCAAGCACGCTTGTTAGCACGCATGGGAGAGAACTCACGCCCTGTTTCAGTCCCCTGCCAGCCATACATACACGTCAAGGACAGTGTTCCCAGAGATACCTTCCTGTAAATGGGAGATAGGAAGTTTGCCTGGGCAAAACTCAGCCTTGGCAGGCCGTCTGAACAGCTTACTCCCTTGATGGCTTTGGAGCAGAGAGCATCACGCAGCGTTCCGTGAAGGTCATGGTAGGCTGATTTTAGGGCTCTCGCTGACCCTCCTCGGGCTCTAGCCCTCTCAACCTCTTCCAGCCCTTACTGGCCTTCTCTGACACACCTCGGCGAGTACAGAGCTTAGGACGACACATTCCGTTTACGATGGGAAGCAGGAATTCACAGCAGTGTGTCAAGCCCTCCGGCCTTCTCTCCTTCGGCACGCAGAGCTTTTGCACTTCTTGCAAACACCTCAGCGGAGAGCCCAAAGTATTCCTGATCTCTTCAACAATGTAGTGCTGCACTAGATTTCAAATATGTCTTCGCTGCGAGATACATTAGAGCGTGTAGTCGTTGTTTCTGAAGGTGAGGAACGCTTCCCTAATGGGCTTTCAGGGTGAAACCTGCTGCGAGTGGCCGTCTGCAAGCCCTTGCGATCACATTCGTCAGCGGCTGTGGTGGCAGTCAAGTTCTGACAGCAAATGGAAATATCAGCTCTCCATGTTTACGAAACGCACCCCTCCGTGTGTCAAAGGGAAAAGTCTACCTTTCCTTCAGAGTCCTCAACCCTGTGAGACAAACATGCTGTGGGTGGCTCCATTCAAAGTGTTTCTCAGGATACCGGGGGAAACTTCCCATTCTAAGAGGGACCAATAGGCTCTGTTTGTTTCCTGTCCGGTCAAGTCCATTTCCAGGAACACATCAGAGTCCTTGGTAAAGCTCGTTGTGTGAATGGGCAGAGGAAGAAAGCACTCAGTGCTGGAGAAGGTTAGCTGGCTGACATTGCAGGCACAGTACACAGCACTCTGTACTTGCACCTTGCCTGTGGCAAATGCATACATACTCTGATGAGGAAGAGACAAGCGGTGCAGGTCCTCTACTGGCTTTCCCACTTATTTGTAGATGACAACAGAGAAGCTCGCCCATGGAACTTGAGACCGGCTTATGTGCAAGTCTACCCAAAATGGAAGAGCCGTTTCCTCCTGCCCCCAGGGACACGTTCCGTACTTTGCCTGGGCAGAGGCTGTGAGGCTTTGTTGATCCAGCTCGTGGGAAACGGATATATAAATTCTGTGAGGAATGAGGATTTCCTTCCCTGCAGCAGCGCCTGTGCTTCCACGTTGCCTTTGGAACACGGTGCTCGAGCGGCACTCTCAATGAACTGGAAAGAGCCAAATGACAGGAATGTTAATCACGACGCTTCATGCACCACCCTCACCCTTCACATACATCTTCCCCTCAGGGAAATATCCCTGAAGGGTAGTAGAGTCCTAGGGGGAGAAACAAGTGCCTGCACACCTAGGGTGAAATGCAGGTTTCACTCTGCCATCTGAAAAATCTTGCCCTGCACGTGACTGAGATCACGGCGTGTTAGATCCGTACCCAATCGCACATACAATTCCGCTGGTGGGCACACAGAGCTCCAGCAGAGCTCGAAGTTCCCAGAGCACGTGCAATACTCCTGGTGCCTGCAACAAGCAATGTCGTACACAGCACACTTGGACCTTGACGTCCTTTCAAGGAAAGGCCGCAGGGCAGGGTCATTGAATCGAGAGAGGGAAACACTTGGCTGCATTCCTCAGGTGAGACACAGGTCAAACTGTGCCGGCTGAAAAGCTCAGGTTCCCTTTGGGAAGCTCTTCGTTTTGTGCGGGACGGGAAGGCCTTTACTTGCAGTCTGAGGCCATTGCCCGGCTAGGACGGAGGAAACACCGCCTTTCCAAGCACGCTTGTTAGCACGCATGGGAGAGAACTCACGCCCTGTTTCAGTCCCCTGCCAGCCATACATACACGTCAAGGACAGTGTTCCCAGAGATACCTTCCTGTAAATGGGAGATAGGAAGTTTGCCTGGGCAAAACTCAGCCTTGGCAGGCCGTCTGAACAGCTTACTCCCTTGATGGCTTTGGAGCAGAGAGCATCACGCAGCGTTCCGTGAAGCTCATGGTAGGCTGATTTTAGGGCTCTCGCTGACACTCCTCGGGCTCTAGCCCTCTCAACCTCTTCCGGCCCTTACTGGCCTTCTCTGACACACCTCGGCGAGTACAGAGCTTAGGACGACACATTCCGTTTACGATGGGAAGCAGGAATTCACAGCAGTGTGTCAAGCCCTCCGGCCTTCTCTCCTTCGGCACGCAGAGCTTTTGCACTTCTTGCAAACACCTCAGCGGAGAGCCCAAAGTATTCCTGATCTCTTCAACAATGTAGTGCTGCACTAGACTTCAAATATGTCTTCGCTGCGAGATACATTAGAGCGTGTAGTCGTTGCTTCTGAAGGTGAGGAACGCTTCCCTAATGGGCTTTCAGGGTGAAACCTGCTGCGAGTGGCCGTCTGCAAGCCCTTGCGATCACATCCGTCAGCGGCTGTGGTGGCAGTCAAGTTCTGACAGCAAATGGAAATATCAGCTCTCCATGTTTACGAAACGCACCCCTCCGTGTGTCAAAGGGAAAAGTCTACCTTTCCTTCAGAGTCCTCAACCCTGTGAGACAAACATGCTGTGGGTGGCTCCATTCAAAGTATTTCTCAGGATACCGGGGAAAACTTCCCTTTCCAAGAGGGATGAATAGGATCTGTTTCTTTACTGTCCGGTCAAGTCCATTTCCAGGAACACATCAGAGTCCTTGGTCAAGCTCATTGTGTGAATGGCCAGAGGAAGAACGCACTCAGTGCTGGAGAAGGTTGGCTGACTGACATTGCAGGCACAGGACACAGCACTCTATACTTGCACCTTGCCTGTGGCACATGCATACATACTCTGATGAGGAAGAGATAAGCGATGCGGGTCCTCTACTGGCTTTCCCACTTATTTGTAGATGACAACAGAGAAGCTTGCCCATGGAACTTGAGACCGGCTTATGTGCAAGTCTACACAAAATGGAAGAGCCGTTTCCTCCTGCCCTCAGGGACACGTTCCGCACTTTGCCTGGGCAGAGTCTATGAGGCTTTGTTGATCCAGCTCCTGGGAAACGGATATATAAATTCTGTGAGGAACGAGGGTATCCTTCCCTGCAGCAGCGCCTGTGCTTCCACGTTGCCTTTGGAACACGGTGCTTCGAGCGGCTCTCTCAATGAACTGGAAAGAGCCAAATGACAGGAATGTTAATCACGACGCTTGATGCACCACCGTCACCCTTCACATACATCCTCCCCTCAGGGAAATATCCCTGAAGGGTAGTAGAGTCCTAGGGGGAGAAACAAGTGCCCGCAAACTTAGGGCGAAATGCAGGTTTCACTCTGCCGTCTGAAAAATCTTGCCCTGCACGTGACTGAGATCACGGCGTGTTAGATCCGTACCCAACAGCACATACACTTCTGCTGGTGGGCACACAGGGCTCCAGCAGAGCTCGAAGTTCCCAGAGCACGTGCAATACTCCTGGTGGCTGCAACAAGCAATGTCGTACACAGCACACTTGGACCTTGACTTCCTTTCAAGGAAAGGCCGCAGGGCAGGGTCATTGAATCGAGAGAGGGAAACACTTGGCTGCATTCATCAGGTGAGACACAGGTCAAACTGTGCCGTCTGAAAAGCTCAGGTTCCCTTTGAGAAGCTCTTCATTGTATGCAGGACGGGAAGGCCTTTGCTTGCAGGCTGTGGACATTGCCAGGCTAGGACGGAGGAAACACCGCCTATCCAAGCACGCTTGTTAGCACGCATGGGAGAGAACTCACGCCCTGTTTCAGTCCCCTGCCAGCCATACATACACGTCAAGGACAGTGTTCCCAGAGATACCTTCCTGTAAATGGGAGAGAGGAAGTTTGACTGGGCAAAACTGAGCCTTGGCAGGCCGTCTGAACAGCTTACTCCCTTGATGGCTTTGGAGCAGAGAGCATCACGCAGCGTTCCGTGAAGCTCATGGTAGGCTGATTTTAGGGCTCTCGCCGACACTCCTCGGGCTCTAGCACTCTCAACCTCTTCCGGCCCTTACTGGCCTTCTCTGACACACCTCGGCGAGTACAGAGCTTAGGGCGACACATTCCGTTTACGATGGGAAGCAGGAATTCACAGCAGTGTGTCAAGCCCTCCGGCCTTCTTTCTTTCGGCACGCAGAGGTTTTGCACTTCTTGCAAACACCTCAGCGGAGAGCCCAAAGTATTCCTGATCTCTTCAACAATGTAGTGCTGCACTAGATTTCAAATATGTCTTCGCTGCGAGATACATTAGAGCGTGTAGTCGTTGTTTCTGAAGGTGAGGAACGCTTCCCTAATGGGCTTTCAGGGTGAAACCTGCTGCGAGTGGCCGTCTGCAAGCCCTTGCGATCACATTCGTCAGCGGCTGTGGTGGCAGTCAAGTTCTGACAGCAAATGGAAATATCAGCTCTCCATGTTTACGAAACGCACCCCTCCGTGTGTCAAAGGGAAAAGTCTACCTTTCCTTCAGAGTCCTCAACCCTGTGAGACAAACATGCTGTGGGTGGCTCCATTCAAAGTGTTTCTCAGGATACCGGGGGAAACTTCCCATTCTAAGAGGGACGAATAGGCTCTGTTTGTTTCCTGTCCGGTCAAGTCCATTTCCAGGAACACATCAGAGTCCTTGGTAAAGCTCGTTGTGTGAATGGGCAGAGGAAGAAAGCACTCAGTGCTGGAGAAGGTTAGATGGCTGACATTGCAGGCACAGTACACAGCACTCTGTACTTGCACCTTGCCTGTGGCAAATGCATACATACTCTGATGAGGAAGAGACAAGCGGTGCAGGTCCTCTACTGGCTTTCCCACTTATTTGTAGATGACAACAGAGAAGCTTGCCCATGGAACTTGAGACCGGCTTATGTGCAAGTCTACCCAAAATGGAAGAGCCGTTTCCTCCTGCCCCCAGGGACACGTTCCGTACTTTGCCTGGGCAGAGGCTGTGAGGCTTTGTTGATCCAGCTCGTGGGAAACGGATATATAAATTCTGTGAGGAACGAGGATTTCCTTCCCTGCAGCAGCGCCTGTGCTTCCACTTTGCCTTTGGCACACGGTGCTCGAGCGGCACTCTCAATGAACTGGAAAGAGCCAAATGACAGGAATGTTAATCACGACGCTTCATGCACCACCCTCACCCTTCACATACATCTTCCCCTCAGGGAAATATCCCTGAAGGGTAGTAGAGTCCTAGGGGGAGAAACAAGTGCCTGCACACCTAGGGTGAAATGCAGGTTTCACTCTGCCATCTGAAAAATCTTGCCCTGCACGTGACTGAGATCACGGCGTGTTAGATCCGTACCCAATCGCACATACAATTCCGCTGGTGGGCACACAGAGCTCCAGCAGAGCTCGAAGTTCCCAGAGCACGTGCAATACTCCTGGTGCCTGCAACAAGCAATGTCGTACACAGCACACTTGGACCTTGACGTCCTTTCAAGGAAAGGCCGCAGGGCAGGGTCATTGAATCGAGAGAGGGAAACACTTGGCTGCATTCCTCAGGTGAGACACAGGTCAAACTGTGCCGGCTGAAAAGCTCAGGTTCCCTTTGGGAAACTCTTCGTTTTGTGCGGGACGGGAAGGCCTTTACTTGCAGTCTGAGGCCATTGCCCGGCTAGGACGGAGGAAACACCGCCTTTCCAAGCACGCTTGTTAGCACGCATGGGAGAGAACTCACGCCCTGTTTCAGTCCCCTGCCAGCCATACATACACGTCAAGGACAGTGTTCCCAGAGATACCTTCCTGTAAATGGGAGATAGGAAGTTTGCCTGGGCAAAACTCAGCCTTGGCAGGCCGTCTGAACAGCTTACTCCCTTGATGGCTTTGGAGCAGAGAGCATCACGCAGCGTTCCGTGAAGGTCATGGTAGGCTGATTTTAGGGCTCTCGCTGACCCTCCTCGGGCTCTAGCCCTCTCAACCTCTTCCAGCCCTTACTGGCCTTCTCTGACACACCTCGGCGAGTACAGAGCTTAGGACGACACATTCCGTTTACGATGGGAAGCAGGAATTCACAGCAGTGTGTCAAGCCCTCCGGCCTTCTCTCCTTCGGCACGCAGAGCTTTTGCACTTCTTGCAAACACCTCAGCGGAGAGCCCAAAGTATTCCTGATCTCTTCAACAATGTAGTGCTGCACTAGATTTCAAATATGTCTTCGCTGCGAGATACATTAGAGCGTGTAGTCGTTGTTTCTGAAGGTGAGGAACGCTTCCCTAATGGGCTTTCAGGGTGAAACCTGCTGCGAGTGGCCGTCTGCAAGCCCTTGCGATCACATTCGTCAGCGGCTGTGGTGGCAGTCAAGTTCTGACAGCAAATGGAAATATCAGCTCTCCATGTTTACGAAACGCACCCCTCCGTGTGTCAAAGGGAAAAGTCTACCTTTCCTTCAGAGTCCTCAACCCTGTGAGACAAACATGCTGTGGGTGGCTCCATTCAAAGTGTTTCTCAGGATACCGGGGGAAACTTCCCATTCTAAGAGGGACCAATAGGCTCTGTTTGTTTCCTGTCCGGTCAAGTCCATTTCCAGGAACACATCAGAGTCCTTGGTAAAGCTCGTTGTGTGAATGGGCAGAGGAAGAAAGCACTCAGTGCTGGAGAAGGTTAGCTGGCTGACATTGCAGGCACAGTACACAGCACTCTGTACTTGCACCTTGCCTGTGGCAAATGCATACATACTCTGATGAGGAAGAGACAAGCGGTGCAGGTCCTCTACTGGCTTTCCCACTTATTTGTAGATGACAACAGAGAAGCTCGCCCATGGAACTTGAGACCGGCTTATGTGCAAGTCTACCCAAAATGGAAGAGCCGTTTCCTCCTGCCCCCAGGGACACGTTCCGTACTTTGCCTGGGCAGAGGCTGTGAGGCTTTGTTGATCCAGCTCGTGGGAAACGGATATATAAATTCTGTGAGGAATGAGGATTTCCTTCCCTGCAGCAGCGCCTGTGCTTCCACGTTGCCTTTGGAACACGGTGCTCGAGCGGCACTCTCAATGAACTGGAAAGAGCCAAATGACAGGAATGTTAATCACGACGCTTCATGCACCACCCTCACCCTTCACATACATCTTCCCCTCAGGGAAATATCCCTGAAGGGTAGTAGAGTCCTAGGGGGAGAAACAAGTGCCTGCACACCTAGGGTGAAATGCAGGTTTCACTCTGCCATCTGAAAAATCTTGCCCTGCACGTGACTGAGATCACGGCGTGTTAGATCCGTACCCAATCGCACATACAATTCCGCTGGTGGGCACACAGAGCTCCAGCAGAGCTCGAAGTTCCCAGAGCACGTGCAATACTCCTGGTGCCTGCAACAAGCAATGTCGTACACAGCACACTTGGACCTTGACGTCCTTTCAAGGAAAGGCCGCAGGGCAGGGTCATTGAATCGAGAGAGGGAAACACTTGGCTGCATTCCTCAGGTGAGACACAGGTCAAACTGTGCCGGCTGAAAAGCTCAGGTTCCCTTTGGGAAGCTCTTCGTTTTGTGCGGGACGGGAAGGCCTTTACTTGCAGTCTGAGGCCATTGCCCGGCTAGGACGGAGGAAACACCGCCTTTCCAAGCACGCTTGTTAGCACGCATGGGAGAGAACTCACGCCCTGTTTCAGTCCCCTGCCAGCCATACATACACGTCAAGGACAGTGTTCCCAGAGATACCTTCCTGTAAATGGGAGATAGGAAGTTTGCCTGGGCAAAACTCAGCCTTGGCAGGCCGTCTGAACAGCTTACTCCCTTGATGGCTTTGGAGCAGAGAGCATCACGCAGCGTTCCGTGAAGCTCATGGTAGGCTGATTTTAGGGCTCTCGCTGACACTCCTCGGGCTCTAGCCCTCTCAACCTCTTCCGGCCCTTACTGGCCTTCTCTGACACACCTCGGCGAGTACAGAGCTTAGGACGACACATTCCGTTTACGATGGGAAGCAGGAATTCACAGCAGTGTGTCAAGCCCTCCGGCCTTCTCTCCTTCGGCACGCAGAGCTTTTGCACTTCTTGCAAACACCTCAGCGGAGAGCCCAAAGTATTCCTGATCTCTTCAACAATGTAGTGCTGCACTAGACTTCAAATATGTCTTCGCTGCGAGATACATTAGAGCGTGTAGTCGTTGCTTCTGAAGGTGAGGAACGCTTCCCTAATGGGCTTTCAGGGTGAAACCTGCTGCGAGTGGCCGTCTGCAAGCCCTTGCGATCACATCCGTCAGCGGCTGTGGTGGCAGTCAAGTTCTGACAGCAAATGGAAATATCAGCTCTCCATGTTTACGAAACGCACCCCTCCGTGTGTCAAAGGGAAAAGTCTACCTTTCCTTCAGAGTCCTCAACCCTGTGAGACAAACATGCTGTGGGTGGCTCCATTCAAAGTATTTCTCAGGATACCGGGGAAAACTTCCCTTTCCAAGAGGGATGAATAGGATCTGTTTCTTTACTGTCCGGTCAAGTCCATTTCCAGGAACACATCAGAGTCCTTGGTCAAGCTCATTGTGTGAATGGCCAGAGGAAGAACGCACTCAGTGCTGGAGAAGGTTGGCTGACTGACATTGCAGGCACAGGACACAGCACTCTATACTTGCACCTTGCCTGTGGCACATGCATACATACTCTGATGAGGAAGAGATAAGCGATGCGGGTCCTCTACTGGCTTTCCCACTTATTTGTAGATGACAACAGAGAAGCTTGCCCATGGAACTTGAGACCGGCTTATGTGCAAGTCTACACAAAATGGAAGAGCCGTTTCCTCCTGCCCTCAGGGACACGTTCCGCACTTTGCCTGGGCAGAGTCTATGAGGCTTTGTTGATCCAGCTCCTGGGAAACGGATATATAAATTCTGTGAGGAACGAGGGTATCCTTCCCTGCAGCAGCGCCTGTGCTTCCACGTTGCCTTTGGAACACGGTGCTTCGAGCGGCTCTCTCAATGAACTGGAAAGAGCCAAATGACAGGAATGTTAATCACGACGCTTGATGCACCACCGTCACCCTTCACATACATCCTCCCCTCAGGGAAATATCCCTGAAGGGTAGTAGAGTCCTAGGGGGAGAAACAAGTGCCCGCAAACATAGGGCGAAATGCAGGTTTCACTCTGCCGTCTGAAAAATCTTGCCCTGCACGTGACTGAGATCACGGCGTGTTAGATCCGTACCCAATAGCACATACACTTCTGCTGGTGGGCACACAGGGCTCCAGCAGAGCTCGAAGTTCCCAGAGCACGTGCAATACTCCTGGTGGCTGCAACAAGCAATGTCGTACACAGCACACTTGGACCTTGACTTCCTTTCAAGGAAAGGCCGCAGGGCAGGGTCATTGAATCGAGAGAGGGAAACACTTGGCTGCATTCATCAGGTGAGACACAGGTCAAACTGTGCCGTCTGAAAAGCTCAGGTTCCCTTTGAGAAGCTCTTCATTGTATGCAGGACGGGAAGGCCTTTGCTTGCAGGCTGTGGACATTGCCAGGCTAGGACGGAGGAAACACCGCCTATCCAAGCACGCTTGTTAGCACGCATGGGAGAGAACTCACGCCCTGTTTCAGTCCCCTGCCAGCCATACATACACGTCAAGGACAGTGTTCCCAGAGATACCTTCCTGTAAATGGGAGAGAGGAAGTTTGACTGGGCAAAACTGAGCCTTGGCAGGCCGTCTGAACAGCTTACTCCCTTGATGGCTTTGGAGCAGAGAGCATCACGCAGCGTTCCGTGAAGCTCATGGTAGGCTGATTTTAGGGCTCTCGCCGACACTCCTCGGGCTCTAGCACTCTCAACCTCTTCCGGCCCTTACTGGCCTTCTCTGACACACCTCGGCGAGTACAGAGCTTAGGGCGACACATTCCGTTTACGATGGGCAGCAGGAATTCACAGCAGTGTGTCAAGCCCTCCGGCCTTCTTTCTTTCGGCACGCAGAGGTTTTGCACTTCTTGCAAACACCTCAGCGGAGAGCCCAAAGTATTCCTGATCTCTTCAACAATGTAGTGCTGCACTAGATTTCAAATATGTCTTCGCTGCGAGATACATTAGAGCGTGTAGTCGTTGTTTCTGAAGGTGAGGAACGCTTCCCTAATGGGCTTTCAGGGTGAAACCTGCTGCGAGTGGCCGTCTGCAAGCCCTTGCGATCACATTCGTCAGCGGCTGTGGTGGCAGTCAAGTTCTGACAGCAAATGGAAATATCAGCTCTCCATGTTTACGAAACGCACCCCTCCGTGTGTCAAAGGGAAAAGTCTACCTTTCCTTCAGAGTCCTCAACCCTGTGAGACAAACATGCTGTGGGTGGCTCCATTCAAAGTGTTTCTCAGGATACCGGGGGAAACTTCCCATTCTAAGAGGGACGAATAGGCTCTGTTTGTTTCCTGTCCGGTCAAGTCCATTTCCAGGAACACATCAGAGTCCTTGGTAAAGCTCGTTGTGTGAATGGGCAGAGGAAGAAAGCACTCAGTGCTGGAGAAGGTTAGCTGGCTGACATTGCAGGCACAGTACACAGCACTCTGTACTTGCACCTTGCCTGTGGCAAATGCATACATACTCTGATGAGGAAGAGACAAGCGGTGCAGGTCCTCTACTGGCTTTCCCACTTATTTGTAGATGACAACAGAGAAGCTTGCCCATGGAACTTGAGACCGGCTTATGTGCAAGTCTACCCAAAATGGAAGAGCCGTTTCCTCCTGCCCCCAGGGACACGTTCCGTACTTTGCCTGGGCAGAGGCTGTGAGGCTTTGTTGATCCAGCTCGTGGGAAACGGATATATAAATTCTGTGAGGAACGAGGATTTCCTTCCCTGCAGCAGCGCCTGTGCTTCCACTTTGCCTTTGGCACACGGTGCTCGAGCGGCACTCTCAATGAACTGGAAAGAGCCAAATGACAGGAATGTTAATCACGACGCTTCATGCACCACCCTCACCCTTCACATACATCTTCCCCTCAGGGAAATATCCCTGAAGGGTAGTAGAGTCCTAGGGGGAGAAACAAGTGCCTGCACACCTAGGGTGAAATGCAGGTTTCACTCTGCCATCTGAAAAATCTTGCCCTGCACGTGACTGAGATCACGGCGTGTTAGATCCGTACCCAATCGCACATACAATTCCGCTGGTGGGCACACAGAGCTCCAGCAGAGCTCGAAGTTCCCAGAGCACGTGCAATACTCCTGGTGCCTGCAACAAGCAATGTCGTACACAGCACACTTGGACCTTGACGTCCTTTCAAGGAAAGGCCGCAGGGCAGGGTCATTGAATCGAGAGAGGGAAACACTTGGCTGCATTCCTCAGGTGAGACACAGGTCAAACTGTGCCGGCTGAAAAGCTCAGGTTCCCTTTGGGAAACTCTTCGTTTTGTGCGGGACGGGAAGGCCTTTACTTGCAGTCTGAGGCCATTGCCCGGCTAGGACGGAGGAAACACCGCCTTTCCAAGCACGCTTGTTAGCACGCATGGGAGAGAACTCACGCCCTGTTTCAGTCCCCTGCCAGCCATACATACACGTCAAGGACAGTGTTCCCAGAGATACCTTCCTGTAAATGGGAGATAGGAAGTTTGCCTGGGCAAAACTCAGCCTTGGCAGGCCGTCTGAACAGCTTACTCCCTTGATGGCTTTGGAGCAGAGAGCATCACGCAGCGTTCCGTGAAGGTCATGGTAGGCTGATTTTAGGGCTCTCGCTGACCCTCCTCGGGCTCTAGCCCTCTCAACCTCTTCCAGCCCTTACTGGCCTTCTCTGACACACCTCGGCGAGTACAGAGCTTAGGACGACACATTCCGTTTACGATGGGAAGCAGGAATTCACAGCAGTGTGTCAAGCCCTCCGGCCTTCTCTCCTTCGGCACGCAGAGCTTTTGCACTTCTTGCAAACACCTCAGCGGAGAGCCCAAAGTATTCCTGATCTCTTCAACAATGTAGTGCTGCACTAGACTTCAAATATGTCTTCGCTGCGAGATACATTAGAGCGTGTAGTCGTTGCTTCTGAAGGTGAGGAACGCTTCCCTAATGGGCTTTCAGGGTGAAACCTGCTGCGAGTGGCCGTCTGCAAGCCCTTGCGATCACATCCGTCAGCGGCTGTGGTGGCAGTCAAGTTCTGACAGCAAATGGAAATATCAGCTCTCCATGTTTACGAAACGCACCCCTCCGTGTGTCAAAGGGAAAAGTCTACCTTTCCTTCAGAGTCCTCAACCCTGTGAGACAAACATGCTGTGGGTGGCTCCATTCAAAGTATTTCTCAGGATACCGGGGAAAACTTCCCTTTCCAAGAGGGATGAATAGGATCTGTTTCTTTACTGTCCGGTCAAGTCCATTTCCAGGAACACATCAGAGTCCTTGGTCAAGCTCATTGTGTGAATGGCCAGAGGAAGAACGCACTCAGTGCTGGAGAAGGTTGGCTGACTGACATTGCAGGCACAGGACACAGCACTCTATACTTGCACCTTGCCTGTGGCACATGCATACATACTCTGATGAGGAAGAGATAAGCGATGCGGGTCCTCTACTGGCTTTCCCACTTATTTGTAGATGACAACAGAGAAGCTTGCCCATGGAACTTGAGACCGGCTTATGTGCAAGTCTACACAAAATGGAAGAGCCGTTTCCTCCTGCCCTCAGGGACACGTTCCGCACTTTGCCTGGGCAGAGTCTATGAGGCTTTGTTGATCCAGCTCCTGGGAAACGGATATATAAATTCTGTGAGGAACGAGGGTATCCTTCCCTGCAGCAGCGCCTGTGCTTCCACGTTGCCTTTGGAACACGGTGCTTCGAGCGGCTCTCTCAATGAACTGGAAAGAGCCAAATGACAGGAATGTTAATCACGACGCTTGATGCACCACCGTCACCCTTCACATACATCCTCCCCTCAGGGAAATATCCCTGAAGGGTAGTAGAGTCCTAGGGGGAGAAACAAGTGCCCGCAAACATAGGGCGAAATGCAGGTTTCACTCTGCCGTCTGAAAAATCTTGCCCTGCACGTGACTGAGATCACGGCGTGTTAGATCCGTACCCAATAGCACATACACTTCTGCTGGTGGGCACACAGGGCTCCAGCAGAGCTCGAAGTTCCCAGAGCACGTGCAATACTCCTGGTGGCTGCAACAAGCAATGTCGTACACAGCACACTTGGACCTTGACTTCCTTTCAAGGAAAGGCCGCAGGGCAGGGTCATTGAATCGAGAGAGGGAAACACTTGGCTGCATTCATCAGGTGAGACACAGGTCAAACTGTGCCGTCTGAAAAGCTCAGGTTCCCTTTGAGAAGCTCTTCATTGTATGCAGGACGGGAAGGCCTTTGCTTGCAGGCTGTGGACATTGCCAGGCTAGGACGGAGGAAACACCGCCTATCCAAGCACGCTTGTTAGCACGCATGGGAGAGAACTCACGCCCTGTTTCAGTCCCCTGCCAGCCATACATACACGTCAAGGACAGTGTTCCCAGAGATACCTTCCTGTAAATGGGAGAGAGGAAGTTTGACTGGGCAAAACTGAGCCTTGGCAGGCCGTCTGAACAGCTTACTCCCTTGATGGCTTTGGAGCAGAGAGCATCACGCAGCGTTCCGTGAAGCTCATGGTAGGCTGATTTTAGGGCTCTCGCCGACACTCCTCGGGCTCTAGCACTCTCAACCTCTTCCGGCCCTTACTGGCCTTCTCTGACACACCTCGGCGAGTACAGAGCTTAGGGCGACACATTCCGTTTACGATGGGCAGCAGGAATTCACAGCAGTGTGTCAAGCCCTCCGGCCTTCTTTCTTTCGGCACGCAGAGGTTTTGCACTTCTTGCAAACACCTCAGCGGAGAGCCCAAAGTATTC
Organism: Eubalaena glacialis; assembly: GCF_028564815.1. Lineage (NCBI taxonomy): Eukaryota > Metazoa > Chordata > Mammalia > Artiodactyla > Balaenidae > Eubalaena > Eubalaena glacialis. The sequence continues at coordinate 33,512,402 of NC_083734.1, read as the reverse complement.
CTGATCTCTTCAACAATGTAGTGCTGCACTAGATTTCAAATATGTCTTCGCTGCGAGATACATTAGAGCGTGTAGTCGTTGTTTCTGAAGGTGAGGAACGCTTCCCTAATGGGCTTTCAGGGTGAAACCTGCTGCGAGTGGCCGTCTGCAAGCCCTTGCGATCACATTCGTCAGCGGCTGTGGTGGCAGTCAAGTTCTGACAGCAAATGGAAATATCAGCTCTCCATGTTTACGAAACGCACCCCTCCGTGTGTCAAAGGGAAAAGTCTACCTTTCCTTCAGAGTCCTCAACCCTGTGAGACAAACATGCTGTGGGTGGCTCCATTCAAAGTGTTTCTCAGGATACCGGGGGAAACTTCCCATTCTAAGAGGGACGAATAGGCTCTGTTTGTTTCCTGTCCGGTCAAGTCCATTTCCAGGAACACATCAGAGTCCTTGGTAAAGCTCGTTGTGTGAATGGGCAGAGGAAGAAAGCACTCAGTGCTGGAGAAGGTTAGCTGGCTGACATTGCAGGCACAGTACACAGCACTCTGTACTTGCACCTTGCCTGTGGCAAATGCATACATACTCTGATGAGGAAGAGACAAGCGGTGCAGGTCCTCTACTGGCTTTCCCACTTATTTGTAGATGACAACAGAGAAGCTTGCCCATGGAACTTGAGACCGGCTTATGTGCAAGTCTACCCAAAATGGAAGAGCCGTTTCCTCCTGCCCCCAGGGACACGTTCCGTACTTTGCCTGGGCAGAGGCTGTGAGGCTTTGTTGATCCAGCTCGTGGGAAACGGATATATAAATTCTGTGAGGAACGAGGATTTCCTTCCCTGCAGCAGCGCCTGTGCTTCCACTTTGCCTTTGGCACACGGTGCTCGAGCGGCACTCTCAATGAACTGGAAAGAGCCAAATGACAGGAATGTTAATCACGACGCTTCATGCACCACCCTCACCCTTCACATACATCTTCCCCTCAGGGAAATATCCCTGAAGGGTAGTAGAGTCCTAGGGGGAGAAACAAGTGCCTGCACACCTAGGGTGAAATGCAGGTTTCACTCTGCCATCTGAAAAATCTTGCCCTGCACGTGACTGAGATCACGGCGTGTTAGATCCGTACCCAATCGCACATACAATTCCGCTGGTGGGCACACAGAGCTCCAGCAGAGCTCGAAGTTCCCAGAGCACGTGCAATACTCCTGGTGCCTGCAACAAGCAATGTCGTACACAGCACACTTGGACCTTGACGTCCTTTCAAGGAAAGGCCGCAGGGCAGGGTCATTGAATCGAGAGAGGGAAACACTTGGCTGCATTCCTCAGGTGAGACACAGGTCAAACTGTGCCGGCTGAAAAGCTCAGGTTCCCTTTGGGAAACTCTTCGTTTTGTGCGGGACGGGAAGGCCTTTACTTGCAGTCTGAGGCCATTGCCCGGCTAGGACGGAGGAAACACCGCCTTTCCAAGCACGCTTGTTAGCACGCATGGGAGAGAACTCACGCCCTGTTTCAGTCCCCTGCCAGCCATACATACACGTCAAGGACAGTGTTCCCAGAGATACCTTCCTGTAAATGGGAGATAGGAAGTTTGCCTGGGCAAAACTCAGCCTTGGCAGGCCGTCTGAACAGCTTACTCCCTTGATGGCTTTGGAGCAGAGAGCATCACGCAGCGTTCCGTGAAGGTCATGGTAGGCTGATTTTAGGGCTCTCGCTGACCCTCCTCGGGCTCTAGCCCTCTCAACCTCTTCCAGCCCTTACTGGCCTTCTCTGACACACCTCGGCGAGTACAGAGCTTAGGACGACACATTCCGTTTACGATGGGAAGCAGGAATTCACAGCAGTGTGTCAAGCCCTCCGGCCTTCTCTCCTTCGGCACGCAGAGCTTTTGCACTTCTTGCAAACACCTCAGCGGAGAGCCCAAAGTATTCCTGATCTCTTCAACACTGTAGTGCTGCACTAGACTTCAAATATGTCTTCGCTGCGAGATACATTAGAGCGTGTAGTCGTTGCTTCTGAAGGTGAGGAACGCTTCCCTAATGGGCTTTCAGGGTGAAACCTGTTGCGAGTGGCCGTCTGCAAGCCCTTGCGATCACATCCGTCAGCGGCTGTGGTGGCAGTCAAGTTCTGACAGCAAATGGAAATATCAGCTCTCCATGTTTACGAAACGCACCCCTCCGTGTGTCAAAGGGAAAAGTCTACCTTTCCTTCAGAGTCCTCAACCCTGTGAGACAAACATGCTGTGGGTGGCTCCATTCAAAGTATTTCTCAGGATACCGGGGAAAACTTCCCATTCCAAGAGGGATGAATAGGATCTGTTTCTTTACTGTCCGGTCAAGTCCATTTCCAGGAACACATCAGAGTCCTTGGTCAAGCTCATTGTGTGAATGGCCAGAGGAAGAAGGCACTCAGTGCTGGAGAAGGTTGGCTGACTGACATTGCAGGCACAGGACACAGCAATCTGTACTTGCACCTTGCCTGTGGCACATGCATACATACTCTGATGAGGAAGAGATAAGCGATGCAGGTCCTCTACTGGCTTTCCCACTTATTTGTAGATGACAACAGAGAAGCTTGCCCATGGAACTTGAGACCGGCTTATGTGCAATTCTACACAAAATGGAAGAGCCGTTTCCTCCTGCCCTCAGGGACACGTTCCGCACTTTGCCTGGGCAGAGTCTATGAGGCTTTGTTGATCCAGCTCCTGGGAAACGGATATATAAATTCTGTGAGGAACGAGGGTATCCTTCCCTGCAGCAGCGCCTGTGCTTCCACGTTGCCTTTGGCACACGGTGCTTCGAGCGGCGCTCTCAATGAACTGGAAAGAGCCAAATGACAGGAATGTTAACCACGACGCTTGATGCACCACCGTCACCCTTCACATACATCCTCCCCTCAGGGAAATATCCCTGAAGGGTAGTAGAGTTCTAGGGGGAGAAACAAGTGCCCGCAAACATAGGGTGAAATGCAGGTTTCACTCTGCCGTCTGAAAAATCTTGCCCTGCACGTGACTGAGATCACGGCGTGTTAGATCCGTACCCAATAGCACATACACTTCTGCTGGTGGGCACACAGGGCTCCAGCAGAGCTCGAAGTTCCCAGAGCACGTGCAATACTCCTGGTGGCTGCAACAAGCAATGTCGTACACAGCACACTTGGACCTTGACTTCCTTTCAAGGAACGGCCGCAGGGCAGGGTCATTGAATCGAGAGAGGGAAACACTTGGCTGCATTCCTCAGGTGAGACACAGGTCAAACTGTGCCGTCTGAAAAGCTCAGGTTCCCTTTGGGAAGCTCTTCGTTGTATGCAGGACGGGAAGGCCTTTGCTTGCAGGCTGTGGACATTGCCAGGCTAGGACGGAGGAAACACCGCCTATCCAAGCACGCTTGTTAGCACGCATGGGAGAGAACTCACGCCCTGTTTCAGTCCCCTGCCAGCCATACATACACGTCAAGGACAGTGTTCCCAGAGATACCTTCCTGTAAATGGGAGAGAGGAAGTTTGACTGGGCAAAACTGAGCCTTGGCAGGCCGTCTGAACAGCTTACTCCCTTGATGGCTTTGGAGCAGAGAGCATCACGCAGCGTTCCGTGAAGCTCATGGTAGGCTGATTTTAGGGCTCTCGCTGACACTCCTCGGGCTCTAGCCCTCTCAACCTCTTCCGGCCCTTACTGGCCTTCTCTGACACACCTCGGCGAGTACAGAGCTTAGGACGACACATTCCGTTTACGATGGGAAGCAGGAATTCACAGCAGTGTGTCAAGCCCTCCGGCCTTCTCTCCTTCGGCACGCAGAGCTTTTGCACTTCTTGCAAACACCTCAGCGGAGAGCCCAAAGTATTCCTGATCTCTTCAACAATGTAGTGCTGCACTAGACTTCAAATATGTCTTCGCTGCGAGATACATTAGAGCGTGTAGTCGTTGCTTCTGAAGGTGAGGAACGCTTCCCTAATGGGCTTTCAGGATGAAACCTGTTGCGAGTGGCCATCTGCAAGCCCTTGCGATCACATCCGTCAGCGGCTGTGGTGGCAGTCAAGTTCTGACAGCAAATGGAAATATCATCTCTCCATGTTTACGAAACGCACCCCTCCGTGTGTCAAAGGGAAAAGTCTACCTTTCCTTCAGAGTCCTCAACCCTGTGAGACAAACATGCTGTGGGTGGCTCCATTCAAAGTATTTCTCAGGATACCGGGGAAAACTTCCCATTCCAAGAGGGACGAATAGGATCTGTTTTTTTACTGTCCGGTCAAGTCCATTTCCAGGAACACATCAGAGTCCTTGGTCAAGCTCATTGTGTGAATGGCCAGAGGAAGAAGGCACTCAGTGCTGGAGAAGGTTGGCTGGCTGACATTGCAGGCACAGGACACAGCACTCTGTACTTGCACCTTGCCTGTGGCACATGCATACATACTCTGATGAGGAAGAGACAAGCGATGCAGGTCCTCTACTGGATTTCCCACTTATTTGTAGATGACAACAGAGAAGCTTGCCCGTGGAACTTGAGACCGGCTTATGTGCAAGTCTACACAAAATGGAAGAGCCGTTTCCCCCTGCCCCCAGGGACACGTTCCGCACTTTGCCTGGCCAGAGTCTATGAGGCTTTGTTGATCCAGCTCCTGGGAAACGGATATATAAATTCTGTGAGGAACGAGGGTATCCTTCCCTGCAGCAGCGCCTGTGCTTCCACGTTGCCTTTGGCACACGGTGCTTCGAGCGGCGCTCTCAATGAACTGGAAAGAGCCAAATGACAGGAATGTTAACCACGACGCTTGATGCACCACCGTCACCCTTCACATACATCCTCCCCTCAGGGAAATATCCCTGAAGGGTAGTAGAGTCCTAGGGGGAGAAACAAGTGCCCGCAAACATAGGGTGAAATGCAGGTTTCACTCTGCCGTCTGAAAAATCTTGCCCTGCACGTGACTGAGATCACGGCGTGTTAGATCCGTACCCAATAGCACATACACTTCTGCTGGTGGGCACACAGGGCTCCAGCAGAGCTCGAAGTTCCCAGAGCACGTGCAATACTCCTGGTGGCTGCAACAAGCAATGTCGTACACAGCACACTTGGACCTTGACTTCCTTTCAAGGAACGGCCGCAGGGCAGGGTCATTGAATCGAGAGAGGGAAACACTTGGCTGCATTCCTCAGGTGAGACACAGGTCAAACTGTGCCGTCTGAAAAGCTCAGGTTCCCTTTGGGAAGCTCTTCGTTGTATGCAGGACGGGAAGGCCTTTGCTTGCAGGCTGTGGACATTGCCAGGCTAGGACGGAGGAAACACCGCCTTTCCAAGCACGCTTGTTAGCACGCATGGGAGAGAACTCACGCCCTGTTTCAGTCCCCTGCCAGCCATACATACACGTCAAGGACAGTGTTCCCAGAGATACCTTCCTGTAAATGGGAGAGAGGAAGTTTGACTGGGCAAAACTGAGCCTTGGCAGGCCGTCTGAACAGCTTACTCCCTTGATGGCTTTGGAGCAGAGAGCATCACGCAGCGTTCCGTGAAGCTCATGGTAGGCTGATTTTAGGGCTCTCGCCGACACTCCTCGGGCTCTAGCACTCTCAACCTCTTCCGGCCCTTACTGGCCTTCTCTGACACACCTCGGCGAGTACAGAGCTTAGGGCGACACATTCCGTTTACGATGGGCAGCAGGAATTCACAGCAGTGTGTCAAGCCCTCCGGCCTTCTCTCCTTCGGCACGCAGAGGTTTTGCACTTCTTGCAAACACCTCAGCGGAGAGCCCAAAGTATTCCTGAGCTCTTCAACAATGTAGTGCTGCACTAGACTTCAAATATGTCTTCGCTGCGAGATACATTAGAGCGTGTAGTCGTTGCTTCTGAAGGTGAGGAACGCTTCCCTAATGGGCTTTCAGGGTGAAACCTGTTGCGAGTGGCCGTCTGCAAGCCCTTGCGATCACATTCGTCAGCGGCTGTGGTGGCAGTCAAGTTCTGACAGCAAATGGAAATATCAGCTCTCCATGTTTACGAAACGCACCCCTCCGGGTGTCAAAGGCAAAAGTCTACCTTTCCTTCAGAGTCCTCAACCCTGTGAGACAAACATGCTGTGGGTGGCTCCATTCAAAGTGTTTCTCAGGATACCGGGGGAAACTCCCCTTTCTAAGAGGGACGAATAGGCTCTGTTTGTTTCCTGTCCGGTCAAGTCCATTTCCAGGAACACATCAGAGTCCTTGGTAAAGCGCGTTGTGTGAATGGGCAGAGGAAGAAAGCACTCAGTGCTGGAGAAGGTTAGCTGGCTGACATTGCAGGCACAGTACACAGCACTCTGTACTTGCACCTTGCCTGTGGCAAATGCATACATACTCTGATGAGGAAGAGACAAGCGGTGCAGGTCCTCTACTGGATTTCCCATTTATTTGTAGATGACAACAGAGAAGCTCGCCCATGGAACTTGAGACCGGCTTATGTGCAAGTCTACCCAAAATGGAAGAGCCGTTTCCTCGTGCCCCCAGGGACACGTTCCGTACTTTGCCTGGGCAGAGGCTGTGAGGCTTTGTTGATCCAGCTCGTGGGAAACGGATATATAAATTCTGTGAGGAACGAGGATTTCCTTCCCTGCAGCAGCGCCTGTGCTTCCACGTTGCCTTTGGCACACGGTGCTCGAGCGGCACTCTCAATTAACTGGAAAGAGCCAAATGACAGGAATGTTAATCACGACGCTTCATGCACCACCCTCACCCTTCACATACATCTTCCCCTCAGTGAAATATCCCTGAAGGGTAGTAGAGTCCTAGGGGGAGAAACAAGTGCCTGCACACCTAGGGTGAAATGCAGGTTTCACTCTGCCATCTGAAAAATCTTGCCCTGCACGTGACTGAGATCACGGCGTGTTAGATCCGTACCCAATCGCACATACAATTCCGCTGGTGGGCACACAGAGTTCCGGCAGAGCTCGAAGTTCCCAGAGCACGTGCAATACTCCTGGTGCCTGCAACAAGCAATGTCGTACACAGCACACTTGGACCTTGACGTCCTTTCAAGGAAAGGCCGCAGGGCAGGGTCATTGAATCGAGAGAGGGAAACACTTGGCTGCATTCCTCAGGTGAGACACAGGTCAAACTGTGCCGGCTGACAAGCTCAGGTTCCCTTTGGGAAACTCTTCGTTTTGTGCGGGACGGGAAGGCCTTTACTTGCAGTCTGAGGCCATTGCCCGGCTAGGACGGAGGAAACACCGCCTTTCCAAGCACGCTTGTTAGCACGCATGGGAGAGAACTCACGCCCTGTTTCAGTCCCCTGCCAGCCATACATACACGTCAAGGACAGTGTTCCCAGAGATACCTTCCTGTAAATGGGAGATAGGAAGTTTGCCTGGGCAAAACTCAGCCTTGGCAGGCCGTCTGAACAGCTTACTCCCTTGATGGCTTTGGAGCAGAGAGCATCACGCAGCGTTCCGTGAAGGTCATGGTAGGCTGATTTTAGGGCTCTCGCTGACCCTCCTCGGGCTCTAGCCCTCTCAACCTCTTCCAGCCCTTACTGGCCTTCTCTGACACACCTCGGCGAGTACAGAGCTTAGGACGACACATTCCGTTTGCGATGGGAAGCAGGAATTCACAGCAGTGTGTCAAGCCCTCCGGCCTTCTCTCCTTCGGCACGCAGAGCTTTTGCACTTCTTGCAAACACCTCAGCGGAGAGCCCAAAGTATTCCTGATCTCTTCAACACTGTAGTGCTGCACTAGACTTCAAATATGTCTTCGCTGCGAGATACATTAGAGCGTGTAGTCGTTGCTTCTGAAGGTGAGGAACGCTTCCCTAATGGGCTTTCAGGGTGAAACCTGTTGCGAGTGGCCGTCTGCAAGCCCTTGCGATCACATCCGTCAGCGGCTGTGGTGGCAGTCAAGTTCTGACAGCAAATGGAAATATCAGCTCTCCATGTTTACGAAACGCACCCCTCCGTGTGTCAAAGGGAAAAGTCTACCTTTCCTTCAGAGTCCTCAACCCTGTGAGACAAACATGCTGTGGGTGGCTCCATTCAAAGTATTTCTCAGGATACCGGGGAAAACTTCCCATTCCAAGAGGGATGAATAGGATCTGTTTCTTTACTGTCCGGTCAAGTCCATTTCCAGGAACACATCAGAGTCCTTGGTCAAGCTCATTGTGTGAATGGCCAGAGGAAGAAGGCACTCAGTGCTGGAGAAGGTTGGCTGACTGACATTGCAGGCACAGGACACAGCAATCTGTACTTGCACCTTGCCTGTGGCACATGCATACATACTCTGATGAGGAAGAGATAAGCGATGCAGGTCCTCTACTGGCTTTCCCACTTATTTGTAGATGACAACAGAGAAGCTTGCCCATGGAACTTGAGACCGGCTTATGTGCAAGTCTACACAAAATGGAAGAGCCTTTTCCTCCTGCCCTCAGGGACACGTTCCGCACTTTGCCTGGGCAGAGTCTATGAGGCTTTGTTGATCCAGCTCCTGGGAAACGGATATATAAATTCTGTGAGGAACGAGGGTATCCTTCCCTGCAGCAGCGCCTGTGCTTCCACGTTGCCTTTGGCACACGGTGCTTCGAGCGGCGCTCTCAATGAACTGGAAAGAGCCAAATGACAGGAATGTTAACCACGACGCTTGATGCACCACCGTCACCCTTCACATACATCCTCCCCTCAGGGAAATATCCCTGAAGGGTAGTAGAGTCCTAGGGGGAGAAACAAGTGCCCGCAAACATAGGGTGAAATGCAGGTTTCACTCCGCCGTCTGAAAAATCTTGCCCTGCACGTGACTGAGATCACGGCGTGTTAGATCCGTACCCAATAGCACATACACTTCTGCTGGTGGGCACACAGGGCTCCAGCAGAGCTCGAAGTTCCCAGAGCACGTGCAATACTCCTGGTGGCTGCAACAAGCAATGTCGTACACAGCACACTTGGACCTTGACTTCCTTTCAAGGAACGGCCGCAGGGCAGGGTCATTGAATCGAGAGAGGGAAACACTTGGCTGCATTCCTCAGGTGAGACACAGGTCAAACTGTGCCGTCTGAAAAGCTCAGGTTCCCTTTGGGAAGCTCTTCGTTGTATGCAGGACGGGAAGGCCTTTGCTTGCAGGCTGTGGACATTGCCAGGCTAGGACGGAGGAAACACCGCCTATCCAAGCACGCTTGTTAGCACACATGGGAGAGAACTCACGCCCTGTTTCAGTCCCCTGCCAGCCATACATACACGTCAAGGACAGTGTTCCCAGAGATACCTTCCTGTAAATGGGAGAGAGGAAGTTTGACTGGGCACAACTCAGCCTTGGCAGGCCGTCTGAACAGCTTGCTCCCTTGATGGCTTTGGAGCAGAGAGCATCACGCAGCGTTCCGTGAAGCTCATGGTAGGCTGATTTTAGGGCTCTCGCTGACACTCCTCGGGCTCTAGCCCTCTCAACCTCTTCCGGCCCTTACTGGCCTTCTCTGACACACCTCGGCGAGTACAGAGCTTAGGACGACACATTCCGTTTACGATGGGAAGCAGGAATTCACAGCAGTGTGTCAAGCCCTCCGGCCTTCTCTCCTTCGGCACGCAGAGCTTTTGCACTTCTTGCAAACACCTCAGCGGAGAGCCCAAAGTATTCCTGATCTCTTCAACAATGTAGTGCTGCACTAGACTTCAAATATGTCTTCGCTGCGAGATACATTAGAGCGTGTAGTCGTTGCTTCTGAAGGTGAGGAACGCTTCCCTAATGGGCTTTCAGGGTGAAACCTGTTGCGAGTGGCCATCTGCAAGCCCTTGCGATCACATCCGTCAGCGGCTGTGGTGGCAGTCAAGTTCTGACAGCAAATGGAAATATCATCTCTCCATGTTTACGAAACGCACCCCTCCGTGTGTCAAAGGGAAAAGTCTACCTTTCCTTCAGAGTCCTCAACCCTGTGAGACAAACATGCTGTGGGTGGCTCCATTCAAAGTATTTCTCAGGATACCGGGGAAAACTTCCCATTCCAAGAGGGACGAATAGGATCTGTTTTTTTACTGTCTGGTCAAGTCCATTTCCAGGAACACATCAGAGTCCTTGGTCAAGCTCATTGTGTGAATGGCCAGAAAAGAAGGCACACAGTGCTGGAGAAGGTTGGCTGGCTGACATTGCAGGCACAGGACACAGCACTCTGTACTTGCACCTTGCCTGTGGCACATGCATACATACTCTGATGAGGAAGAGACAAGCGATGCAGGTCCTCTACTGGATTTCCCACTTATTTGTAGATGACAACAGAGAAGCTTGCCCGTGGAACTTGAGACCGGCTTATGTGCAAGTCTACACAAAATGGAAGAGCCGTTTCCCCCTGCCCCAGGGACACGTTCCGCACTTTGCCTGGCCAGAGTCTATGAGGCTTTGTTGATCCAGCTCCTGGGAAACGGATATATAAATTCTGTGAGGAACGAGGGTATCCTTCCCTGCAGCAGCGCCTGTGCTTCCACGTTGCCTTTGGCACACGGTGCTTCGAGCGGCGCTCTCAATGAACTGGAAAGAGCCAAATGACAGGAATGTTAATCACGACGCTTGATGCACCACCCTCACCCTTCACATACATCCTCCCATCAGGGAAATATCCCTGAAGGGTAGTAGAGTCCTAGGGGGAGAAACAAGTGCCCGCAAACATAGGGTGAAATGCAGGTTTCACTCTGCCGTCTGAAAAATCTTGCCCTGCACGTGACAGAGATCACGGCGTGTTAGATCCGTACCCAATAGCACATACACTTCTGCTGGTGGGCACACAGGGCTCCAGCAGAGCTCGAAGTTCCCAGAGCACGTGCAATACTCCTGGTGGCTGCAACAAGCAATGTCGTACACAGCACACTTGGACCTTGACTTCCTGTCAAGGAAAGGCCGCAGGGCAGGGTCATTGAATCGAGAGAGGGAAACACTTGGCTGCATTCCTCAGGTGAGGCACAGGACAAACTGTGCCGGCTGAAAAGCTCAGGTTCCCTTTGGGAAGCTCTTCGTTGTATGCAGGACGGGAAGGCCTTTGCTTGCAGGCTGTGGCCATTGCCAGGCTAGGACGGAGGAAACACCGCCTATCCCAGCACGCTTGTTAGCACGCATGGGAGAGAACTCACGCCCTGTTTCAGTCCCCTGCCAGCCATACATACACGTCAAGGACAGTGTTCCCAGAGATACCTTCCTGTAAATGGGAGAGAGGAAGTTTGACTGGGCAAAACTGAGCCTTGGCAGGCCGTCTGAACAGCTTACTCCCTTGATGGCTTTGGAGCAGAGAGCATCACGCAGCGTTCCGTGAAGCTCATGGTAGGCTGATTTTAGGGCTCTCGCCGACACTCCTCGGGCTCTAGCACTCTCAACCTCTTCCGGTCCTTACTGGCCTTCTCTGACACACCTCGGCGAGTACAGAGCTTAGGGCGACACATTCCGTTTACGATGGGCAGCAGGAATTCACAGCAGTGTGTCAAGCCCTCCGGCCTTCTTTCTTTCGGCACGCAGAGGTTTTGCACTTCTTGCAAACACCTCAGCGGAGAGCCCAAAGTATTCCTGATCTCTTCAACAATGTAGTGCTGCACTAGATTTCAAATATGTCTTCGCTGCGAGATACATTAGAGCGTGTAGTCGTTGTTTCTGAAGGTGAGGAACGCTTCCCTAATGGGCTTTCAGGGTGAAACCTGTTGCGAGTGGCCGTCTGCAAGCCCTTGCGATCACATTCGTCAGCGGCTGTGGTGGCAGTCAAGTTCTGACAGCAAATGGAAATATCAGCTCTCCATGTTTACGAAACGCACCCCTCCGGGTGTCAAAGGCAAAAGTCTACCTTTCCTTCAGAGTCCTCAACCCTGTGAGACAAACATGCTGTGGGTGGCTCCATTCAAAGTGTTTCTCAGGATACCGGGGGAAACTCCCCTTTCTAAGAGGGACGAATAGGCTCTGTTTGTTTCCTGTCCGGTCAAGTCCATTTCCAGGAACACATCAGAGTCCTTGGTAAAGCGCGTTGTGTGAATGGGCAGAGGAAGAAAGCACTCAGTGCTGGAGAAGGTTAGCTGGCTGACATTGCAGGCACAGTACACAGCACTCTGTACTTGCACCTTGCCTGTGGCAAATGCATACATACTCTGATGAGGAAGAGACAAGCGGTGCAGGTCCTCTACTGGATTTCCCATTTATTTGTAGATGACAACAGAGAAGCTCGCCCATGGAACTTGAGACCGGCTTATGTGCAAGTCTACCCAAAATGGAAGAGCCGTTTCCTCGTGCCCCCAGGGACACGTTCCGTACTTTGCCTGGGCAGAGGCTGTGAGGCTTTGTTGATCCAGCTCGTGGGAAACGGATATATAAATTCTGTGAGGAACGAGGATTTCCTTCCCTGCAGCAGCGCCTGTGCTTCCACGTTGCCTTTGGCACACGGTGCTCGAGCGGCACTCTCAATTAACTGGAAAGAGCCAAATGACAGGAATGTTAATCACGACGCTTCATGCACCACCCTCACCCTTCACATACATCTTCCCCTCAGTGAAATATCCCTGAAGGGTAGTAGAGTCCTAGGGGGAGAAACAAGTGCCTGCACACCTAGGGTGAAATGCAGGTTTCACTCTGCCATCTGAAAAATCTTGCCCTGCACGTGACTGAGATCACGGCGTGTTAGATCCGTACCCAATCGCACATACAATTCCGCTGGTGGGCACACAGAGTTCCGGCAGAGCTCGAAGTTCCCAGAGCACGTGCAATACTCCTGGTGCCTGCAACAAGCAATGTCGTACACAGCACACTTGGACCTTGACGTCCTTTCAAGGAAAGGCCGCAGGGCAGGGTCATTGAATCGAGAGAGGGAAACACTTGGCTGCATTCCTCAGGTGAGACACAGGTCAAACTGTGCCGGCTGAAAAGCTCAGGTTCCCTTTGGGAAACTCTTCGTTTTGTGCGGGACGGGAAGGCCTTTACTTGCAGTCTGAGGCCATTGCCCGGCTAGGACGGAGGAAACACCGCCTTTCCAAGCACGCTTGTTAGCACGCATGGGAGAGAACTCACGCCCTGTTTCAGTCCCCTGCCAGCCATACATACACGTCAAGGACAGTGTTCCCAGAGATACCTTCCTGTAAATGGGAGATAGGAAGTTTGCCTGGGCAAAACTCAGCCTTGGCAGGCCGTCTGAACAGCTTACTCCCTTGATGGCTTTGGAGCAGAGAGCATCACGCAGCGTTCCGTGAAGGTCATGGTAGGCTGATTTTAGGGCTCTCGCTGACCCTCCTCGGGCTCTAGCCCTCTCAACCTCTTCCAGCCCTTACTGGCCTTCTCTGACACACCTCGGCGAGTACAGAGCTTAGGACGACACATTCCGTTTGCGATGGGAAGCAGGAATTCACAGCAGTGTGTCAAGCCCTCCGGCCTTCTCTCCTTCGGCACGCAGAGCTTTTGCACTTCTTGCAAACACCTCAGCGGAGAGCCCAAAGTATTCCTGATCTCTTCAACACTGTAGTGCTGCACTAGACTTCAAATATGTCTTCGCTGCGAGATACATTAGAGCGTGTAGTCGTTGCTTCTGAAGGTGAGGAACGCTTCCCTAATGGGCTTTCAGGGTGAAACCTGTTGCGAGTGGCCGTCTGCAAGCCCTTGCGATCACATCCGTCAGCGGCTGTGGTGGCAGTCAAGTTCTGACAGCAAATGGAAATATCAGCTCTCCATGTTTACGAAACGCACCCCTCCGTGTGTCAAAGGGAAAAGTCTACCTTTCCTTCAGAGTCCTCAACCCTGTGAGACAAACATGCTGTGGGTGGCTCCATTCAAAGTATTTCTCAGGATACCGGGGAAAACTTCCCATTCCAAGAGGGATGAATAGGATCTGTTTCTTTACTGTCCGGTCAAGTCCATTTCCAGGAACACATCAGAGTCCTTGGTCAAGCTCATTGTGTGAATGGCCAGAGGAAGAAGGCACTCAGTGCTGGAGAAGGTTGGCTGACTGACATTGCAGGCACAGGACACAGCAATCTGTACTTGCACCTTGCCTGTGGCACATGCATACATACTCTGATGAGGAAGAGATAAGCGATGCAGGTCCTCTACTGGCTTTCCCACTTATTTGTAGATGACAACAGAGAAGCTTGCCCATGGAACTTGAGACCGGCTTATGTGCAAGTCTACACAAAATGGAAGAGCCGTTTCCTCCTGCCCTCAGGGACACGTTCCGCACTTTGCCTGGGCAGAGTCTATGAGGCTTTGTTGATCCAGCTCCTGGGAAACGGATATATAAATTCTGTGAGGAACGAGGGTATCCTTCCCTGCAGCAGCGCCTGTGATTCCACGTTGCCTTTGGCACACGGTGCTTCGAGCGGCGCTCTCAATGAACTGGAAAGAGCCAAATGACAGGAATGTTAATCACGACGCTTGATGCACCACCCTCACCCTTCACATACATCCTCCCATCAGGGAAATATCCCTGAAGGGTAGTAGAGTCCTAGGGGGAGAAACAAGTGCCCGCAAACATAGGGTGAAATGCAGGTTTCACTCTGCCGTCTGAAAAATCTTGCCCTGCACGTGACAGAGATCACGGCGTGTTAGATCCGTACCCAATAGCACATACACTTCTGCTGGTGGGCACACAGGGCTCCAGCAGAGCTCGAAGTTCCCAGAGCACGTGCAATACTCCTGGTGGCTGCAACAAGCAATGTCGTACACAGCACACTTGGACCTTGACTTCCTTTCAAGGAAAGGCCGCAGGGCAGGGTCATTGAATCGAGAGAGGGAAACACTTGGCTGCATTCCTCAGGTGAGACACAGGACAAACTGTGCCGGCTGAAAAGCTCAGGTTCCCTTTGGGAAGCTCTTCGTTGTATGCAGGACGGGAAGGCCTTTGCTTGCAGGCTGTGGCCATTGCCAGGCTAGGACGGAGGAAACACCGCCTATCCCAGCACGCTTGTTAGCACGCATGGGAGAGAACTCACGCCCTGTTTCAGTCCCCTGCCAGCCATACATACACGTCAAGGACAGTGTTCCCAGAGATACCTTCCTGTAAATGGGAGAGAGGAAGTTTGACTGGGCAAAACTGAGCCTTGGCAGGCCGTCTGAACAGCTTACTCCCTTGATGGCTTTGGAGCAGAGAGCATCACGCAGCGTTCCGTGAAGCTCATGGTAGGCTGATTTTAGGGCTCTCGCCGACACTCCTCGGGCTCTAGCACTCTCAACCTCTTCCGGTCCTTACTGGCCTTCTCTGACACACCTCGGCGAGTACAGAGCTTAGGGCGACACATTCCGTTTACGATGGGCAGCAGGAATTCACAGCAGTGTGTCAAGCCCTCCGGCCTTCTTTCTTTCGGCACGCAGAGGTTTTGCACTTCTTGCAAACACCTCAGCGGAGAGCCCAAAGTATTCCTGATCTCTTCAACAATGTAGTGCTGCACTAGATTTCAAATATGTCTTCGCTGCGAGATACATTAGAGCGTGTAGTCGTTGTTTCTGAAGGTGAGGAACGCTTCCCTAATGGGCTTTCAGGGTGAAACCTGTTGCGAGTGGCCGTCTGCAAGCCCTTGCGATCACATTCGTCAGCGGCTGTGGTGGCAGTCAAGTTCTGACAGCAAATGGAAATATCAGCTCTCCATGTTTACGAAACCCACCCCTCCGGGTGTCAAAGGCAAAAGTCTACCTTTCCTTCAGAGTCCTCAACCCTGTGAGACAAACATGCTGTGGGTGGCTCCATTCAAAGTGTTTCTCAGGATACCGGGGGAAACTCCCCTTTCTAAGAGGGACGAATAGGCTCTGTTTGTTTCCTGTCCGGTCAAGTCCATTTCCAGGAACACATCAGAGTCCTTGGTAAAGCGCGTTGTGTGAATGGGCAGAGGAAGAAAGCACTCAGTGCTGGAGAAGGTTAGCTGGCTGACATTGCAGGCACAGTACACAGCACTCTGTACTTGCACCTTGCCTGTGGCAAATGCATACATACTCTGATGAGGAAGAGACAAGCGGTGCAGGTCCTCTACTGGATTTCCCATTTATTTGTAGATGACAACAGAGAAGCTCGCCCATGGAACTTGAGACCGGCTTATGTGCAAGTCTACCCAAAATGGAAGAGCCGTTTCCTCGTGCCCCCAGGGACACGTTCCGTACTTTGCCTGGGCAGAGGCTGTGAGGCTTTGTTGATCCAGCTCGTGGGAAACGGATATATAAATTCTGTGAGGAACGAGGATTTCCTTCCCTGCAGCAGCGCCTGTGCTTCCACGTTGCCTTTGGCACACGGTGCTCGAGCGGCACTCTCAATTAACTGGAAAGAGCCAAATGACAGGAATGTTAATCACGACGCTTCATGCACCACCCTCACCCTTCACATACATCTTCCCCTCAGTGAAATATCCCTGAAGGGTAGTAGAGTCCTAGGGGGAGAAACAAGTGCCTGCACACCTAGGGTGAAATGCAGGTTTCACTCTGCCATCTGAAAAATCTTGCCCTGCACGTGACTGAGATCACGGCGTGTTAGATCCGTACCCAATCGCACATACAATTCCGCTGGTGGGCACACAGAGTTCCGGCAGAGCTCGAAGTTCCCAGAGCACGTGCAATACTCCTGGTGCCTGCAACAAGCAATGTCGTACACAGCACACTTGGACCTTGACGTCCTTTCAAGGAAAGGCCGCAGGGCAGGGTCATTGAATCGAGAGAGGGAAACACTTGGCTGCATTCCTCAGGTGAGACACAGGTCAAACTGTGCCGGCTGAAAAGCTCAGGTTCCCTTTGGGAAACTCTTCGTTTTGTGCGGGACGGGAAGGCCTTTACTTGCAGTCTGAGGCCATTGCCCGGCTAGGACGGAGGAAACACCGCCTTTCCAAGCACGCTTGTTAGCACGCATGGGAGAGAACTCACGCCCTGTTTCAGTCCCCTGCCAGCCATACATACACGTCAAGGACAGTGTTCCCAGAGATACCTTCCTGTAAATGGGAGATAGGAAGTTTGCCTGGGCAAAACTCAGCCTTGGCAGGCCGTCTGAACAGCTTACTCCCTTGATGGCTTTGGAGCAGAGAGCATCACGCAGCGTTCCGTGAAGCTCATGGTAGGCTGATTTTAGGGCTCTCGCTGACCCTCCTCGGGCTCTAGCCCTCTCAACCTCTTCCAGCCCTTACTGGCCTTCTCTGACACACCTCGGCGAGTACAGAGCTTAGGACGACACATTCCGTTTACGATGGGAAGCAGGAATTCACAGCAGTGTGTCAAGCCCTCCGGCCTTCTCTCCTTCGGCACGCAGAGCTTTTGCACTTCTTGCAAACACCTCAGCGGAGAGCCCAAAGTATTCCTGATCTCTTCAACACTGTAGTGCTGCACTAGACTTCAAATATGTCTTCGCTGCGAGATACATTAGAGCGTGTAGTCGTTGCTTCTGAAGGTGAGGAACGCTTCCCTAATGGGCTTTCAGGGTGAAACCTGTTGCGAGTGGCCGTCTGCAAGCCCTTGCGATCACATCCGTCAGCGGCTGTGGTGGCAGTCAAGTTCTGACAGCAAATGGAAATATCAGCTCTCCATGTTTACGAAACGCACCCCTCCGTGTGTCAAAGGGAAAAGTCTACCTTTCCTTCAGAGTCCTCAACCCTGTGAGACAAACATGCTGTGGGTGGCTCCATTCAAAGTATTTCTCAGGATACCGGGGAAAACTTCCCATTCCAAGAGGGATGAATAGGATCTGTTTCTTTACTGTCCGGTCAAGTCCATTTCCAGGAACACATCAGAGTCCTTGGTCAAGCTCATTGTGTGAATGGCCAGAGGAAGAAGGCACTCAGTGCTGGAGAAGGTTGGCTGACTGACATTGCAGGCACAGGACACAGCAATCTGTACTTGCACCTTGCCTGTGGCACATGCATACATACTCTGATGAGGAAGAGATAAGCGATGCAGGTCCTCTACTGGCTTTCCCACTTATTTGTAGATGACAACAGAGAAGCTTGCCCATGGAACTTGAGACCGGCTTATGTGCAAGTCTACACAAAATGGAAGAGCCGTTTCCTCCTGCCCTCAGGGACACGTTCCGCACTTTGCCTGGGCAGAGTCTATGAGGCTTTGTTGATCCAGCTCCTGGGAAACGGATATATAAATTCTGTGAGGAACGAGGGTATCCTTCCCTGCAGCAGCGCCTGTGCTTCCACGTTGCCTTTGGCACACGGTGCTTCGAGCGGCGCTCTCAATGAACTGGAAAGAGCCAAATGACAGGAATGTTAACCACGACGCTTGATGCACCACCGTCACCCTTCACATACATCCTCCCCTCAGGGAAATATCCCTGAAGGGTAGTAGAGTCCTAGGGGGAGAAACAAGTGCCCGCAAACATAGGGTGAAATGCAGGTTTCACTCTGCCGTCTGAAAAATCTTGCCCTGCACGTGACTGAGATCACGGCGTGTTAGATCCGTACCCAATAGCACATACACTTCTGCTGGTGGGCACACAGGGCTCCAGCAGAGCTCGAAGTTCCCAGAGCACGTGCAATACTCCTGGTGGCTGCAACAAGCAATGTCGTACACAGCACACTTGGACCTTGACTTCCTTTCAAGGAACGGCCGCAGGGCAGGGTCATTGAATCGAGAGAGGGAAACACTTGGCTGCATTCCTCAGGTGAGACACAGGTCAAACTGTGCCGTCTGAAAAGCTCAGGTTCCCTTTGGGAAGCTCTTCGTTGTATGCAGGACGGGAAGGCCTTTGCTTGCAGGCTGTGGACATTGCCAGGCTAGGACGGAGGAAACACCGCCTATCCAAGCACGCTTGTTAGCACGCATGGGAGAGAACTCACGCCCTGTTTCAGTCCCCTGCCAGCCATACATACACGTCAAGGACAGTGTTCCCAGAGATACCTTCCTGTAAATGGGAGAGAGGAAGTTTGACTGGGCAAAACTGAGCCTTGGCAGGCCGTCTGAACAGCTTGCTCCCTTGATGGCTTTGGAGCAGAGAGCATCACGCAGCGTTCCGTGAAGCTCATGGTAGGCTGATTTTAGGGCTCTCGCTGACACTCCTCGGGCTCTAGCCCTCTCAACCTCTTCCGGCCCTTACTGGCCTTCTCTGACACACCTCGGCGAGTACAGAGCTTAGGACGACACATTCCGTTTACGATGGGAAGCAGGAATTCACAGCAGTGTGTCAAGCCCTCCGGCCTTCTCTCCTTCGGCACGCAGAGCTTTTGCACTTCTTGCAAACACCTCAGCGGAGAGCCCAAAGTATTCCTGATCTCTTCAACAATGTAGTGCTGCACTAGACTTCAAATATGTCTTCGCTGCGAGATACATTAGAGCGTGTAGTCGTTGCTTCTGAAGGTGAGGAACGCTTCCCTAATGGGCTTTCAGGGTGAAACCTGCTGCGAGTGGCCATCTGCAAGCCCTTGCGATCACATCCGTCAGCGGCTGTGGTGGCAGTCAAGTTCTGACAGCAAATGGAAATATCATCTCTCCATGTTTACGAAACGCACCCCTCCGTGTGTCAAAGGGAAAAGTCTACCTTTCCTTCAGAGTCCTCAACCCTGTGAGACAAACATGCTGTGGGTGGCTCCATTCAAAGTATTTCTCAGGATACCGGGGAAAACTTCCCATTCCAAGAGGGACGAATAGGATCTGTTTTTTTACTGTCTGGTCAAGTCCATTTCCAGGAACACATCAGAGTCCTTGGTCAAGCTCATTGTGTGAATGGCCAGAAAAGAAGGCACTCAGTGCTGGAGAAGGTTGGCTGGCTGACATTGCAGGCACAGGACACAGCACTCTGTACTTGCACCTTGCCTGTGGCACATGCATACATACTCTGATGAGGAAGAGACAAGCGATGCAGGTCCTCTACTGGATTTCCCACTTATTTGTAGATGACAACAGAGAAGCTTGCCCGTGGAACTTGAGACCGGCTTATGTGCAAGTCTACACAAAATGGAAGAGCCGTTTCCCCCTGCCCCAGGGACACGTTCCGCACTTTGCCTGGCCAGAGTCTATGAGGCTTTGTTGATCCAGCTCCTGGGAAACGGATATATAAATTCTGTGAGGAACGAGGGTATCCTTCCCTGCAGCAGCGCCTGTGCTTCCACGTTGCCTTTGGCACACGGTGCTTCGAGCGGCGCTCTCAATGAACTGGAAAGAGCCAAATGACAGGAATGTTAATCACGACGCTTGATGCACCACCCTCACCCTTCACATACATCCTCCCATCAGGGAAATATCCCTGAAGGGTAGTAGAGTCCTAGGGGGAGAAACAAGTGCCCGCAAACATAGGGTGAAATGCAGGTTTCACTCTGCCGTCTGAAAAATCTTGCCCTGCACGTGACAGAGATCACGGCGTGTTAGATCCGTACCCAATAGCACATACACTTCTGCTGGTGGGCACACAGGGCTCCAGCAGAGCTCGAAGTTCCCAGAGCACGTGCAATACTCCTGGTGGCTGCAACAAGCAATGTCGTACACAGCACACTTGGACCTTGACTTCCTTTCAAGGAAAGGCCGCAGGGCAGGGTCATTGAATCGAGAGAGGGAAACACTTGGCTGCATTCCTCAGGTGAGACACAGGACAAACTGTGCCGGCTGAAAAGGTCAGGTTCCCTTTGGGAAGCTCTTCGTTGTATGCAGGACGGGAAGGCCTTTGCTTGCAGGCTGTGGCCATTGCCAGGCTAGGACGGAGGAAACACCGCCTATCCCAGCACGCTTGTTAGCACGCATGGGAGAGAACTCACGCCCTGTTTCAGTCCCCTGCCAGCCATACATACACGTCAAGGACAGTGTTCCCAGAGATACCTTCCTGTAAATGGGAGATAGGAAGTTTGCCTGGGCAAAACTCAGCCTTGGCATGCCGTCTGAACAGCTTACTCCCTTGATGGCTTTGGAGCAGAGAGCATCACGCAGCGTTCCGTGAAGCTCATGGTAGGCTGATTTTAGGGCTCTCGCCGACACTCCTCGGGCTCTAGCACTCTCAACCTCTTCCGGCCCTTACTGGCCTTCTCTGACACACCTCGGCGAGTACAGAGCTTAGGACGACACATTCCGTTTACGATGGGCAGCAGGAATTCACAGCAGTGTGTCAAGCCCTCCGGCCTTCTCTCTTTCGGCACGCAGAGGTTTTGCACTTCTTGCAAACACCTCAGCGGAGAGCCCAAAGTATTCCTGATCTCTTCAACAATGTAGTGCTGCACTAGATTTCAAATATGTCTTCGCTGCGAGATACATTAGAGCATGTAGTTGTTGCTTCTGAAGGTGAGGAACGCTTCCCTAATGGGCTTTCAGAGTGAAACCTGTTGCGAGTGGCCGTCTGCAAGCCCTTGCGATCACATTCGTCAGCGGCTGTGGTTGCAGTCAAGTTCTACAGCAAATGGAAATATCAGCTCTCCATGTTTACGAAACGCACCCCTCCGGGTGTCAAAGGCAAAAGTCTACCTTTCCTTCAGAGTCCTCAACCCTGTGAGACAAACATGCTGTGGGTGGCTCCATTCAAAGTGTTTCTCAGGATACCGGGGGAAACTCCCCTTTCTAAGAGGGACGAATAGGCTCTGTTTGTTTCCTGTCCGGTCAAGTCCATTTCCAGGAACACATCAGAGTCCTTGGTAAAGCGCGTTGTGTGAATGGGCAGAGGAAGAAAGCACTCAGTGCTGGAGAAGGTTAGCTGGCTGACATTGCAGGCACAGTACACAGCACTCTGTACTTGCACCTTGCCTGTGGCAAATGCATACATACTCTGATGAGGAAGAGACAAGCGGTGCAGGTCCTCTACTGGATTTCCCATTTATTTGTAGATGACAACAGAGAAGCTCGCCCATGGAACTTGAGACCGGCTTATGTGCAAGTCTACCCAAAATGGAAGAGCCGTTTCCTCGTGCCCCCAGGGACACGTTCCGTACTTTGCCTGGGCAGAGGCTGTGAGGCTTTGTTGATCCAGCTCGTGGGAAACGGATATATAAATTCTGTGAGGAACGAGGATTTCCTTCCCTGCAGCAGCGCCTGTGCTTCCACGTTGCCTTTGGCACACGGTGCTCGAGCGGCACTCTCAATTAACTGGAAAGAGCCAAATGACAGGAATGTTAATCACGACGCTTCATGCACCACCCTCACCCTTCACATACATCTTCCCCTCAGTGAAATATCCCTGAAGGGTAGTAGAGTCCTAGGGGGAGAAACAAGTGCCTGCACACCTAGGGTGAAATGCAGGTTTCACTCTGCCATCTGAAAAATCTTGCCCTGCACGTGATTGAGATCACGGCGTGTTAGATCCGTACCCAATCGCACATACAATTCCGCTGGTGGGCACACAGAGTTCCGGCAGAGCTCGAAGTTCCCAGAGCACGTGCAATACTCCTGGTGCCTGCAACAAGCAATGTCGTACACAGCACACTTGGACCTTGACGTCCTTTCAAGAAAAGGCCGCAGGGCAGGGTCATTGAATCGAGAGAGGGAAACACTTGGCTGCATTCCTCAGGTGAGACACAGGTCAAACTGTGCCGGCTGAAAAGCTCAGGTTCCCTTTGGGAAGCTCTTCGTTTTGTGCGGGACGGGAAGGCCTTTACTTGCAGTCTGAGGCCATTGCCCGGCTAGGACGGAGGAAACACCGCCTTTCCAAGCACGCTTGTTAGCACGCATGGGAGAGAACTCACGCCCTGTTTCAGTCCCCTGCCAGCCATACATACACGTCAAGGACAGTGTTCCCAGAGATACCTTCCTGTAAATGGGAGATAGGAAGTTTGCCTGGGCAAAACTCAGCCTTGGCAGGCCGTCTGAACAGCTTACTCCCTTGATGGCTTTGGAGCAGAGAGCATCACGCAGCGTTCCGTGAAGCTCATGGTAGGCTGATTTTAGGGCTCTCGCTGACCCTCCTCGGGCTCTAGCCCTCTCAACCTCTTCCAGCCCTTACTGGCCTTCTCTGACACACCTCGGCGAGTACAGAGCTTAGGACGACACATTCCGTTTACGATGGGAAGCAGGAATTCACAGCAGTGTGTCAAGCCCTCCGGCCTTCTCTCCTTCGGCACGCAGAGCTTTTGCACTTCTTGCAAACACCTCAGCGGAGAGCCCAAAGTATTCCTGATCTCTTCAACAATGTAGTGCTGCACTAGACTTCAAATATGTCTTCGCTGCGAGATACATTAGAGCGTGTAGTCGTTGCTTCTGAAGGTGAGGAACGCTTCCCTAATGGGCTTTCAGGGTGAAACCTGTTGCGAGTGGCCGTCTGCAAGCCCTTGCGATCACATCCGTCAGCGGCTGTGGTGGCAGTCAAGTTCTGACAGCAAATGGAAATATCAGCTCTCCATGTTTACGAAACGCACCCCTCCGTGTGTCAAAGGGAAAAGTCTACCTTTCCTTCAGAGTCCTCAACCCTGTGAGACAAACATGGTGTGGGTGGCTCCATTCAAAGTATTTCTCAGGATACCGGGGAAAACTTCCCATTCCAAGAGGGATGAATAGGATCTGTTTCTTTACTGTCCGGTCAAGTCCATTTCCAGGAACACATCAGAGTCCTTGGTCAAGCTCATTGTGTGAATGGCCAGAGGAAGAAGGCACTCAGTGCTGGAGAAGGTTGGCTGACTGACATTGCAGGCACAGGACACAGCACTCTGTACTTGCACCTTGCCTGTGGCACATGCATACATACTCTGATGAGGAAGAGATAAGCGATGCAGGTCCTCTACTGGATTTCCCACTTATTTGTAGATGACAACAGAGAAGCTTGCCCATGGAACTTGAGACCGGCTTATGTGCAAGTCTACACAAAATGGAAGAGCCGTTTCCTCCTGCCCTCAGGGACACGTTCCGCACTTTGCCTGGGCAGAGTCTATGAGGCTTTGTTGATCCAGCTCCTGGGAAACGGATATATAAATTCTGTGAGGAACGAGGGTATCCTTCCCTGCAGCAGCGCCTGTGCTTCCACGTTGCCTTTGGAACACGGTGCTTCGAGCGGCTCTCTCAATGAACTGGAAAGAGCCAAATGACAGGAATGTTAATCACGACGCTTGATGCACCACCGTCACCCTTCACATACATCCTCCCCTCAGGGAAATATCCCTGAAGGGTAGTAGAGTCCTAGGGGGAGAAACAAGTGCCCGCAAACATAGGGTGAAATGCAGGTTTCACTCTGCCGTCTGAAAAATCTTGCCCTGCACGTGACTGAGATCACGGCGCGTTAGATCCGTACCCAATAGCACATACACTTCTGCTGGTGGGCACACAG
This sequence comes from Eubalaena glacialis, assembly GCF_028564815.1. Taxonomy (NCBI): domain Eukaryota; kingdom Metazoa; phylum Chordata; class Mammalia; order Artiodactyla; family Balaenidae; genus Eubalaena; species Eubalaena glacialis. The sequence goes on along the minus strand of NC_083734.1, from coordinate 33,488,348 downwards.
GGCTCCAGCAGAGCTCGAAGTTCCCAGAGCACGTGCAATACTCCTGGTGCCTGCAACAAGCAATGTCGTACACAGCACACTTGGACCTTGACTTCCTTTCAAGGAAAGGCCGCAGGGCAGGGTCATTGAATCGAGAGAGGGAAACACTTGGCTGCATTCCTCAGGTGAGACACAGGTCAAACTGTGCCGTCTGAAAAGCTCAGGTTCCCTTTGGGAAGCTCTTCGTTGTATGCAGGACGGGAAGGCCTTTGCTTGCAGGCTGTGGACATTGCCAGGCTAGGATGGAGGAAACACCGCCTATCCCAGCACGCTTGTTAGCACGCATGGGAGAGAACTCACGCCCTGTTTCAGTCCCCTGCCAGCCATACATACACGTCAAGGACAGTGTTCCCAGAGATACCTTCCTGTAAATGGGAGAGAGGAAGTTTGACTGGGCAAAACTGAGCCTTGGCAGGCCGTCTGAACAGCTTACTCCCTTGATGGCTTTGGAGCAGAGAGCATCACGCAGCGTTCCGTGAAGCTCATGGTAGGCTGATTTTAGGGCTCTCGCCGACACTCCTCGGGCTCTAGCACTCTCAACCTCTTCCGGCCCTTACTGGCCTTCTCTGACACACCTCGGCGAGTACAGAGCTTAGGGCGACACATTCCGTTTACGATGGGCAGCAGGAATTCACAGCAGTGTGTCAAGCCCTCCGGCCTTCTTTCTTTCGGCACGCAGAGGTTTTGCACTTCTTGCAAACACCTCAGCGGAGAGCCCAAAGTATTCCTGATCTCTTCAACAATGTAGTGCTGCACTAGATTTCAAATATGTCTTCGCTGCGAGATACATTAGAGCGTGTAGTCGTTGTTTCTGAAGGTGAGGAACGCTTCCCTAATGGGCTTTCAGGGTGAAACCTGTTGCGAGTGGCCGTCTGCAAGCCCTTGCGATCACATTCGTCAGCGGCTGTGGTGGCAGTCAAGTTCTGACAGCAAATGGAAATATCAGCTCTCCATGTTTACGAAACGCACCCCTCCGGGTGTCAAAGGCAAAAGTCTACCTTTCCTTCAGAGTCCTCAACCCTGTGAGACAAACATGCTGTGGGTGGCTCCATTCAAAGTGTTTCTCAGGATACCGGGGGAAACTCCCCTTTCTAAGAGGGACGAATAGGCTCTGTTTGTTTCCTGTCCGGTCAAGTCCATTTCCAGGAACACATCAGAGTCCTTGGTAAAGCGCGTTGTGTGAATGGGCAGAGGAAGAAAGCACTCAGTGCTGGAGAAGGTTAGCTGGCTGACATTGCAGGCACAGTACACAGCACTCTGTACTTGCACCTTGCCTGTGGCAAATGCATACATACTCTGATGAGGAAGAGACAAGCGGTGCAGGTCCTCTACTGGCTTTCCCACTTATTTGTAGATGACAACAGAGAAGCTCGCCCATGGAACTTGAGACCGGCTTATGTGCAAGTCTACCCAAAATGGAAGAGCCGTTTCCTCGTGCCCCCAGGGACACGTTCCGTACTTTGCCTGGGCAGAGGCTGTGAGGCTTTGTTGATCCAGCTCGTGGGAAACGGATATATAAATTCTGTGAGGAACGAGGATTTCCTTCCCTGCAGCAGCGCCTGTGCTTCCACGTTGCCTTTGGCACACGGTGCTCGAGCGGCACTCTCAAAGAACTGGAAAGAGCCAAATGACAGGAATGTTAATCACGACGCTTCATGCACCACCCTCACCCTTCACATACATCTTCCCCTCAGGGAAATATCCCTGAAGGGTAGTAGAGTCCTAGGGGGAGAAACAAGTGCCTGCACACCTAGGGTGAAATGCAGGTTTCACTCTGCCATCTGAAAAATCTTGCCCTGCACGTGACTGAGATCACGGCGTGTTAGATCCGTACCCAATCGCACATACAATTCCGCTGGTGGGCACACAGAGCTCCAGCAGAGCTCGAAGTTCCCAGAGCACGTGCAATACTCCTGGTGCCTGCAACAAGCAATGTCGTACACAGCACACTTGGACCTTGACGTCCTTTCAAGGAAAGGCCGCAGGGCAGGGTCATTGAATCGAGAGAGGGAAACACTTGGCTGCATTCCTCAGGTGAGACACAGGTCAAACTGTGCCGGCTGAAAAGCTCAGGTTCCCTTTGGGAAGCTCTTCGTTTTGTGCGGGACGGGAAGGCCTTTACTTGCAATCTGAGGCCATTGCCCGGCTAGGACGGAGGAAACACCGCCTTTCCAAGCACGCTTGTTAGCACGCATGGGAGAGAACTCACGCCCTGTTTCAGTCCCCTGCCAGCCATACATACACGTCAAGGACAGTGTTCCCAGAGATACCTTCCTGTAAATGGGAGATAGGAAGTTTGCCTGGGCAAAACTCAGCCTTGGCAGGCCGTCTGAACAGCTTACTCCCTTGATGGCTTTGGAGCAGAGAGCATCACGCAGCGTTCCGTGAAGCTCATGGTAGGCTGATTTTAGGGCTCTCGCTGACCCTCCTCGGGCTCTAGCCCTCTCAACCTCTTCCAGCCCTTACTGGCCTTCTCTGACACACCTCGGCGAGTACAGAGCTTAGGACGACACATTCCGTTTACGATGGGAAGCAGGAATTCACAGCAGTGTGTCAAGCCCTCCGGCCTTCTCTCCTTCGGCACGCAGAGCTTTTGCACTTCTTGCAAACACCTCAGCGGAGAGCCCAAAGTATTCCTGATCTCTTCAACAATGTAGTGCTGCACTAGACTTCAAATATGTCTTCGCTGCGAGATACATTAGAGCGTGTAGTCGTTGCTTCTGAAGGTGAGGAACGCTTCCCTAATGGGCTTTCAGGGTGAAACCTGTTGCGAGTGGCCGTCTGCAAGCCCTTGCGATCACATCCGTCAGCGGCTGTGGTGGCAGTCAAGTTCTGACAGCAAATGGAAATATCAGCTCTCCATGTTTACGAAACGCACCCCTCCGTGTGTCAAAGGGAAAAGTCTACCTTTCCTTCAGAGTCCTCAACCCTGTGAGACAAACATGGTGTGGGTGGCTCCATTCAAAGTATTTCTCAGGATACCGGGGAAAACTTCCCATTCCAAGAGGGATGAATAGGATCTGTTTCTTTACTGTCCGGTCAAGTCCATTTCCAGGAACACATCAGAGTCCTTGGTCAAGCTCATTGTGTGAATGGCCAGAGGAAGAAGGCACTCAGTGCTGGAGAAGGTTGGCTGACTGACATTGCAGGCACAGGACACAGCACTCTGTACTTGCACCTTGCCTGTGGCACATGCATACATACTCTGATGAGGAAGAGATAAGCGATGCAGGTCCTCTACTGGATTTCCCACTTATTTGTAGATGACAACAGAGAAGCTTGCCCATGGAACTTGAGACCGGCTTATGTGCAAGTCTACACAAAATGGAAGAGCCGTTTCCTCCTGCCCTCAGGGACACGTTCCGCACTTTGCCTGGGCAGAGTCTATGAGGCTTTGTTGATCCAGCTCCTGGGAAACGGATATATAAATTCTGTGAGGAACGAGGGTATCCTTCCCTGCAGCAGCGCCTGTGCTTCCACGTTGCCTTTGGAACACGGTGCTTCGAGCGGCTCTCTCAATGAACTGGAAAGAGCCAAATGACAGGAATGTTAATCACGACGCTTGATGCACCACCGTCACCCTTCACATACATCCTCCCCTCAGGGAAATATCCCTGAAGGGTAGTAGAGTCCTAGGGGGAGAAACAAGTGCCCGCAAACATAGGGTGAAATGCAGGTTTCACTCTGCCGTCTGAAAAATCTTGCCCTGCACGTGACTGAGATCACGGCGTGTTAGATCCGTACCCAATAGCACATACACTTCTGCTGGTGGGCACACAGGGCTCCAGCAGAGCTCGAAGTTCCCAGAGCACGTGCAATACTCCTGGTGCCTGCAACAAGCAATGTCGTACACAGCACACTTGGACCTTGACTTCCTTTCAAGGAAAGGCCGCAGGGCAGGGTCATTGAATCGAGAGAGGGAAACACTTGGCTGCATTCCTCAGGTGAGACACAGGTCAAACTGTGCCGTCTGAAAAGCTCAGGTTCCCTTTGGGAAGCTCTTCGTTGTATGCAGGACGGGAAGGCCTTTGCTTGCAGGCTGTGGACATTGCCAGGCTAGGACGGAGGAAACACCGCCTATCCCAGCACGCTTGTTAGCACGCATGGGAGAGAACTCACGCCCTGTTTCAGTCCCCTGCCAGCCATACATACACGTCAAGGACAGTGTTCCCAGAGATACCTTCCTGTAAATGGGAGAGAGGAAGTTTGACTGGGCAAAACTGAGCCTTGGCAGGCCGTCTGAACAGCTTACTCCCTTGATGGCTTTGGAGCAGAGAGCATCACGCAGCGTTCCGTGAAGCTCATGGTAGGCTGATTTTAGGGCTCTCGCCGACACTCCTCGGGCTCTAGCACTCTCAACCTCTTCCGGCCCTTACTGGCCTTCTCTGACACACCTCGGCGAGTACAGAGCTTAGGGCGACACATTCCGTTTACGATGGGCAGCAGGAATTCACAGCAGTGTGTCAAGCCCTCCGGCCTTCTCTCCTTCGGCACGCAGAGGTTTTGCACTTCTTGCAAACACCTCAGCGGAGAGCCCAAAGTATTCCTGAGCTCTTCAACAATGTAGTGCTGCAGTAGACTTCAAATATGTCTTCGCTGCGAGATACATTAGAGCGTGTAGTCGTTGCTTCTGAAGGTGAGGAACGCTTCCCTAATGGGCTTTCAGGGTGAAACCTGCTGCGAGTGGCCGTCTGCAAGCCCTTGCGATCACATTCGTCAGCGGCTGTGGTGGCAGTCAAGTTCTGACAGCAAATGGAAATATCAGCTCTCCATGTTTACGAAACGCACCCCTCCGTGTGTCAAAGGGAAAAGTCTACCTTTCCTTCAGAGTCCTCAACCCTGTGAGACAAACATGCTGTGGGTGGCTCCATTCAAAGTGTTTCTCAGGATACCGGGGGAAACTTCCCATTCTAAGAGGGACGAATAGGCTCTGTTTGTTTCCTGTCCGGTCAAGTCCATTTCCAGGAACACATCAGAGTCCTTGGTAAAGCTCGTTGTGTGAATGGGCAGAGGAAGAAAGCACTCAGTGCTGGAGAAGGTTAGCTGGCTGACATTGCAGGCACAGTACACAGCACTCTGTACTTGCACCTTGCCTGTGGCAAATGCATACATACTCTGATGAGGAAGAGACAAGCGGTGCAGGTCCTCTACTGGCTTTCCCACTTATTTGTAGATGACAACAGAGAAGCTTGCCCATGGAACTTGAGACCGGCTTATGTGCAAGTCTACCCAAAATGGAAGAGCCGTTTCCTCCTGCCCCCAGGGACACGTTCCGTACTTTGCCTGGGCAGAGGCTGTGAGGCTTTGTTGATCCAGCTCGTGGGAAACGGATATATAAATTCTGTGAGGAACGAGGATTTCCTTCCCTGCAGCAGCGCCTGTGCTTCCACGTTGCCTTTGGCACACGGTGCTCGAGCGGCACTCTCAAAGAACTGGAAAGAGCCAAATGACAGGAATGTTAATCACGATGCTTCATGCACCACCCTCACCCTTCACATACATCTTCCCCTCAGGGAAATATCCCTGAAGGGTAGTAGAGTCCTAGGGGGAGAAACAAGTGCCTGCACACCTAGGGTGAAATGCAGGTTTCACTCTGCCATCTGAAAAATCTTGCCCTGCACGTGACTGAGATCACGGCGTGTTAGATCCGTACCCAATCGCACATACAATTCCGCTGGTGGGCACACAGAGCTCCAGCAGAGCTCGAAGTTCCCAGAGCACGTGCAATACTCCTGGTGCCTGCAACAAGCAATGTCGTACACAGCACACTTGGACCTTGACGTCCTTTCAAGGAAAGGCCGCAGGGCAGGGTCATTGAATCGAGAGAGGGAAACACTTGGCTGCATTCCTCAGGTGAGACACAGGTCAAACTGTGCCGGCTGAAAAGCTCAGGTTCCCTTTGGGAAGCTCTTCGTTTTGTGCGGGACGGGAAGGCCTTTACTTGCAGTCTGAGGCCATTGCCCGGCTAGGACGGAGGAAACACCGCCTTTCCAAGCACGCTTGTTAGCACGCATGGGAGAGAACTCACGCCCTGTTTCAGTCCCCTGCCAGCCATACATACACGTCAAGGACAGTGTTCCCAGAGATACCTTCCTGTAAATGGGAGATAGGAAGTTTGCCTGGGCAAAACTCAGCCTTGGCAGGCCGTCTGAACAGCTTACTCCCTTGATGGCTTTGGAGCAGAGAGCATCACGCAGCGTTCCGTGAAGCTCATGGTAGGCTGATTTTAGGGCTCTCGCTGACCCTCCTCGGGCTCTAGCCCTCTCAACCTCTTCCAGCCCTTACTGGCCTTCTCTGACACACCTCGGCGAGTACAGAGCTTAGGACGACACATTTCGTTTACGATGGGAAGCAGGAATTCACAGCAGTGTGTCAAGCCCTCCGGCCTTCTCTCCTTCGGCACGCAGAGCTTTTGCACTTCTTGCAAACACCTCAGCGGAGAGCCCAAAGTATTCCTGATCTCTTCAACAATGTAGTGCTGCACTAGACTTCAAATATGTCTTCGCTGCGAGATACATTAGAGCGTGTAGTCGTTGCTTCTGAAGGTGAGGAACGCTTCCCTAATGGGCTTTCAGGGAGAAACCTGCTGCGAGTGGCCGTCTGCAAGCCCTTGCGATCACATCCGTCAGCGGCTGTGGTGGCAGTCAAGTTCTGACAGCAAATGGAAATATCAGCTCTCCATGTTTACGAAACGCACCCCTCCGTGTGTCAAAGGGAAAAGTCTACCTTTCCTTCAGAGTCCTCAACCCTGTGAGACAAACATGCTGTGGGTGGCTCCATTCAAAGTATTTCTCAGGATACCGGGGAAAACTTCCCATTCCAAGAGGGACGAATAGGATCTGTTTTTTTACTGTCCGGTCAAGTCCATTTCCAGGAACACATCAGAGTCCTTGGTCAAGCTCATTGTGTGAATGGCCAGAGGAAGAAGGCACTCAGTGCTGGAGAAGGTTGGCTGACTGACATTGCAGGCACAGGACACAGCACTCTGTACTTGCACCTTGCCTGTGGCACATGCATACATACTCTGATGAGGAAGAGATAAGCGATGCAGGTCCTCTACTGGATTTCCCACTTATTTGTAGATGACAACAGAGAAGCTTGCCCATGGAACTTGAGACCGGCTTATGTGCAAGTCTACACAAAATGGAAGAGCCGTTTCCTCCTGCCCTCAGGGACACGTTCCGCACTTTGCCTGGGCAGAGTCTATGAGGCTTTGTTGATCCAGCTCCTGGGAAACGGATATATAAATTCTGTGAGGAACGAGGGTATCCTTCCCTGCAGCAGCGCCTGTGCTTCCACGTTGCCTTTGGAACACGGTGCTTCGAGCGGCTCTCTCAATGAACTGGAAAGAGCCAAATGACAGGAATGTTAATCACGACGCTTGATGCACCACCGTCACCCTTCACATACATCCTCCCCTCAGGGAAATATCCCTGAAGGGTAGTAGAGTCCTAGGGGGAGAAACAAGTGCCCGCAAACATAGGGTGAAATGCAGGTTTCACTCTGCCGTCTGAAAAATCTTGCCCTGCACGTGACTGAGATCACGGCGTGTTAGATCCGTACCCAATAGCACATACACTTCTGCTGGTGGGCACACAGGGCTCCAGCAGAGCTCGAAGTTCCCAGAGCACGTGCAATACTCCTGGTGGCTGCAACAAGCAATGTCGTACACAGCACACTTGGACCTTGACTTCCTGTCAAGGAAAGGCCGCAGGGCAGGGTCATTGAATCGAGAGAGGGAAACACTTGGCTGCATTCCTCAGGTGAGACACAGGTCAAACTGTGCCGTCTGAAAAGCTCAGGTTCCCTTTGGGAAGCTCTTCGTTGTATGCAGGACGGGAAGGCCTTTGCTTGCAGGCTGTGGACATTGCCAGGCTAGGACGGAGGAAACACCGCCTATCCCAGCACGCTTGTTAGCACGCATGGGAGAGAACTCACGCCCTGTTTCAGTCCCCTGCCAGCCATACATACACGTCAAGGACAGTGTTCCCAGAGATACCTTCCTGTAAATGGGATAGAGGAAGTTTGACTGGGCAAAACTGAGCCTTGGCAGGCCGTCTGAACAGCTTACTCCCTTGATGGCTTTGGAGCAGAGAGCATCACGCAGCGTTCCGTGAAGCTCATGGTAGGCTGATTTTAGGGCTCTCGCCGACACTCCTCGGGCTCTAGCACTCTCAACCTCTTCCGGCCCTTACTGGCCTTCTCTGACACACCTCGGCGAGTACAGAGCTTAGGGCGACACATTCCGTTTACGATGGGCAGCAGGAATTCACAGCAGTGTGTCAAGCCCTCCGGCCTTCTTTCTTTCGGCACGCAGAGGTTTTGCACTTCTTGCAAACACCTCAGCGGAGAGCCCAAAGTATTCCTGAGCTCTTCAACAATGTAGTGCTGCACTAGACTTCAAATATGTCTTCGCTGCGAGATACATTAGAGCGTGTAGTCGTTGCTTCTGAAGGTGAGGAACGCTTCCCTAATGGGCTTTCAGTGTGAAACCTGCTGCGAGTGGCCGTCTGCAAGCCCTTGCGATCACATTCGTCAGCGGCTGTGGTGGCAGTCAAGTTCTGACAGCAAATGGAAATATCAGCTCTCCATGTTTACGAAACGCACCCCTCCGTGTATCAAAGGGAAAAGTCTACCTTTCCTTCAGAGTCCTCAACCCTGTGAGACAAACATGCTGTGGGTGGCTCCATTCAAAGTGTTTCTCAGGATACCGGGGGAAACTTCCCATTCTAAGAGGGACGAATAGGCTCTGTTTGTTTCCTGTCCGGTCAAGTCCATTTCCAGGAACACATCAGAGTCCTTGGTAAAGCTCGTTGTGTGAATGGGCAGAGGAAGAAAGCACTCAGTGCTGGAGAAGGTTAGCTGGCTGACATTGCAGGCACAGTACACAGCACTCTGTACTTGCACCTTGCCTGTGGCAAATGCATACATACTCTGATGAGGAAGAGACAAGCGGTGCAGGTCCTCTACTGGCTTTCCCACTTATTTGTAGATGACAACAGAGAAGCTTGCCCATGGAACTTGAGACCGGCTTATGTGCAAGTCTACCCAAAATGGAAGAGCCGTTTCCTCCTGCCCCCAGGGACACGTTCCGTACTTTGCCTGGGCAGAGGCTGTGAGGCTTTGTTGATCCAGCTCGTGGGAAACGGATATATAAATTCTGTGAGGAACGAGGATTTCCTTCCCTGCAGCAGCGCCTGTGCTTCCACGTTGCCTTTGGCACACGGTGCTCGAGCGGCACTCTCAAAGAACTGGAAAGAGCCAAATGACAGGAATGTTAATCACGATGCTTCATGCACCACCCTCACCCTTCACATACATCTTCCCCTCAGGGAAATATCCCTGAAGGGTAGTAGAGTCCTAGGGGGAGAAACAAGTGCCTGCACACCTAGGGTGAAATGCAGGTTTCACTCTGCCATCTGAAAAATCTTGCCCTGCACGTGACTGAGATCACGGCGTGTTAGATCCGTACCCAATCGCACATACAATTCCGCTGGTGGGCACACAGAGCTCCAGCAGAGCTCGAAGTTCCCAGAGCACGTGCAATACTCCTGGTGCCTGCAACAAGCAATGTCGTACACAGCACACTTGGACCTTGACGTCCTTTCAAGGAAAGGCCGCAGGGCAGGGTCATTGAATCGAGAGAGGGAAACACTTGGCTGCATTCCTCAGGTGAGACACAGGTCAAACTGTGCCGGCTGAAAAGCTCAGGTTCCCTTTGGGAAGCTCTTCGTTTTGTGCGGGACGGGAAGGCCTTTACTTGCAGTCTGAGGCCATTGCCCGGCTAGGACGGAGGAAACACCGCCTTTCCAAGCACGCTTGTTAGCACGCATGGGAGAGAACTCACGCCCTGTTTCAGTCCCCTGCCAGCCATACATACACGTCAAGGACAGTGTTCCCAGAGATACCTTCCTGTAAATGGGAGATAGGAAGTTTGCCTGGGCAAAACTCAGCCTTGGCAGGCCGTCTGAACAGCTTACTCCCTTGATGGCTTTGGAGCAGAGAGCATCACGCAGCGTTCCGTGAAGCTCATGGTAGGCTGATTTTAGGGCTCTCGCTGACCCTCCTCGGGCTCTAGCCCTCTCAACCTCTTCCAGCCCTTACTGGCCTTCTCTGACACACCTCGGCGAGTACAGAGCTTAGGACGACACATTTCGTTTACGATGGGAAGCAGGAATTCACAGCAGTGTGTCAAGCCCTCCGGCCTTCTCTCCTTCGGCACGCAGAGCTTTTGCACTTCTTGCAAACACCTCAGCGGAGAGCCCAAAGTATTCCTGATCTCTTCAACAATGTAGTGCTGCACTAGACTTCAAATATGTCTTCGCTGCGAGATACATTAGAGCGTGTAGTCGTTGCTTCTGAAGGTGAGGAACGCTTCCCTAATGGGCTTTCAGGGTGAAACCTGTTGCGAGTGGCCGTCTGCAAGCCCTTGCGATCACATCCGTCAGCGGCTGTGGTGGCAGTCAAGTTCTGACAGCAAATGGAAATATCAGCTCTCCATGTTTACGAAACGCACCCCTCCGTGTGTCAAAGGGAAAAGTCTACCTTTCCTTCAGAGTCCTCAACCCTGTGAGACAAACATGCTGTGGGTGGCTCCATTCAAAGTATTTCTCAGGATACCGGGGAAAACTTCCCATTCCAAGAGGGACGAATAGGATCTGTTTTTTTACTGTCCGGTCAAGTCCATTTCCAGGAACACATCAGAGTCCTTGGTCAAGCTCATTGTGTGAATGGCCAGAGGAAGAAGGCACTCAGTGCTGGAGAAGGTTGGCTGACTGACATTGCAGGCACAGGACACAGCACTCTGTACTTGCACCTTGCCTGTGGCACATGCATACATACTCTGATGAGGAAGAGATAAGCGATGCAGGTCCTCTACTGGATTTCCCACTTATTTGTAGATGACAACAGAGAAGCTTGCCCATGGAACTTGAGACCGGCTTATGTGCAAGTCTACACAAAATGGAAGAGCCGTTTCCTCCTGCCCTCAGGGACACGTTCCGCACTTTGCCTGGGCAGAGTCTATGAGGCTTTGTTGATCCAGCTCCTGGGAAACGGATATATAAATTCTGTGAGGAACGAGGGTATCCTTCCCTGCAGCAGCGCCTGTGCTTCCACGTTGCCTTTGGAACACGGTGCTTCGAGCGGCTCTCTCAATGAACTGGAAAGAGCCAAATGACAGGAATGTTAATCACGACGCTTGATGCACCACCGTCACCCTTCACATACATCCTCCCCTCAGGGAAATATCCCTGAAGGGTAGTAGAGTCCTAGGGGGAGAAACAAGTGCCCGCAAACATAGGGTGAAATGCAGGTTTCACTCTGCCGTCTGAAAAATCTTGCCCTGCACGTGACTGAGATCACGGCGTGTTAGATCCGTACCCAATAGCACATACACTTCTGCTGGTGGGCACACAGGGCTCCAGCAGAGCTCGAAGTTCCCAGAGCACGTGCAATACTCCTGGTGGCTGCAACAAGCAATGTCGTACACAGCACACTTGGACCTTGACTTCCTGTCAAGGAAAGGCCGCAGGGCAGGGTCATTGAATCGAGAGAGGGAAACACTTGGCTGCATTCCTCAGGTGAGACACAGGTCAAACTGTGCCGTCTGAAAAGCTCAGGTTCCCTTTGGGAAGCTCTTCGTTGTATGCAGGACGGGAAGGCCTTTGCTTGCAGGCTGTGGACATTGCCAGGCTAGGACGGAGGAAACACCGCCTATTCCAGCACGCTTGTTCGCACGCATGGGAGAGAACTCACGCCCTGTTTCAGTCCCCTGCCAGCCATACATACACGTCAAGGACAGTGTTCCCAGAGATACCTTCCTGTAAATGGGAGAGAGGAAGTTTGACTGGGCAAAACTGAGCCTTGGCAGGCCGTCTGAACAGCTTACTCCCTTGATGGCTTTGGAGCAGAGAGCATCACGCAGCGTTCCGTGAAGCTCATGGTAGGCTGATTTTAGGGCTCTCGCCGACACTCCTCGGGCTCTAGCACTCTCAACCTCTTCCGGCCCTTACTGGCCTTCTCTGACACACCTCGGCGAGTACAGAGCTTAGGGCGACACATTCCGTTTACGATGGGCAGCAGGAATTCACAGCAGTGTGTCAAGCCCTCCGGCCTTCTTTCTTTCGGCACGCAGAGGTTTTGCACTTCTTGCAAACACCTCAGCGGAGAGCCCAAAGTATTCCTGAGCTCTTCAACAATGTAGTGCTGCACTAGACTTCAAATATGTCTTCGCTGCGAGATACATTAGAGCGTGTAGTCGTTGCTTCTGAAGGTGAGGAACGCTTCCCTAATGGGCTTTCAGGGTGAAACCTGCTGCGAGTGGCCGTCTGCAAGCCCTTGCGATCACATTCGTCAGCGGCTGTGGTGGCAGTCAAGTTCTGACAGCAAATGGAAATATCAGCTCTCCATGTTTACGAAACGCACCCCTCCGTGTATCAAAGGGAAAAGTCTACCTTTCCTTCAGAGTCCTCAACCCTGTGAGACAAACATGCTGTGGGTGGCTCCATTCAAAGTGTTTCTCAGGATACCGGGGGAAACTTCCCATTCTAAGAGGGACGAATAGGCTCTGTTTGTTTCCTGTCCGGTCAAGTCCATTTCCAGGAACACATCAGAGTCCTTGGTAAAGCTCGTTGTGTGAATGGGCAGAGGAAGAAAGCACTCAGTGCTGGAGAAGGTTAGCTGGCTGACATTGCAGGCACAGTACACAGCACTCTGTACTTGCACCTTGCCTGTGGCAAATGCATACATACTCTGATGAGGAAGAGACAAGCGGTGCAGGTCCTCTACTGGCTTTCCCACTTATTTGTAGATGACAACAGAGAAGCTTGCCCATGGAACTTGAGACCGGCTTATGTGCAAGTCTACCCAAAATGGAAGAGCCGTTTCCTCCTGCCCCCAGGGACACGTTCCGTACTTTGCCTGGGCAGAGGCTGTGAGGCTTTGTTGATCCAGCTCGTGGGAAACGGATATATAAATTCTGTGAGGAACGAGGATTTCCTTCCCTGCAGCAGCGCCTGTGCTTCCACGTTGCCTTTGGCACACGGTGCTCGAGCGGCACTCTCAAAGAACTGGAAAGAGCCAAATGACAGGAATGTTAATCACGATGCTTCATGCACCACCCTCACCCTTCACATACATCTTCCCCTCAGGGAAATATCCCTGAAGGGTAGTAGAGTCCTAGGGGGAGAAACAAGTGCCTGCACACCTAGGGTGAAATGCAGGTTTCACTCTGCCATCTGAAAAATCTTGCCCTGCACGTGACTGAGATCACGGCGTGTTAGATCCGTACCCAATCGCACATACAATTCCGCTGGTGGGCACACAGAGCTCCAGCAGAGCTCGAAGTTCCCAGAGCACGTGCAATACTCCTGGTGCCTGCAACAAGCAATGTCGTACACAGCACACTTGGACCTTGACGTCCTTTCAAGGAAAGGCCGCAGGGCAGGGTCATTGAATCGAGAGAGGGAAACACTTGGCTGCATTCCTCAGGTGAGACACAGGTCAAACTGTGCCGGCTGAAAAGCTCAGGTTCCCTTTGGGAAGCTCTTCGTTTTGTGCGGGACGGGAAGGCCTTTACTTGCAGTCTGAGGCCATTGCCCGGCTAGGACGGAGGAAACACCGCCTTTCCAAGCACGCTTGTTAGCACGCATGGGAGAGAACTCACGCCCTGTTTCAGTCCCCTGCCAGCCATACATACACGTCAAGGACAGTGTTCCCAGAGATACCTTCCTGTAAATGGGAGATAGGAAGTTTGCCTGGGCAAAACTCAGCCTTGGCAGGCCGTCTGAACAGCTTACTCCCTTGATGGCTTTGGAGCAGAGAGCATCACGCAGCGTTCCGTGAAGCTCATGGTAGGCTGATTTTAGGGCTCTCGCTGACCCTCCTCGGGCTCTAGCCCTCTCAACCTCTTCCAGCCCTTACTGGCCTTCTCTGACACACCTCGGCGAGTACAGAGCTTAGGACGACACATTTCGTTTACGATGGGAAGCAGGAATTCACAGCAGTGTGTCAAGCCCTCCGGCCTTCTCTCCTTCGGCACGCAGAGCTTTTGCACTTCTTGCAAACACCTCAGCGGAGAGCCCAAAGTATTCCTGATCTCTTCAACAATGTAGTGCTGCACTAGACTTCAAATATGTCTTCGCTGCGAGATACATTAGAGCGTGTAGTCGTTGCTTCTGAAGGTGAGGAACGCTTCCCTAATGGGCTTTCAGGGTGAAACCTGTTGCGAGGGGCCGTCTGCAAGCCCTTGCGATCACATCCGTCAGCGGCTGTGGTGGCAGTCAAGTTCTGACAGCAAATGGAAATATCAGCTCTCCATGTTTACGAAACGCACCCCTCCGTGTGTCAAAGGGAAAAGTCTACCTTTCCTTCAGAGTCCTCAACCCTGTGAGACAAACATGCTGTGGGTGGCTCCATTCAAAGTATTTCTCAGGATACCGGGGAAAACTTCCCATTCCAAGAGGGATGAATAGGATCTGTTTCTTTACTGTCCGGTCAAGTCCATTTCCAGGAACACATCAGAGTCCTTGGTCAAGCTCATTGTGTGAATGGCCAGAGGAAGAAGGCACTCAGTGCTGGAGAAGGTTGGCTGACTGACATTGCAGGCACAGGACACAGCACTCTGTACTTGCACCTTGCCTGTGGCACATGCATACATACTCTGATGAGGAAGAGATAAGCGATGCAGGTCCTCTACTGGATTTCCCACTTATTTGTAGATGACAACAGAGAAGCTTGCCCATGGAACTTGAGACCGGCTTATGTGCAAGTCTACACAAAATGGAAGAGCCGTTTCCTCCTGCCCTCAGGGACACGTTCCGCACTTTGCCTGGGCAGAGTCTATGAGGCTTTGTTGATCCAGCTCCTGGGAAACGGATATATAAATTCTGTGAGGAACGAGGGTATCCTTCCCTGCAGCAGCGCCTGTGCTTCCACGTTGCCTTTGGAACACGGTGCTTCGAGCGGCTCTCTCAATGAACTGGAAAGAGCCAAATGACAGGAATGTTAATCACGACGCTTGATGCACCACCGTCACCCTTCACATACATCCTCCCCTCAGGGAAATATCCCTGAAGGGTAGTAGAGTCCTAGGGGGAGAAACAAGTGCCCGCAAACATAGGGTGAAATGCAGGTTTCACTCTGCCGTCTGAAAAATCTTGCCCTGCACGTGACTGAGATCACGGCGTGTTAGATCCGTACCCAATAGCACATACACTTCTGCTGGTGGGCACACAGGGCTCCAGCAGAGCTCGAAGTTCCCAGAGCACGTGCAATACTCCTGGTGGCTGCAACAAGCAATGTCGTACACAGCACACTTGGACCTTGACTTCCTGTCAAGGAAAGGCCGCAGGGCAGGGTCATTGAATCGAGAGAGGGAAACACTTGGCTGCATTCCTCAGGTGAGACACAGGTCAAACTGTGCCGTCTGAAAAGCTCAGGTTCCCTTTGGGAAGCTCTTCGTTGTATGCAGGACGGGAAGGCCTTTGCTTGCAGGCTGTGGACATTGCCAGGCTAGGACGGAGGAAACACCGCCTATCCAAGCACGCTTGTTAGCACGCATGGGAGAGAACTCACGCCCTGTTTCAGTCCCCTGCCAGCCATACATACACGTCAAGGACAGTGTTCCCAGAGATACCTTCCTGTAAATGGGAGAGAGGAAGTTTGACTGGGCAAAACTGAGCCTTGGCAGGCCGTCTGAACAGCTTACTCCCTTGATGGCTTTGGAGCAGAGAGCATCACGCAGCGTTCCGTGAAGCTCATGGTAGGCTGATTTTAGGGCTCTCGCCGACACTCCTCGGGCTCTAGCACTCTCAACCTCTTCCGGCCCTTACTGGCCTTCTCTGACACACCTCGGCGAGTACAGAGCTTAGGGCGACACATTTCGTTTACGATGGGCAGCAGGAATTCACAGCAGTGTGTCAAGCCCTCCGGCCTTCTTTCTTTCGGCACGCAGAGGTTTTGCACTTCTTGCAAACACCTCAGCGGAGAGCCCAAAGTATTCCTGAGCTCTTCAACAATGTAGTGCTGCACTAGACTTCAAATATGTCTTCGCTGCGAGATACATTAGAGCGTGTAGTCGTTGCTTCTGAAGGTGAGGAACGCTTCCCTAATGGGCTTTCAGGGTGAAACCTGCTGCGAGTGGCCGTCTGCAAGCCCTTGCGATCACATTCGTCAGCGGCTGTGGTGGCAGTCAAGTTCTGACAGCAAATGGAAATATCAGCTCTCCATGTTTACGAAACGCACCCCTCCGTGTGTCAAAGGGAAAAGTCTACCTTTCCTTCAGAGTCCTCAACCCTGTGAGACAAACATGCTGTGGGTGGCTCCATTCAAAGTGTTTCTCAGGATACCGGGGGAAACTTCCCATTCTAAGAGGGACGCATAGGCTCTGTTTGTTTCCTGTCCGGTCAAGTCCATTTCCAGGAACACATCAGAGTCCTTGGTAAAGCTCGTTGTGTGAATGGGCAGAGGAAGAAAGCACTCAGTGCTGGAGAAGGTTAGCTGGCTGACATTGCAGGCACAGTACACAGCACTCTGTACTTGCACCTTGCCTGTGGCAAATGCATACATACTCTGATGAGGAAGAGACAAGCGGTGCAGGTCCTCTACTGGCTTTCCCACTTATTTGTAGATGACAACAGAGAAGCTTGCCCATGGAACTTGAGACCGGCTTATGTGCAAGTCTACCCAAAATGGAAGAGCCGTTTCCTCCTGCCCCCAGGGACACGTTCCGTACTTTGCCTGGGCAGAGGCTGTGAGGCTTTGTTGATCCAGCTCGTGGGAAACGGATATATAAATTCTGTGAGGAACGAGGATTTCCTTCCCTGCAGCAGCGCCTGTGCTTCCACGTTGCCTTTGGCACACGGTGCTCGAGCGGCACTCTCAAAGAACTGGAAAGAGCCAAATGACAGGAATGTTAATCACGACGCTTCATGCACCACCCTCACCCTTCACATACATCTTCCCCTCAGGGAAATATCCCTGAAGGGTAGTAGAGTCCTAGGGGGAGAAACAAGTGCCTGCACACCTAGGGTGAAATGCAGGTTTCACTCTGCCATCTGAAAAATCTTGCCCTGCACG
Source organism: Eubalaena glacialis (assembly GCF_028564815.1). NCBI lineage: Eukaryota > Metazoa > Chordata > Mammalia > Artiodactyla > Balaenidae > Eubalaena > Eubalaena glacialis. The sequence continues at coordinate 33,471,230 of NC_083734.1, read as the reverse complement.
TGACTGAGATCACGGCGTGTTAGATCCGTACCCAATCGCACATACAATTCCGCTGGTGGGCACACAGAGCTCCAGCAGAGCTCGAAGTTCCCAGAGCACGTGCAATACTCCTGGTGCCTGCAACAAGCAATGTCGTACACAGCACACTTGGACCTTGACGTCCTTTCAAGGAAAGGCCGCAGGGCAGGGTCATTGAATCGAGAGAGGGAAACACTTGGCTGCATTCCTCAGGTGAGACACAGGTCAAACTGTGCCGGCTGAAAAGCTCAGGTTCCCTTTGGGAAGCTCTTCGTTTTGTGCGGGACGGGAAGGCCTTTACTTGCAGTCTGAGGCCATTGCCCGGCTAGGACGGAGGAAACACCGCCTTTCCAAGCACGCTTGTTAGCACGCATGGGAGAGAACTCACGCCCTGTTTCAGTCCCCTGCCAGCCATACATACACGTCAAGGACAGTGTTCCCAGAGATACCTTCCTGTAAATGGGAGATAGGAAGTTTGCCTGGGCAAAACTGAGCCTTGGCAGGCCGTCTGAACAGCTTACTCCCTTGATGGCTTTGGAGCAGAGAGCATCACGCAGCGTTCCGTGAAGCTCATGGTAGGCTGATTTTAGGGCTCTCGCTGACCCTCCTCGGGCTCTAGCCCTCTCAACCTCTTCCAGCCCTTACTGGCCTTCTCTGACACACCTCGGCGAGTACAGAGCTTAGGACGACACATTTCGTTTACGATGGGAAGCAGGAATTCACAGCAGTGTGTCAAGCCCTCCGGCCTTCTCTCCTTCGGCACGCAGAGCTTTTGCACTTCTTGCAAACACCTCAGCGGAGAGCCCAAAGTATTCCTGATCTCTTCAACAATGTAGTGCTGCACTAGACTTCAAATATGTCTTCGCTGCGAGATACATTAGAGCGTGTAGTCGTTGCTTCTGAAGGTGAGGAACGCTTCCCTAATGGGCTTTCAGGGTGAAACCTGTTGCGAGTGGCCGTCTGCAAGCCCTTGCGATCACATCCGTCAGCGGCTGTGGTGGCAGTCAAGTTCTGACAGCAAATGGAAATATCAGCTCTCCATGTTTACGAAACGCACCCCTCCGTGTGTCAAAGGGAAAAGTCTACCTTTCCTTCAGAGTCCTCAACCCTGTGAGACAAACATGCTGTGGGTGGCTCCATTCAAAGTATTTCTCAGGATACCGGGGAAAACTTCCCATTCCAAGAGGGATGAATAGGATCTGTTTCTTTACTGTCCGGTCAAGTCCATTTCCAGGAACACATCAGAGTCCTTGGTCAAGCTCATTGTGTGAATGGCCAGAGGAAGAAGGCACTCAGTGCTGGAGAAGGTTGGCTGACTGACATTGCAGGCACAGGACACAGCACTCTGTACTTGCACCTTGCCTGTGGCACATGCATACATACTCTGATGAGGAAGAGATAAGCGATGCAGGTCCTCTACTGGATTTCCCACTTATTTGTAGATGACAACAGAGAAGCTTGCCCATGGAACTTGAGACCGGCTTATGTGCAAGTCTACACAAAATGGAAGAGCCGTTTCCTCCTGCCCTCAGGGACACGTTCCGCACTTTGCCTGGGCAGAGTCTATGAGGCTTTGTTGATCCAGCTCCTGGGAAACGGATATATAAATTCTGTGAGGAACGAGGGTATCCTTCCCTGCAGCAGCGCCTGTGCTTCCACGTTGCCTTTGGAACACGGTGCTTCGAGCGGCTCTCTCAATGAACTGGAAAGAGCCAAATGACAGGAATGTTAATCACGACGCTTGATGCACCACCGTCACCCTTCACATACATCCTCCCCTCAGGGAAATATCCCTGAAGGGTAGTAGAGTCCTAGGGGGAGAAACAAGTGCCCGCAAACATAGGGTGAAATGCAGGTTTCACTCTGCCGTCTGAAAAATCTTGCCCTGCACGTGACTGAGATCACGGCGTGTTAGATCCGTACCCAATAGCACATACACTTCTGCTGGTGGGCACACAGGGCTCCAGCAGAGCTCGAAGTTCCCAGAGCACGTGCAATACTCCTGGTGGCTGCAACAAGCAATGTCGTACACAGCACACTTGGACCTTGACTTCCTGTCAAGGAAAGGCCGCAGGGCAGGGTCATTGAATCGAGAGAGGGAAACACTTGGCTGCATTCCTCAGGTGAGACACAGGTCAAACTGTGCCGTCTGAAAAGCTCAGGTTCCCTTTGGGAAGCTCTTCGTTGTATGCAGGACGGGAAGGCCTTTGCTTGCAGGCTGTGGACATTGCCAGGCTAGGACGGAGGAAACACCGCCTATCCAAGCACGCTTGTTAGCACGCATGGGAGAGAACTCACGCCCTGTTTCAGTCCCCTGCCAGCCATACATACACGTCAAGGACAGTGTTCCCAGAGATACCTTCCTGTAAATGGGAGAGAGGAAGTTTGACTGGGCAAAACTGAGCCTTGGCAGGCCGTCTGAACAGCTTACTCCCTTGATGGCTTTGGAGCAGAGAGCATCACGCAGCGTTCCGTGAAGCTCATGGTAGGCTGATTTTAGGGCTCTCGCCGACACTCCTCGGGCTCTAGCACTCTCAACCTCTTCCGGCCCTTACTGGCCTTCTCTGACACACCTCGGCGAGTACAGAGCTTAGGGCGACACATTCCGTTTACGATGGGCAGCAGGAATTCACAGCAGTGTGTCAAGCCCTCCGGCCTTCTTTCTTTCGGCACGCAGAGGTTTTGCACTTCTTGCAAACACCTCAGCGGAGAGCCCAAAGTATTCCTGAGCTCTTCAACAATGTAGTGCTGCACTAGACTTCAAATATGTCTTCGCTGCGAGATACATTAGAGCGTGTAGTCGTTGCTTCTGAAGGTGAGGAACGCTTCCCTAATGGGCTTTCAGGGTGAAACCTGCTGCGAGTGGCCGTCTGCAAGCCCTTGCGATCACATTCGTCAGCGGCTGTGGTGGCAGTCAAGTTCTGACAGCAAATGGAAATATCAGCTCTCCATGTTTACGAAACGCACCCCTCCGTGTGTCAAAGGGAAAAGTCTACCTTTCCTTCAGAGTCCTCAACCCTGTGAGACAAACATGCTGTGGGTGGCTCCATTCAAAGTGTTTCTCAGGATACCGGGGGAAACTTCCCATTCTAAGAGGGACGAATAGGCCCTGTTTGTTTCCTGTCTGGTCAAGTCCATTTCCAGGAACACATCAGAGTCCTTGGTAAAGCTCGTTGTGTGAATGGGCAGAGGAAGAAAGCACTCAGTGCTGGAGAAGGTTAGCTGGCTGACATTGCAGGCACAGTACACAGCACTCTGTACTTGCACCTTGCCTGTGGCAAATGCATACATACTCTGATGAGGAAGAGACAAGCGGTGCAGGTCCTCTACTGGCTTTCCCACTTATTTGTAGATGACAACAGAGAAGCTTGCCCATGGAACTTGAGACCGGCTTATGTGCAAGTCTACCCAAAATGGAAGAGCCGTTTCCTCCTGCCCCCAGGGACACGTTCCGTACTTTGCCTGGGCAGAGGCTGTGAGGCTTTGTTGATCCAGCTCGTGGGAAACGGATATATAAATTCTGTGAGGAACGAGGATTTCCTTCCCTGCAGCAGCGCCTGTGCTTCCACGTTGCCTTTGGCACACGGTGCTCGAGCGGCACTCTCAAAGAACTGGAAAGAGCCAAATGACAGGAATGTTAATCACGACGCTTCATGCACCACCCTCACCCTTCACATACATCTTCCCCTCAGGGAAATATCCCTGAAGGGTAGTAGAGTCCTAGGGGGAGAAACAAGTGCCTGCACACCTAGGGTGAAATGCAGGTTTCACTCTGCCATCTGAAAAATCTTGCCCTGCACGTGACTGAGATCACGGCGTGTTAGATCCGTACCCAATCGCACATACAATTCCGCTGGTGGGCACACAGAGCTCCAGCAGAGCTCGAAGTTCCCAGAGCACGTGCAATACTCCTGGTGCCTGCAACAAGCAATGTCGTACACAGCACACTTGGACCTTGACGTCCTTTCAAGGAAAGGCCGCAGGGCAGGGTCATTGAATCGAGAGAGGGAAACACTTGGCTGCATTCCTCAGGTGAGACACAGGTCAAACTGTGCCGGCTGAAAAGCTCAGGTTCCCTTTGGGAAGCTCTTCGTTTTGTGCGGGACGGGAAGGCCTTTACTTGCAGTCTGAGGCCATTGCCCGGCTAGGACGGAGGAAACACCGCCTTTCCAAGCACGCTTGTTAGCACGCATGGGAGAGAACTCACGCCCTGTTTCAGTCCCCTGCCAGCCATACATACACGTCAAGGACAGTGTTCCCAGAGATACCTTCCTGTAAATGGGAGATAGGAAGTTTGCCTGGGCAAAACTCAGCCTTGGCAGGCCGTCTGAACAGCTTACTCCCTTGATGGCTTTGGAGCAGAGAGCATCACGCAGCGTTCCGTGAAGCTCATGGTAGGCTGATTTTAGGGCTCTCGCTGACCCTCCTCGGGCTCTAGCCCTCTCAACCTCTTCCAGCCCTTACTGGCCTTCTCTGACACACCTCGGCGAGTACAGAGCTTAGGACGACACATTTCGTTTACGATGGGAAGCAGGAATTCACAGCAGTGTGTCAAGCCCTCCGGCCTTCTCTCCTTCGGCACGCAGAGCTTTTGCACTTCTTGCAAACACCTCAGCGGAGAGCCCAAAGTATTCCTGATCTCTTCAACAATGTAGTGCTGCACTAGACTTCAAATATGTCTTCGCTGCGAGATACATTAGAGCGTGTAGTCGTTGCTTCTGAAGGTGAGGAACGCTTCCCTAATGGGCTTTCAGGGTGAAACCTGTTGCGAGTGGCCGTCTGCAAGCCCTTGCGATCACATCCGTCAGCGGCTGTGGTGGCAGTCAAGTTCTGACAGCAAATGGAAATATCAGCTCTCCATGTTTACGAAACGCACCCCTCCGTGTGTCAAAGGGAAAAGTCTACCTTTCCTTCAGAGTCCTCAACCCTGTGAGACAAACATGCTGTGGGTGGCTCCATTCAAAGTATTTCTCAGGATACCGGGGAAAACTTCCCATTCCAAGAGGGATGAATAGGATCTGTTTCTTTACTGTCCGGTCAAGTCCATTTCCAGGAACACATCAGAGTCCTTGGTCAAGCTCATTGTGTGAATGGCCAGAGGAAGAAGGCACTCAGTGCTGGAGAAGGTTGGCTGACTGACATTGCAGGCACAGGACACAGCACTCTGTACTTGCACCTTGCCTGTGGCACATGCATACATACTCTGATGAGGAAGAGATAAGCGATGCAGGTCCTCTACTGGATTTCCCACTTATTTGTAGATGACAACAGAGAAGCTTGCCCATGGAACTTGAGACCGGCTTATGTGCAAGTCTACACAAAATGGAAGAGCCGTTTCCTCCTGCCCTCAGGGACACGTTCCGCACTTTGCCTGGGCAGAGTCTATGAGGCTTTGTTGATCCAGCTCCTGGGAAACGGATATATAAATTCTGTGAGGAACGAGGGTATCCTTCCCTGCAGCAGCGCCTGTGCTTCCACGTTGCCTTTGGAACACGGTGCTTCGAGCGGCTCTCTCAATGAACTGGAAAGAGCCAAATGACAGGAATGTTAATCACGACGCTTGATGCACCACCGTCACCCTTCACATACATCCTCCCCTCAGGGAAATATCCCTGAAGGGTAGTAGAGTCCTAGGGGGAGAAACAAGTGCCCGCAAACATAGGGTGAAATGCAGGTTTCACTCTGCCGTCTGAAAAATCTTGCCCTGCACGTGACTGAGATCACGGCGTGTTAGATCCGTACCCAATAGCACATACACTTCTGCTGGTGGGCACACAGGGCTCCAGCAGAGCTCGAAGTTCCCAGAGCACGTGCAATACTCCTGGTGGCTGCAACAAGCAATGTCGTACACAGCACACTTGGACCTTGACTTCCTGTCAAGGAAAGGCCGCAGGGCAGGGTCATTGAATCGAGAGAGGGAAACACTTGGCTGCATTCCTCAGGTGAGACACAGGTCAAACTGTGCCGTCTGAAAAGCTCAGGTTCCCTTTGGGAAGCTCTTCGTTGTATGCAGGACGGGAAGGCCTTTGCTTGCAGGCTGTGGACATTGCCAGGCTAGGACGGAGGAAACACCGCCTATCCAAGCACGCTTGTTAGCACGCATGGGAGAGAACTCACGCCCTGTTTCAGTCCCCTGCCAGCCATACATACACGTCAAGGACAGTGTTCCCAGAGATACCTTCCTGTAAATGGGAGAGAGGAAGTTTGACTGGGCAAAACTGAGCCTTGGCAGGCCGTCTGAACAGCTTACTCCCTTGATGGCTTTGGAGCAGAGAGCATCACGCAGCGTTCCGTGAAGCTCATGGTAGGCTGATTTTAGGGCTCTCGCCGACACTCCTCGGGCTCTAGCACTCTCAACCTCTTCCGGCCCTTACTGGCCTTCTCTGACACACCTCGGCGAGTACAGAGCTTAGGGCGACACATTCCGTTTACGATGGGCAGCAGGAATTCACAGCAGTGTGTCAAGCCCTCCGGCCTTCTTTCTTTCGGCACGCAGAGGTTTTGCACTTCTTGCAAACACCTCAGCGGAGAGCCCAAAGTATTCCTGAGCTCTTCAACAATGTAGTGCTGCACTAGACTTCAAATATGTCTTCGCTGCGAGATACATTAGAGCGTGTAGTCGTTGCTTCTGAAGGTGAGGAACGCTTCCCTAATGGGCTTTCAGGGTGAAACCTGCTGCGAGTGGCCGTCTGCAAGCCCTTGCGATCACATTCGTCAGCGGCTGTGGTGGCAGTCAAGTTCTGACAGCAAATGGAAATATCAGCTCTCCATGTTTACGAAACGCACCCCTCCGTGTGTCAAAGGGAAAAGTCTACCTTTCCTTCAGAGTCCTCAACCCTGTGAGACAAACATGCTGTGGGTGGCTCCATTCAAAGTGTTTCTCAGGATACCGGGGGAAACTTCCCATTCTAAGAGGGACGAATAGGCCCTGTTTGTTTCCTGTCTGGTCAAGTCCATTTCCAGGAACACATCAGAGTCCTTGGTAAAGCTCGTTGTGTGAATGGGCAGAGGAAGAAAGCACTCAGTGCTGGAGAAGGTTAGCTGGCTGACATTGCAGGCACAGTACACAGCACTCTGTACTTGCACCTTGCCTGTGGCAAATGCATACATACTCTGATGAGGAAGAGACAAGCGGTGCAGGTCCTCTACTGGCTTTCCCACTTATTTGTAGATGACAACAGAGAAGCTTGCCCATGGAACTTGAGACCGGCTTATGTGCAAGTCTACCCAAAATGGAAGAGCCGTTTCCTCCTGCCCCCAGGGACACGTTCCGTACTTTGCCTGGGCAGAGGCTGTGAGGCTTTGTTGATCCAGCTCGTGGGAAACGGATATATAAATTCTGTGAGGAACGAGGATTTCCTTCCCTGCAGCAGCGCCTGTGCTTCCACGTTGCCTTTGGCACACGGTGCTCGAGCGGCACTCTCAAAGAACTGGAAAGAGCCAAATGACAGGAATGTTAATCACGACGCTTCATGCACCACCCTCACCCTTCACATACATCTTCCCCTCAGGGAAATATCCCTGAAGGGTAGTAGAGTCCTAGGGGGAGAAACAAGTGCCTGCACACCTAGGGTGAAATGCAGGTTTCACTCTGCCATCTGAAAAATCTTGCCCTGCACGTGACTGAGATCACGGCGTGTTAGATCCGTACCCAATCGCACATACAATTCCGCTGGTGGGCACACAGAGCTCCAGCAGAGCTCGAAGTTCCCAGAGCACGTGCAATACTCCTGGTGCCTGCAACAAGCAATGTCGTACACAGCACACTTGGACCTTGACGTCCTTTCAAGGAAAGGCCGCAGGGCAGGGTCATTGAATCGAGAGAGGGAAACACTTGGCTGCATTCCTCAGGTGAGACACAGGTCAAACTGTGCCGGCTGAAAAGCTCAGGTTCCCTTTGGGAAGCTCTTCGTTTTGTGCGGGACGGGAAGGCCTTTACTTGCAGTCTGAGGCCATTGCCCGGCTAGGACGGAGGAAACACCGCCTTTCCAAGCACGCTTGTTAGCACGCATGGGAGAGAACTCACGCCCTGTTTCAGTCCCCTGCCAGCCATACATACACGTCAAGGACAGTGTTCCCAGAGATACCTTCCTGTAAATGGGAGATAGGAAGTTTGCCTGGGCAAAACTCAGCCTTGGCAGGCCGTCTGAACAGCTTACTCCCTTGATGGCTTTGGAGCAGAGAGCATCACGCAGCGTTCCGTGAAGCTCATGGTAGGCTGATTTTAGGGCTCTCGCTGACCCTCCTCGGGCTCTAGCCCTCTCAACCTCTTCCAGCCCTTACTGGCCTTCTCTGACACACCTCGGCGAGTACAGAGCTTAGGGCGACACATTTCGTTTACGATGGGAAGCAGGAATTCACAGCAGTGTGTCAAGCCCTCCGGCCTTCTCTCCTTCGGCACGCAGAGCTTTTGCACTTCTTGCAAACACCTCAGCGGAGAGCCCAAAGTATTCCTGATCTCTTCAACAATGTAGTGCTGCACTAGACTTCAAATATGTCTTCGCTGCGAGATACATTAGAGCGTGTAGTCGTTGCTTCTGAAGGTGAGGAACGCTTCCCTAATGGGCTTTCAGGGTGAAACCTGTTGCGAGTGGCCGTCTGCAAGCCCTTGCGATCACATCCGTCAGCGGCTGTGGTGGCAGTCAAGTTCTGACAGCAAATGGAAATATCAGCTCTCCATGTTTACGAAACGCACCCCTCCGTGTGTCAAAGGGAAAAGTCTACCTTTCCTTCAGAGTCCTCAACCCTGTGAGACAAACATGCTGTGGGTGGCTCCATTCAAAGTATTTCTCAGGATACCGGGGAAAACTTCCCATTCCAAGAGGGACGAATAGGATCTGTTTTTTTACTGTCCGGTCAAGTCCATTTCCAGGAACACATCAGAGTCCTTGGTCAAGCTCATTGTGTGAATGGCCAGAGGAAGAAGGCACTCAGTGCTGGAGAAGGTTGGCTGACTGACATTGCAGGCACAGGACACAGCACTCTGTACTTGCACCTTGCCTGTGGCACATGCATACATACTCTGATGAGGAAGAGATAAGCGATGCAGGTCCTCTACTGGATTTCCCACTTATTTGTAGATGACAACAGAGAAGCTTGCCCATGGAACTTGAGACCGGCTTATGTGCAAGTCTACACAAAATGGAAGAGCCGTTTCCTCCTGCCCTCAGGGACACGTTCCGCACTTTGCCTGGGCAGAGTCTATGAGGCTTTGTTGATCCAGCTCCTGGGAAACGGATATATAAATTCTGTGAGGAACGAGGGTATCCTTCCCTGCAGCAGCGCCTGTGCTTCCACGTTGCCTTTGGAACACGGTGCTTCGAGCGGCTCTCTCAATGAACTGGAAAGAGCCAAATGACAGGAATGTTAATCACGACGCTTGATGCACCACCGTCACCCTTCACATACATCCTCCCCTCAGGGAAATATCCCTGAAGGGTAGTAGAGTCCTAGGGGGAGAAACAAGTGCCCGCAAACATAGGGTGAAATGCAGGTTTCACTCTGCCGTCTGAAAAATCTTGCCCTGCACGTGACTGAGATCACGGCGTGTTAGATCCGTACCCAATAGCACATACACTTCTGCTGGTGGGCACACAGGGCTCCAGCAGAGCTCGAAGTTCCCAGAGCACGTGCAATACTCCTGGTGGCTGCAACAAGCAATGTCGTACACAGCACACTTGGACCTTGACTTCCTGTCAAGGAAAGGCCGCAGGGCAGGGTCATTGAATCGAGAGAGGGAAACACTTGGCTGCATTCCTCAGGTGAGACACAGGTCAAACTGTGCCGTCTGAAAAGCTCAGGTTCCCTTTGGGAAGCTCTTCGTTGTATGCAGGACGGGAAGGCCTTTGCTTGCAGGCTGTGGCCATTGCCAGGCTAGGACGGAGGAAACACCGCCTATCCAAGCACGCTTGTTAGCACGCATGGGAGAGAACTCACGCCCTGTTTCAGTCCCCTGCCAGCCATACATACACGTCAAGGACAGTGTTCCCAGAGATACCTTCCTGTAAATGGGAGAGAGGAAGTTTGACTGGGCAAAACTGAGCCTTGGCAGGCCGTCTGAACAGCTTACTCCCTTGATGGCTTTGGAGCAGAGAGCATCACGCAGCGTTCCGTGAAGCTCATGGTAGGCTGATTTTAGGGCTCTCGCCGACACTCCTCGGGCTCTAGCACTCTCAACCTCTTCCGGCCCTTACTGGCCTTCTCTGACACACCTCGGCGAGTACAGAGCTTAGGGCGACACATTTCGTTTACGATGGGCAGCAGGAATTCACAGCAGTGTGTCAAGCCCTCCGGCCTTCTTTCTTTCGGCACGCAGAGGTTTTGCACTTCTTGCAAACACCTCAGCGGAGAGCCCAAAGTATTCCTGAGCTCTTCAACAATGTAGTGCTGCACTAGACTTCAAATATGTCTTCGCTGCGAGATACATTAGAGCGTGTAGTCGTTGCTTCTGAAGGTGAGGAACGCTTCCCTAATGGGCTTTCAGGGTGAAACCTGCTGCGAGTGGCCGTCTGCAAGCCCTTGCGATCACATTCGTCAGCGGCTGTGGTGGCAGTCAAGTTCTGACAGCAAATGGAAATATCAGCTCTCCATGTTTACGAAACGCACCCCTCCGTGTGTCAAAGGGAAAAGTCTACCTTTCCTTCAGAGTCCTCAACCCTGTGAGACAAACATGCTGTGGGTGGCTCCATTCAAAGTGTTTCTCAGGATACCGGGGGAAACTTCCCATTCTAAGAGGGACGCATAGGCTCTGTTTGTTTCCTGTCCGGTCAAGTCCATTTCCAGGAACACATCAGAGTCCTTGGTAAAGCTCGTTGTGTGAATGGGCAGAGGAAGAAAGCACTCAGTGCTGGAGAAGGTTAGCTGGCTGACATTGCAGGCACAGTACACAGCACTCTGTACTTGCACCTTGCCTGTGGCAAATGCATACATACTCTGATGAGGAAGAGACAAGCGGTGCAGGTCCTCTACTGGCTTTCCCACTTATTTGTAGATGACAACAGAGAAGCTTGCCCATGGAACTTGAGACCGGCTTATGTGCAAGTCTACCCAAAATGGAAGAGCCGTTTCCTCCTGCCCCCAGGGACACGTTCCGTACTTTGCCTGGGCAGAGGCTGTGAGGCTTTGTTGATCCAGCTCGTGGGAAACGGATATATAAATTCTGTGAGGAACGAGGATTTCCTTCCCTGCAGCAGCGCCTGTGCTTCCACGTTGCCTTTGGCACACGGTGCTCGAGCGGCACTCTCAAAGAACTGGAAAGAGCCAAATGACAGGAATGTTAATCACGACGCTTCATGCACCACCCTCACCCTTCACATACATCTTCCCCTCAGGGAAATATCCCTGAAGGGTAGTAGAGTCCTAGGGGGAGAAACAAGTGCCTGCACACCTAGGGTGAAATGCAGGTTTCACTCTGCCATCTGAAAAATCTTGCCCTGCACGTGACTGAGATCACGGCGTGTTAGATCCGTACCCAATGGCACATACAATTCCGCTGGTGGGCACACAGAGCTCCAGCAGAGCTCGAAGTTCCCAGAGCACGTGCAATACTCCTGGTGGCTGCAACAAGCAATGTCGTACACAGCACACTTGGACCTTGACGTCCTTTCAAGGAAAGGCCGCAGGGCAGGGTCATTGAATCGAGAGAGGGAAACACTTGGCTGCATTCCTCAGGTGAGACACAGGTCAAACTGTGCCGGCTGAAAAGCTCAGGTTCCCTTTGGGAAGCTCTTCGTTTTGTGCGGGACGGGAAGGCCTTTACTTGCAGTCTGAGGCCATTGCCCGGCTAGGACGGAGGAAACACCGCCTTTCCAAGCACGCTTGTTAGCACGCATGGGAGAGAACTCACGCCCTGTTTCAGTCCCCTGCCAGCCATACATACACGTCAAGGACAGTGTTCCCAGAGATACCTTCCTGTAAATGGGAGAGAGGAAGTTTGCCTGGGCAAAACTCAGCCTTGGCAGGCCGTCTGAACAGCTTACTCCCTTGATGGCTTTGGAGCAGAGAGCATCACGCAGCGTTCCGTGAAGCTCATGGTAGGCTGATTTTAGGGCTCTCGCTGACCCTCCTCGGGCTCTAGACCTCTCAACCTCTTCCAGCCCTTACTGGCCTTCTCTGACACACCTCGGCGAGTACAGAGCTTAGGACGACACATTTCGTTTACGATGGGAAGCAGGAATTCACAGCAGTGTGTCAAGCCCTCCGGCCTTCTCTCCTTCGGCACGCAGAGCTTTTGCACTTCTTGCAAACACCTCAGCGGAGAGCCCAAAGTATTCCTGATCTCTTCAACAATGTAGTGCTGCACTAGACTTCAAATATGTCTTCGCTGCGAGATACATTAGAGCGTGTAGTCGTTGCTTCTGAAGGTGAGGAACGCTTCCCTAATGGGCTTTCAGGGTGAAACCTGTTGCGAGTGGCCGTCTGCAAGCCCTTGCGATCACATCCGTCAGCGGCTGTGGTGGCAGTCAAGTTCTGACAGCAAATGGAAATATCAGCTCTCCATGTTTACGAAACGCACCCCTCCGTGTGTCAAAGGGAAAAGTCTACCTTTCCTTCAGAGTCCTCAACCCTGTGAGACAAACATGCTGTGGGTGGCTCCATTCAAAGTATTTCTCAGGATACCGGGGAAAACTTCCCATTCCAAGAGGGATGAATAGGATCTGTTTCTTTACTGTCCGGTCAAGTCCATTTCCAGGAACACATCAGAGTCCTTGGTCAAGCTCATTGTGTGAATGGCCAGAGGAAGAAGGCACTCAGTGCTGGAGAAGGTTGGCTGACTGACATTGCAGGCACAGGACACAGCACTCTGTACTTGCACCTTGCCTGTGGCACATGCATACATACTCTGATGAGGAAGAGATAAGCGATGCAGGTCCTCTACTGGATTTCCCACTTATTTGTAGATGACATAGAGAAGCTTGCCCATGGAACTTGAGACCGGCTTATGTGCAAGTCTACACAAAATGGAAGAGCCGTTTCCTCCTGCCCTCAGGGACACGTTCCGCACTTTGCCTGGGCAGAGTCTATGAGGCTTTGTTGATCCAGCTCCTGGGAAACGGATATATAAATTCTGTGAGGAACGAGGGTATCCTTCCCTGCAGCAGCGCCTGTGCTTCCACGTTGCCTTTGGAACACGGTGCTTCGAGCGGCTCTCTCAATGAACTGGAAAGAGCCAAATGACAGGAATGTTAATCACGACGCTTGATGCACCACCGTCACCCTTCACATACATCCTCCCCTCAGGGAAATATCCCTGAAGGGTAGTAGAGTCCTAGGGGGAGAAACAAGTGCCCGCAAACATAGGGTGAAATGCAGGTTTCACTCTGCCGTCTGAAAAATCTTGCCCTGCACGTGACTGAGATCACGGCGTGTTAGATCCGTACCCAATAGCACATACACTTCTGCTGGTGGGCACACAGGGCTCCAGCAGAGCTCGAAGTTCCCAGAGCACGTGCAATACTCCTGGTGGCTGCAACAAGCAATGTCGTACACAGCACACTTGGACCTTGACTTCCTGTCAAAGAAAGGCCGCAGGGCAGGGTCATTGAATCGAGAGAGGGAAACACTTGGCTGCATTCCTCAGGTGAGACACAGGTCAAACTGTGCCGTCTGAAAAGCTCAGGTTCCCTTTGGGAAGCTCTTCGTTGTATGCAGGACGGGAAGGCCTTTGCTTGCAGGCTGTGGACATTGCCAGGCTAGGACGGAGGAAACACCGCCTATCCAAGCACGCTTGTTAGCACGCATGGGAGAGAACTCACGCCCTGTTTCAGTCCCCTGCCAGCCATACATACACGTCAAGGACAGTGTTCCCAGAGATACCTTCCTGTAAATGGGAGAGAGGAAGTTTGACTGGGCAAAACTCAGCCTTGGCAGGCCGTCTGAACAGCTTACTCCCTTGATGGCTTTGGAGCAGAGAGCATCACGCAGCGTTCCGTGAAGCTCATGGTAGGATGATTTTAGGGCTCTCGCTGACACTCCTCGGGCTCTAGCACTCTCAACCTCTTCCGGCCCTTACTGGCCTTCTCTGACACACCTCGGCGAGTACAGAGCTTAGGGCGACACATTCCGTTTACGATGGGCAGCAGGAATTCACAGCAGTGTGTCAAGCCCTCCGGCCTTCTTTCTTTCGGCACGCAGAGGTTTTGCACTTCTTGCAAACACCTCAGCGGAGAGCCCAAAGTATTCCTGAGCTCTTCAACAATGTAGTGCTGCAGTAGACTTCAAATATGTCTTCGCTGCGAGATACATTAGAGCGTGTAGTCATTGCTTCTGAAGGTGAGGAACGCTTCCCTAATGGGCTTTCAGGGTGAAACCTGCTGCGAGTGGCCGTCTGCAAGCCCTTGCGATCACATTCGTCAGCGGCTGTGGTGGCAGTCAAGTTCTGACAGCAAATGGAAATATCAGCTCTCCATGTTTACGAAACGCACCCCTCCGTGTGTCAAAGGGAAAAGTCTACCTTTCCTTCCGAGTCCTCAACCCTGTGAGACAAACATGCTGTGGGTGGCTCCATTCAAAGTGCTTCTCAGGATACCGGGGGAAACTTCCTATTCTAAGAGGGACGAATAGGCTCTGTTTGTTTCCTGTCCGGTCAAGTCCATTTCCAGGAACACATCAGAGTCCTTGGTAAAGCTCGTTGTGTGAATGGGCAGAGGAAGAAAGCACTCAGTGCTGGAGAAGGTTAGCTGGCTGACATTGCAGGCACAGTACACAGCACTCTGTACTTGCACCTTGCCTGTGGCAAATGCATACATACTCTGATGAGGAAGAGACAAGCGGTGCAGGTCCTCTACTGGCTTTCCCACTTATTTGTAGATGAAAACAGAGAAGCTTGCCCATGGAACTTGAGACCGGCTTATGTGCAAGTCTACCCAAAATGGAAGAGCCGTTTCCTCCTGCCCCCAGGGACACGTTCCGTACTTTGCCTGGGCAGAGGCTGTGAGGCTTTGTTGATCCAGCTCGTGGGAAACGGATATATAAATTCTGTGAGGAACGAGGATTTCCTTCCCTGCAGCAGCGCCTGTGCTTCCACGTTGCCTTTGGCACACGGTGCTCGAGCGGCACTCTCAAAGAACTGGAAAGAGCCAAATGACAGGAATGTTAATCACGACGCTTCATGCACCACCCTCACCCTTCACATACATCTTCCCCTCAGGGAAATATCCCTGAAGGGTAGTAGAGTCCTAGGGGGAGAAACAAGTGCCTGCACACCTAGGGTGAAATGCAGGTTTCACTCTGCCATCTGAAAAATCTTGCCCTGCACGTGACTGAGATCACGGCGTGTTAGATCCGTACCCAATCGCACATACAATTCCGCTGGTGGGCACACAGAGCTCCAGCAGAGCTCGAAGTTCCCAGAGCACGTGCAATACTCCTGGTGCCTGCAACAAGCAATGTCGTACACAGCACACTTGGACCTTGACGTCCTTTCAAGGAAAGGCCGCAGGGCAGGGTCATTGAATCGAGAGAGGGAAACACTTGGCTGCATTCCTCAGGTGAGACACAGGTCAAACTGTGCCGGCTGAAAAGCTCAGGTTCCCTTTGGGAAGCTCTTCGTTTTGTGCGGGACGGGAAGGCCTTTACTTGCAGTCTGAGGCCATTGCCCGGCTAGGACGGAGGAAACACCGCCTTTCCAAGCACGCTTGTTAGCACGCATGGGAGAGAACTCACGCCCTGTTTCAGTCCCCTGCCAGCCATACATACACGTCAAGGACAGTGTTCCCAGAGATACCTTCCTGTAAATGGGAGATAGGAAGTTTGCCTGGGCAAAACTCAGCCTTGGCAGGCCGTCTGAACAGCTTACTCCCTTGATGGCTTTGGAGCAGAGAGCATCACGCAGCGTTCCGTGAAGCTCATGGTAGGCTGATTTTAGGGCTCTCGCTGACCCTCCTCGGGCTCTAGCCCTCTCAACCTCTTCCAGCCCTTACTGGCCTTCTCTGACACACCTCGGCGAGTACAGAGCTTAGGACGACACATTTCGTTTACGATGGGAAGCAGGAATTCACAGCAGTGTGTCAAGCCCTCCGGCCTTCTCTCCTTCGGCACGCAGAGCTTTTGCACTTCTTGCAAACACCTCAGCGGAGAGCCCAAAGTATTCCTGATCTCTTCAACAATGTAGTGCTGCACTAGACTTCAAATATGTCTTCGCTGCGAGATACATTAGAGCGTGTAGTCGTTGCTTCTGAAGGTGAGGAACGCTTCCCTAATGGGCTTTCAGGGTGAAACCTGTTGCGAGTGGCCGTCTGCAAGCCCTTGCGATCACATCCGTCAGCGGCTGTGGTGGCAGTCAAGTTCTGACAGCAAATGGAAATATCAGCTCTCCATGTTTACGAAACGCACCCCTCCGTGTGTCAAAGGGAAAAGTCTACCTTTCCTTCAGAGTCCTCAACCCTGTGAGACAAACATGCTGTGGGTGGCTCCATTCAAAGTATTTCTCAGGATACCGGGGAAAACTTCCCATTCCAAGAGGGATGAATAGGATCTGTTTCTTTACTGTCCGGTCAAGTCCATTTCCAGGAACACATCAGAGTCCTTGGTCAAGCTCATTGTGTGAATGGCCAGAGGAAGAAGGCACTCAGTGCTGGAGAAGGTTGGCTGACTGACATTGCAGGCACAGGACACAGCACTCTGTACTTGCACCTTGCCTGTGGCACATGCATACATACTCTGATAAGGAAGAGATAAGCGATGCAGGACCTCTACTGGATTTCCCACTTATTTGTAGATGACAACAGAGAAGCTTGCCCATGGAACTTGAGACCGGCTTATGTGCAAGTCTACACAAAATGGAAGAGCCGTTTCCTCCTGCCCTCAGGGACACGTTCCGCACTTTGCCTGGGCAGAGTCTATGAGGCTTTGTTGATCCAGCTCCTGGGAAACGGATATATAAATTCTGTGAGGAACGAGGGTATCCTTCCCTGCAGCAGCGCCTGTGCTTCCACGTTGCCTTTGGAACACGGTGCTTCGAGCGGCTCTCTCAATGAACTGGAAAGAGCCAAATGACAGGAATGTTAATCACGACGCTTGATGCACCACCGTCACCCTTCACATACATCCTCCCCTCAGGGAAATATCCCTGAAGGGTAGTAGAGTCCTAGGGGGAGAAACAAGTGCCCGCAAACATAGGGTGAAATGCAGGTTTCACTCTGCCGTCTGAAAAATCTTGCCCTGCACGTGACTGAGATCACGGCGTGTTAGATCCGTACCCAATAGCACATACACTTCTGCTGGTGGGCACACAGGGCTCCAGCAGAGCTCGAAGTTCCCAGAGCACGTGCAATACTCCTGGTGGCTGCAACAAGCAATGTCGTACACAGCACACTTGGACCTTGACTTCCTGTCAAAGAAAGGCCGCAGGGCAGGGTCATTGAATCGAGAGAGGGAAACACTTGGCTGCATTCCTCAGGTGAGACACAGGTCAAACTGTGCCGTCTGAAAAGCTCAGGTTCCCTTTGGGAAGCTCTTCGTTGTATGCAGGACGGGAAGGCCTTTGCTTGCAGGCTGTGGACATTGCCAGGCTAGGACGGAGGAAACACCGCCTATCCAAGCACGCTTGTTAGCACGCATGGGAGAGAACTCACGCCCTGTTTCAGTCCCCTGCCAGCCATACATACACGTCAAGGACAGTGTTCCCAGAGATACCTTCCTGTAAATGGGAGAGAGGAAGTTTGACTGGGCAAAACTCAGCCTTGGCAGGCCGTCTGAACAGCTTACTCCCTTGATGGCTTTGGAGCAGAGAGCATCACGCAGCGTTCCGTGAAGCTCATGGTAGGATGATTTTAGGGCTCTCGCTGACACTCCTCGGGCTCTAGCACTCTCAACCTCTTCCGGCCCTTACTGGCCTTCTCTGACACACCTCGGCGAGTACAGAGCTTAGGGCGACACATTCCGTTTACGATGGGCAGCAGGAATTCACAGCAGTGTGTCAAGCCCTCCGGCCTTCTTTCTTTCGGCACGCAGAGGTTTTGCACTTCTTGCAAACACCTCAGCGGAGAGCCCAAAGTATTCCTGATCTCTTCAACAATGTAGTGCTGCACTAGACTTCAAATATGTCTTCGCTGCGAGATACATTAGAGCGTGTAGTCATTGCTTCTGAAGGTGAGGAACGCTTCCCTAATGGGCTTTCAGGGTGAAACCTGCTGCGAGTGGCCGTCTGCAAGCCCTTGCGATCACATTCGTCAGCGGCTGTGGTGGCAGTCAAGTTCTGACAGCAAATGGAAATATCAGCTCTCCATGTTTACGAAACGCACCCCTCCGTGTGTCAAAGGGAAAAGTCTACCTTTCCTTCAGAGTCCTCAACCCTGTGAGACAAACATGCTGTGGGTGGCTCCATTCAAAGTGCTTCTCAGGATACCGGGGGAAACTTCCTATTCTAAGAGGGACGAATAGGCTCTGTTTGTTTCCTGTCCGGTCAAGTCCATTTCCAGGAACACATCAGAGTCCTTGGTAAAGCTCGTTGTGTGAATGGGCAGAGGAAGAAAGCACTCAGTGCTGGAGAAGGTTAGCTGGCTGACATTGCAGGCACAGTACACAGCACTCTGTACTTGCACCTTGCCTGTGGCAAATGCATACATACTCTGATGAGGAAGAGACAAGCGGTGCAGGTCCTCTACTGGCTTTCCCACTTATTTGTAGATGACAACAGAGAAGCTTGCCCATGGAACTTGAGACCGGCTTATGTGCAAGTCTACCCAAAATGGAAGAGCCGTTTCCTCCTGCCCCCAGGGACACGTTCCGTACTTTGCCTGGGCAGAGGCTGTGAGGCTTTGTTGATCCAGCTCGTGGGAAACGGATATATAAATTCTGTGAGGAACGAGGATTTCCTTCCCTGCAGCAGCGCCTGTGCTTCCACGTTGCCTTTGGCACACGGTGCTCGAGCGGCACTCTCAAAGAACTGGAAAGAGCCAAATGACAGGAATGTTAATCACGACGCTTCATGCACCACCCTCACCCTTCACATACATCTTCCCCTCAGGGAAATATCCCTGAAGGGTAGTAGAGTCCTAGGGGGAGAAACAAGTGCCTGCACACCTAGGGTGAAATGCAGGTTTCACTCTGCCATCTGAAAAATCTTGCCCTGCACGTGACTGAGATCACGGCGTGTTAGATCCGTACCCAATCGCACATACAATTCCGCTGGTGGGCACACAGAGCTCCAGCAGAGCTCGAAGTTCCCAGAGCACGTGCAATACTCCTGGTGCCTGCAACAAGCAATGTCGTACACAGCACACTTGGACCTTGACGTCCTTTCAAGGAAAGGCCGCAGGGCAGGGTCATTGAATCGAGAGAGGGAAACACTTGGCTGCATTCCTCAGGTGAGACACAGGTCAAACTGTGCCGGCTGAAAAGCTCAGGTTCCCTTTGGGAAGCTCTTCGTTTTGTGCGGGACGGGAAGGCCTTTACTTGCAGTCTGAGGCCATTGCCCGGCTAGGACGGAGGAAACACCGCCTTTCCAAGCACGCTTGTTAGCACGCATGGGAGAGAACTCACGCCCTGTTTCAGTCCCCTGCCAGCCATACATACACGTCAAGGACAGTGTTCCCAGAGATACCTTCCTGTAAATGGGAGATAGGAAGTTTGCCTGGGCAAAACTCAGCCTTGGCAGGCCGTCTGAACAGCTTACTCCCTTGATGGCTTTGGAGCAGAGAGCATCACGCAGCGTTCCGTGAAGCTCATGGTAGGCTGATTTTAGGGCTCTCGCTGACCCTCCTCGGGCTCTAGCCCTCTCAACCTCTTCCAGCCCTTACTGGCCTTCTCTGACACACCTCGGCGAGTACAGAGCTTAGGACGACACATTTCGTTTACGATGGGAAGCAGGAATTCACAGCAGTGTGTCAAGCCCTCCGGCCTTCTCTCCTTCGGCACGCAGAGCTTTTGCACTTCTTGCAAACACCTCAGCGGAGAGCCCAAAGTATTCCTGATCTCTTCAACAATGTAGTGCTGCACTAGACTTCAAATATGTCTTCGCTGCGAGATACATTAGAGCGTGTAGTCGTTGCTTCTGAAGGTGAGGAACGCTTCCCTAATGGGCTTTCAGGGTGAAACCTGTTGCGAGTGGCCGTCTGCAAGCCCTTGCGATCACATCCGTCAGCGGCTGTGGTGGCAGTCAAGTTCTGACAGCAAATGGAAATATCAGCTCTCCATGTTTACGAAACGCACCCCTCCGTGTGTCAAAGGGAAAAGTCTACCTTTCCTTCAGAGTCCTCAACCCTGTGAGACAAACATGCTGTGGGTGGCTCCATTCAAAGTATTTCTCAGGATACCGGGGAAAACTTCCCATTCCAAGAGGGATGAATAGGATCTGTTTCTTTACTGTCCGGTCAAGTCCATTTCCAGGAACACATCAGAGTCCTTGGTCAAGCTCATTGTGTGAATGGCCAGAGGAAGAAGGCACTCAGTGCTGGAGAAGGTTGGCTGACTGACATTGCAGGCACAGGACACAGCACTCTGTACTTGCACCTTGCCTGTGGCACATGCATACATACTCTGATGAGGAAGAGATAAGCGATGCAGGTCCTCTACTGGATTTCCCACTTATTTGTAGATGACAACAGAGAAGCTTGCCCATGGAACTTGAGACCGGCTTATGTGCAAGTCTACACAAAATGGAAGAGCCGTTTCCTCCTGCCCTCAGGGACACGTTCCGCACTTTGCCTGGGCAGAGTCTATGAGGCTTTGTTGATCCAGCTCCTGGGAAACGGATATATAAATTCTGTGAGGAACGAGGGTATCCTTCCCTGCAGCAGCGCCTGTGCTTCCACGTTGCCTTTGGAACACGGTGCTTCGAGCGGCTCTCTCAATGAACTGGAAAGAGCCAAATGACAGGAATGTTAATCACGACGCTTGATGCACCACCGTCACCCTTCACATACATCCTCCCCTCAGGGAAATATCCCTGAAGGGTAGTAGAGTCCTAGGGGGAGAAACAAGTGCCCGCAAACATAGGGTGAAATGCAGGTTTCACTCTGCCGTCTGAAAAATCTTGCCCTGCACGTGACTGAGATCACGGCGTGTTAGATCCGTACCCAATAGCACATACACTTCTGCTGGTGGGCACACAGGGCTCCAGCAGAGCTCGAAGTTCCCAGAGCACGTGCAATACTCCTGGTGGCTGCAACAAGCAATGTCGTACACAGCACACTTGGACCTTGACTTCCTGTCAAAGAAAGGCCGCAGGGCAGGGTCATTGAATCGAGAGAGGGAAACACTTGGCTGCATTCCTCAGGTGAGACACAGGTCAAACTGTGCCGGCTAAAAAGCTCAGGTTCCCTTTGGGAAGCTCTTCGTTGTATGCAGGACGGGAAGGCCTTTGCTTGCAGGCTGTGGCCATTGCCAGGCTAGGACGGAGGAAACACCGCCTATCCAAGCACGCTTGTTAGCACGCATGGGAGAGAACTCACGCCCTGTTTCAGTCCCCTGCCAGCCATACATACACGTCAAGGACAGTGTTCCCAGAGATACCTTCCTGTAAATGGGAGAGAGGAAGTTTGACTGGGCAAAACTCAGCCTTGGCAGGCCGTCTGAACAGCTTACTCCCTTGATGGCTTTGGAGCAGAGAGCATCACGCAGCGTTCCGTGAAGCTCATGGTAGGATGATTTTAGGGCTCTCGCTGACACTCCTCGGGCTCTAGCACTCTCAACCTCTTCCGGCCCTTACTGGCCTTCTCTGACACACCTCGGCGAGTACAGAGCTTAGGGCGACACATTCCGTTTACGATGGGCAGCAGGAATTCACAGCAGTGTGTCAAGCCCTCCGGCCTTCTTTCTTTCGGCACGCAGAGGTTTTGCACTTCTTGCAAACACCTCAGCGGAGAGCCCAAAGTATTCCTGAGCTCTTCAACAATGTAGTGCTGCAGTAGACTTCAAATATGTCTTGGCTGCGAGATACATTAGAGCGTGTAGTCATTGCTTCTGAAGGTGAGGAACGCTTCCCTAATGGGCTTTCAGGGTGAAACCTGCTGCGAGTGGCCGTCTGCAAGCCCTTGCGATCACATTCGTCAGCGGCTGTGGTGGCAGTCAAGTTCTGACAGCAAATGGAAATATCAGCTCTCCATGTTTACGAAACGCACCCCTCCGTGTGTCAAAGGGAAAAGTCTACCTTTCCTTCAGAGTCCTCAACCCTGTGAGACAAACATGCTGTGGGTGGCTCCATTCAAAGTGCTTCTCAGGATACCGGGGGAAACTTCCCATTCTAAGAGGGACGAATAGGCTCTGTTTGTTTCCTGTCCGGTCAAGTCCATTTCCAGGAACACATCAGAGTCCTTGGTAAAGCTCGTTGTGTGAATGGGCAGAGGAAGAAAGCACTCAGTGCTGGAGAAGGTTAGCTGGCTGACATTGCAGGCACAGTACACAGCACTCTGTACTTGCACCTTGCCTGTGGCAAATGCATACATACTCTGATGAGGAAGAGACAAGCGGTGCAGGTCCTCTACTGGCTTTCCCACTTATTTGTAGATGACAACAGAGAAGCTTGCCCATGGAACTTGAGACCGGCTTATGTGCAAGTCTACCCAAAATGGAAGAGCCGTTTCCTCCTGCCCCCAGGGACACGTTCCGTACTTTGCCTGGGCAGAGGCTGTGAGGCTTTGTTGATCCAGCTCGTGGGAAACGGATATATAAATTCTGTGAGGAACGAGGATTTCCTTCCCTGCAGCAGCGCCTGTGCTTCCACTTTGCCTTTGGCACACGGTGCTCGAGCGGCACTCTCAATGAACTGGAAAGAGCCAAATGACAGGAATGTTAATCACGACGCTTCATGCACCACCCTCACCCTTCACATACATCTTCCCCTCAGGGAAATATCCCTGAAGGGTAGTAGAGTCCTAGGGGGAGAAACAAGTGCCTGCACACCTAGGGTGAAATGCAGGTTTCACTCTGCCATCTGAAAAATCTTGCCCTGCACGTGACTGAGATCACGGCGTGTTAGATCCGTACCCAATCGCACATACAATTCCGCTGGTGGGCACACAGAGCTCCAGCAGAGCTCGAAGTTCCCAGAGCACGTGCAATACTCCTGGTGCCTGCAACAAGCAATGTCGTACACAGCACACTTGGACCTTGACGTCCTTTCAAGGAAAGGCCGCAGGGCAGGGTCATTGAATCGAGAGAGGGAAACACTTGGCTGCATTCCTCAGGTGAGACACAGGTCAAACTGTGCCGGCTGAAAAGCTCAGGTTCCCTTTGGGAAGCTCTTCGTTTTGTGCGGGACGGGAAGGCCTTTACTTGCAGTCTGAGGCCATTGCCCGGCTAGGACGGAGGAAACACCGCCTTTCCAAGCACGCTTGTTAGCACGCATGGGAGAGAACTCACGCCCTGTTTCAGTCCCCTGCCAGCCATACATACACGTCAAGGACAGTGTTCCCAGAGATACCTTCCTGTAAATGGGAGATAGGAAGTTTGCCTGGGCAAAACTCAGCCTTGGCAGGCCGTCTGAACAGCTTACTCCCTTGATGGCTTTGGAGCAGAGAGCATCACGCAGTGTTCCGTGAAGCTCATGGTAGGCTGATTTTAGGGCTCTCGCTGACCCTCCTCGGGCTCTAGCCCTCTCAACCTCTTCCAGCCCTTACTGGCCTTCTCTGACACACCTCGGCGAGTACAGAGCTTAGGACGACACATTTCGTTTACGATGGGAAGCAGGAATTCACAGCAGTGTGTCAAGCCCTCCGGCCTTCTCTCCTTCGGCACGCAGAGCTTTTGCACTTCTTGCAAACACCTCAGCGGAGAGCCCAAAGTATTCCTGATCTCTTCAACAATGTAGTGCTGCACTAGACTTCAAATATGTCTTCGCTGCGAGATACATTACAGCGTGTAGTCGTTGCTTCTGAAGGTGAGGAACGCTTCCCTAATGGGCTTTCAGGGTGAAACCTGTTGCGAGTGGCCGTCTGCAAGCCCTTGCGATCACATCCGTCAGCGGCTGTGGTGGCAGTCAAGTTCTGACAGCAAATGGAAATATCAGCTCTCCATGTTTACGAAACGCACCCCTCCGTGTGTCAAAGGGAAAAGTCTACCTTTCCTTCAGAGTCCTCAACCCTGTGAGACAAACATGCTGTGGGTGGCTCCATTCAAAGTATTTCTCAGGATACCGGGGAAAACTTCCCATTCCAAGAGGGATGAATAGGATCTGTTTCTTTACTGTCCGGTCAAGTCCATTTCCAGGAACACATCAGAGTCCTTGGTCAAGCTCATTGTGTGAATGGCCAGAGGAAGAAGGCACTCAGTGCTGGAGAAGGTTGGCTGACTGACATTGCAGGCACAGGACACAGCACTCTGTACTTGCACCTTGCCTGTGGCACATGCATACATACTCTGATGAGGAAGAGATAAGCGATGCAGGTCCTCTACTGGATTTCCCACTTATTTGTAGATGACAACAGAGAAGCTTGCCCATGGAACTTGAGACCGGCTTATGTGCAAGTCTACACAAAATGGAAGAGCCGTTTCCTCCTGCCCTCAGGGACACGTTCCGCACTTTGCCTGGGCAGAGTCTATGAGGCTTTGTTGATCCAGCTCCTGGGAAACGGATATATAAATTCTGTGAGGAACGAGGGTATCCTTCCCTGCAGCAGCGCCTGTGCTTCCACGTTGCCTTTGGCACACGGTGCTTCGAGCGGCGCTCTCAATGAACTGGAAAGAGCCAAATGACAGGAATGTTAATCACGACGCTTGATGCACCACCGTCACCCTTCACATACATCCTCCCCTCAGGGAAATATCCCTGAAGGGTAGTAGAGTCCTAGGGGGAGAAACAAGTGCCCGCAAACATAGGGTGAAATGCAGGTTTCACTCTGCCGTCTGAAAAATCTTGCCCTGCACGTGACTGAGATCACGGCGTGTTAGATCCGTACCCAATAGCACATACACTTCTGCTGGTGGGCACACAGGGCTCCAGCAGAGCTCGAAGTTCCCAGAGCACGTGCAATACTCCTGGTGGCTGCAACAAGCAATGTCGTACACAGCACACTTGGACCTTGACTTCCTGTCAAAGAAAGGCCGCAGGGCAGGGTCATTGAATCGAGAGAGGGAAACACTTGGCTGCATTCCTCAGGTGAGACACAGGTCAAACTGTGCCGTCTGAAAAGCTCAGGTTCCCTTTGGGAAGCTCTTCGTTGTATGCAGGACGGGAAGGCCTTTGCTTGCAGGCTGTGGA